>NC_092501.1:78191489-78496002 GCF_047511675.1 Marmota flaviventris | reverse complement strand
TCTCTCTCTCTCTCTCTCTCTCTCTTTCTTTAAAAAAAAAAAAAAAAAAAAAAAAAAAAAACCTTCACAAATGTGGGAACCCCCTGAACCCATAGAATTTGTCTCCATTCCTCTGAAGTGTCTATACCTTACAAAGTCTTCAAACATAATTTCCATGCTTCTTTATCTTCTGTACCAATTAACCAATTGCAGTGATATTGTCAATGCAATGGGTGAACAGGATGGTCTGTAAGAGTGTTCTTACATTAGTAAACTCTGTCATATCCAACTTTATGTTCTGCCTCCTCCCATCTAGACTGACCCAGCCTGAGAGTTCATCATTTTGTTTTTGAGCTCTGTTAAGCTCTGGGCCACATTCTTGGCATTTTCAGCTCTCTAACAACAAGAAATAAAGTCTCTTTAAATGCAGCCTGGAAAGTCCAGTGGCTTTGACACTTAACTCATCACCTAGTCATGCTTGCCTTTGTCTTTCTCAGTCAACAGTCTCAACAGCATCCATCCAACTTCCAGACCTTATCATTCGTCCTGACCCAGAATCTTTCAGAAGCTTGATATTACATCCCATCCCAACTCACCAACTGTGAAAGTCCTGGTAATTTCACCTACTACAGCATGCCAGGGCATTTGTCCCTCAGAGGTGGGGACCAGCTCGGGGTGCAGCTCCAGAATCCCATTTTAGAGTCTGCTTCCTGTAGCCTCCCTGGACCCAAGTGCCTTAGATTAGGTTCCCTGGGAAATAGAACACACTTGCCATGTGCAGCAGGAAGTTCACTGGAGACTATGCTCAGGAACAGCACCTATGGATGGTGAGGGGAACTGACTGGTCAGAAGCAGTGTTGAGTCAGGATGTGCCTCCTTTCACTTCACAGGGAGCTCTGGAATTTGGCCTGGTTGTTGGTCAAAGATGTCCTGCCTGGAGGCAAGAAACATCTATATTGCCAAGCCAGGGCCAAGTTTCCAAGAGAGGGGACATGACCTTGGGGCAAGGATAATTTCAGGAAGAGACTGCTAACTGCCATCAGCAGCCACTGTTCTCTGTAGCTGCAGGACTAAGTGCCTATACCTTGAGAGGTTCTTGGCCATGGGTCCCTGCTCCCACTGCCATTCCTTCCCTGAAGTTTCCCCTGGTGCACAAAGCACAGATTTCTCTGAATATCCCTTCCAGCACCATCATCCCTTGCCCCTCTGTGCAGCTCCAGGGCTCCACAAGGGATATGTGATACTGAGGATGAGTATACTTCCAGTTTCTAATCCCATGAGGACCAAACTGCCAGACAGTACCAAAAGGCATGGAAAGGAGAGTGGAAGGGGCAATCAGGCTGAGCACACTATGGGTTTGAACTGTCCTGGGACAGCTGGCTACCTGGAATAGACACTAGATTGGGGGAACAATTAGAACTGAGGTAAAATAGGTAGAAAGTGATGTTAATAGGGGAAAGTGATGTTAAAAATTTTTACTGAGGAGCTGGATCCTGTTTCAAAATAAAGATAGATGAAGGTAAAGTGCCCCTGAGTTTGATCCCCAGTACCACCAAAAAGAAAGAAGGGCAGTGGGGGCTAAGGACATGGAAAAAGAAAGAAAAGGTGTACTGAGAATTTTAGAATTTGGAATTTTGCTCTTTTTCCGGATTGAATACCCATACTTTACAATGGAGTGTGTTGCCATTGTTTTTTAGATATAGATATTTAATATATCACATGAGATATTCAACACTTTATTATAAAATAGACTTTATGTTAGATTACGCTACAGTTGGAGTAGATTGCCCTACAATAATCGAATTGTAGGGTAACCTAAATGTTCTGAGCACATTTAAGGTAGGTAAGGCTAAGCTACAGTCTTATGGATTAGATGTGTAAACTACATTTTTTTACTTATAACATTTTCAATTTATGATAGGCTTGCAGGGATGCAACACCATATAAGTAAAGGAGCATCTGTATAAAAATGCATAGCATGGTTAGACAAATACAGTAGTTATAAAAATATTAAAGGATAAATTTAAAAGTGTAGAATAGGATTAAAATCAATTCTAGCCAGGCATGGTGGCTCATACCTGAAATACCAATGATTCAAGAGGCTGAGGCAGGAGAACTTAATTTTCAAAGCCAGCCTCAGCAACTTAGCCTAAGCAACTTTGCAAGACCCTGTCTCAAAATAAAAATATTTTTAAAAATTGGGGATAAAAATGATGGTTCAATGGTTCAACAACCCTTGGTTCAGTTACTGGTACCTAAATAAATAAATAGGTCTGAGGATATGACTCAATAATTAAGCCCCCAGCTGAATTCAGTCCTCTTATCAAGTAAAATAAAATAAATATATTTTTTATTTTTTAAATCAATTATAATTAAAGAAAAGATATACACACATGAATCTCTACAAATTGAAAATTATGCATTTCCTATATTCAGTGGTTACGTAAATGTTTAGATGGGTATATATAGAAAGAGTGAGAGAAAGAGAGAGAGGAAATAAAAATACTATAGGCCTGGGGATGGAGCTCAATTGGTAGAGTGCTCATTTGGTAGAGTGCCTGGTCTCCAGTCTCAAAACTCAAGAGACAAAAAAAAAAAAAAAAAACATATTTGCTTTTTTTTAAATTAATTTTTTTAGTTGTTGATGGAACTTTATTTAATTATTTAATTTATATACAATGCTGGGAATCAAACACAGTGCCTCACACACACTAGGTAAGTGCTCAACCACTGAGCCACAAACCCAGCCCCACATATTTGCTTTTTTAAAAAGTTGGGGGTTTTTTTGTTTGTTTGTTTTCGTTTTGTTTTGTTTTGGGTACTGGATGGAACCCAGAACCTGGAACATGCTAGAGGAGTGCTCTATCACTGAGCTAAACCCCAAGCCCTCACATTTCTTGACAGATAAGCTGTATGTAGTTATTAAATAAATGTATATACAGATATTTAATGGTTAGTTAAGTTTAGCTGTGAAGGCACCTGGACATTAAACAAACATGTTTTTTTCCACCAAAAACTCCAGTTGGCTCAAGCTGCAAGTGGTCCTGTTCAGTCCAGTGTTAAAGGTGCCCGCAGGAAAACTGAGAGCCTGTGGTCCCCCGTACCCATAGTCAGTGAGGACATTGAATGGGAAATGCAAGAAAGTGACAGCCATGGTATGAAATGTATAATAAGCTCTCTCCTAAAACCTGTACAAAAATTACTTCTTTCACTTTTACCTACCCTGAGGTAGATTATTCTACCAAGTTCAAGTAAAGGAAACTAGAGCTCAAGAAAGAACAGCTGGCACACCAGTAACTTTACAAATCATCACAATGAAATGAGATTGGGTAGGCTAGACCTGATCTTGAAAACTTCAGAGCTTGAGGATATAGGTCAGTGATGGAGCGCTTGCCTACTACATACACGAAGCCCTTTGTTCCATCCCCATTAGACAGAGAGAGAAACAGAGAGACGGCACGCCAGAGAACAGGCTTCAGGTTTGAACAAATTTCTAGCCACCGAAATCTACTCCGGGTGCAAATGTCCAGTACCGAGAGGAGCTGCTGGGAGGGTAGGAATGATGCTGAGACAATCCTTCATCGCCCCCTTTTGGCCATTGGAGGTAAAACTGGCCGATCTCCCACAAATGAAAACTGCCAAAGGATTCCACACCCTCAGAGGCTAGACCCGGGAAAGCGCCCCAAGTGAATGAAAAGCCCTCACTTTATCACTTTGTGTCTGGTGGTACTGTGTCCAGAAGAGGGAGCTATTGAGCTTGGCTTGGACCAAGGAAATTCCAGCGAGACAAATACTGGGAGGCATTGAGAAACACTTGGAAATGCAAAGACGCAGAATAAAGATGGAAACAACTCAGACTTCAAGAGACAGACAGAAGAGCTCTACTCTGTTCTTCCTCTGAACTTGTAGCCAATCTACCCACCCTAGTCTCTCCCACCTCAATTCTAGAAACTCCTGGAAGCTTCAATTCCTGATTCATTCTGGAATTTGTTGGTACAAATGGGCTTGTTGTGGGACTTACCCAGGCTGGACCAGGATTATTCTGGTAGATAGGGTTCAGCTTTACTGCTTCCCAAGTTCAGCTGTTATGTCTCTGTACCTCTGTTATGTCTCTGAAAGAGAATCTTTCTTCGAGAAAGTATGTTTGTCTTAAAAAGTGTGTGTGATTGTGTGTATGTATATGACATATACCTATGAATGACATATATATCAATGACAAAAGTAAATATATATGAATGAATGATATACATATATGAGTATTTATATTCTTTCTATATATAAATGTATGTATATATGTGTGTACATTCTTTTTGTTGTTTTTGTTAATAACACCAACTCAACATGATGGCGAACAGTTGTAGTCCCAGCTCCTTCGGAAGCTGAGGCAGGAGAATCACTTGAGACCAGAAGTTTTAGACTCCTACCAACATAAGGAGTTAAGAACTTGGGCTGGGGGTAAAAGTTCAGTGGTAGAGTGTTTGCCTAGCATATGAGGCACTGGGTTTGATCACCATAGATCCCCAGCATAGTTTCCCTCCCCAAAGAAGTGGCCTCATGGGGCCCCACATCAGCACTTAGCAGGCTCTGGAACATGCTGGAAAGTGAATGGGGAGGGACTAGAGAAAGTTAGAGATGCAAACTCCCTCCCCTGCAATCTGCACTGAGAAACTTTCCCCTGCACTCTCATACCTTCCCCCACCTCATGCACCTGCCTCAGGCCACATTCCGGTTTCTTCCACAAACACTGCCACTGCTGAGGCCAAGATTCTGGATCCTGATTGCCTGAATTCTAATTCTGGTCTGACCACTTAGTAGCAAGTGATTACCTCTCTGTGCCTCAGTTTTACCCCATATATATGGAATACTGATAGCATCAATTTCACTGAAAAGAATGAAGAACAGGGCTTTGGAGTTAGACTGGCCTTAGGGAAGATACTTCAGTTTCTCATCTGTAAAAGCAGCACAAGGGCTCTAAACCCTTAGGTGGGAGGTATCTAATTAAGCTTAATGCAAGACTTAAGACAGGAGGTTTAGCTACAGTGACTTTCCAAAATTCTCCTCACCTCTTCTCCTCTTGGTCCCTCCCTCCCCATAGAATCCTGCCTGCCTATTTTATGGCTGCTAATCCCCCCAAATAATCCCTCAATCCTCATCACACACAGACTACCCAAACAATGGATGATTGCCAGTCCTGGAGAACAGCACCCCCCAACACACACACACACACACACACACACACACACACAGGCTGCCCTGTGTCTAGCTCTTGATCCTTCAAAGAATCTCTCTGTTCCCTCTTCAGAAAATGGCTGTACCACCTCCATCAAACACCTCCCCTGTCTTCCCCAAATAGCCACCCTTTTGCCTCTTCAAGGGGAACAGCAACCTTAGAAGAATCTTAATTATGCTAACAGTGCCCTAGCTGATTTTCTTGTGTATCCTAATGTACAATCAATTGAATAGGTTATACCCACTGCAGCTGAAGAGCCTCATTGTTACCCAGATAGTGGAAGCCTCCCTCAAGAACCCCATCACCTCACTTTGATTCTTCAGGGTATGGGATGGGGCAGAGACAACCCCAGTCTGAATAATACAGTTACCTTTAAAATTGTGTCTACTCTGTACTTCCATATTTAGTTTTACTACATATATAGTCTTGAATTTTACTTATATGCTATCTTTGCATCCTCCTTTCAGTCATACTCTGATATTTACATTACATTAGGTATATGTGACTCCAGTTCACTCAGTTTATGTGGAATAAGGTCCTTATTATTACCCACAAAAAATATGGTAATTATCTTTCTCTGCTCAATGGAGAAAATGTCTTTTGTTAATGGAGATTTGTGTTGTTTTTGTTTGGCTGTTTGGTTTAGTTAAGTATTGTTTTGGTTTTTCTATTAAAAACAGTCTTTATATGGAAAAGGGGGGGAAAAACTGTTCTTGACAAGACCTTTTCTGCCCTCCTGAAATTTATTTAAATCCCATGCACCCCCACAACCTGACCCCCTTACACACAGCCAGTCCTCTCCTGCTTAGATCTCCACCTATGATCAGACTCCTATGCCTAGCTACCGTACATGGCTAGAGGATACCCAAGTTATAGACCCCTCTTTTCAGACCCTCCCCATGTTCTTTCCCCACACTCAGGCCTTAAAGCTGCCCCTACAATCCCCCACAGCTGAGGCCCCTCCCATGCCCAGCCCTGCCCGCATCCCTTAGGCCCCCAAGGTAGTTTCCCAATGTCCCAGTACCTCTGCATTCCAGGCCTTCCACACCTGCAACCCAGTCCATCCTCCCCCATGTCCCAGCCCCCACCCCACATCAGGCACTCCCATAGTCTTGCTATTCCCCAAGGAACAGGGCCTTCCCAACTGCTGTCCCTCTCTCCGCTCAGGTCCCCACCTCATACCCAGACTGCCCCAAGCCCTCTTCAGGCTAGACCCACTTAGGGCCCCCTCCAAAAGCCTTTGGAGGTTTGGTGGCAGCAATGTGGCTAATGAATCTGTCAATTCAAAGACCAGGCACTGCGCAGGAAGACTTCAAACACCCTGGAATCTTGCTGCTCATTATTGAAAACACTTAATAGAGATTTTCCCAAATTTGACAACATCCAAAACTTTTGAGACATTAACAATAATAAATGGTGAGGCTGAAAGCAAATTTTCCCTTTATGTGTGTGTGGGTGTGTGTGTGTGTTATTGGGCATTAAACCAAGGAGTACTCTACACTGAATTATATCTTCAGCCCTTTTATTATATTTTTTATTTTGAGACAGCGTCTTGTTAAATTGCACAAGCTGGCCTTGAACTTTGAATCTTTCTTCCTTAGTCTCCCAAGTTGCTGAAATGATAGGCATGCACCAGGAACCATGTTTTCTAAGCTTTCAATAAAATTTTTTTTCAAGGAAGGATAGTAGAATGAAATAGACATTATTATTACTGTGTGTATATATGTGACCACATGACCAATATGATTCTGCAACCTGTACACTCAGAAAAATGAGAAATTATATCCCATCTGATTCAAATGTATGATATGTCAAGGTCATTGTACTGTCATATGTAACTAATTAAAGCAAATTTAAAAAAAAAAAAAAAGAAGTACATCAATCACATTGGAGGACCCATTGTCTTCCATTCTCTTTCTCATAAAGTATTCTAATATTCTAAGTTGCTGTATGAAGCAATGATGGTGATTATGCATTAATAATGTGACAGGCAATTAATTTTTAAAAATTTTTGGAATTTTCTTTTTTTTTTATTTGGGGGATTTGTTCTAATTGGGTTTTTTTTTTGAGGGGGGGTACTAGGGATCGAACTCGGGGGACACTCCACTACTGAGCCACATCCCTAGTCCTATTTTGTATTTTATTTAGAGACAGGGTCTCACTGAGTTGCTAAGCACCTTGCCTTTGCTGAAAATGGCTTTGAACTCTCGATCCTTCTGCCTCAGCCTCCCCAGCATGTGTACCACCATGCCCGGCGAGGATTTTTTTTTTTATTTACTTTTACTTTTTACACAAATGGTGTGCAACTTTTCATTTCTCTGGTTGTACGTGATGTAGAGTCACACCATTCGTGCAATCATACCCACACATAGGGTAATAATGTCCATCTCATTCTACCACCTTCCCCCCCCCACACACACACACCCTCCCCTCCTTTCCTCCTCTTCTGCCAAATCCAAAATTCCTCTATTCTTCCCTTGTCCCCACCCCCCAATATGAATCAGCATCCACTTATCACAGAAAACATTTGGCCTTTGGTTTTATGGGATTGGCTTACATTGCTTAGCATGATATTCTCCAAATTCATCCATTTACCTGTAAATGCCATAATTTCATTCTTCTTTAAGGCTGAGTAATATTCCATTGTGTATATATACAACAGTTTCCATTCATCTATTGAAGGTCATCTAGGTTAGTTCCACAGTTTAGCTATTGTGAATTGAGCTGCTTGCTATAAACATTGAGGTGGCTGTATCACTGTTGTATGCTGATTTTAAGTCCTTTGGGTATAGACCGAGAAGTGGGATAGCTGGGTCAAATAGTGGTTCAATTCCAAGTTTTCTAAGGAATCTCCATTCTGCTTTCCAAAGTGGTTGCACCATTTTGCAATCCCATCAACAATGAATCAGTATGCCTTTTTCCCCACATCCTTGCCAGCACATATTGTTGCTTGACTTCTTCATTCTGACTGAAGTGAGATGAAATCTTAGAGTAGTTTTGATTTGCATTTCTGTAATTGCTAGAGATGTTGAAGATTTTTTTTTTCATATATTTGTTGATCTATTGTATGTCTTCTTCTGTGAAGTGTCTGCTGATTTCCTTAGCGCATTTATTGATTTGGTTATTTGGTTTTTTTGGTGTTAAGTTTTTTGAGTTCTTTATATATCCTGCAGTGCTCTATCTGATGTGTGTGTGGTAAAGATTTTCTCCCATTCTGTTGGGGCTCTCTTACATTATTGTTTCCTTTGTTGCAAAGAAGCTTTTTAGTTTGAATCCATCCCATTTATTGATTCTTAATTTTATTTCTTGCACTTTAGGAGTCTTATTAAGGAAGTCAGGTCATAAGCCAACATGATGAAGATTTGGCTTGCTTTTTCTTCTGTTAAGTGCAGACTCTCTAGTCTAATTCCTAGTTCCTTGATCCACTTTGAGTTGAGTTTTATGCAGGGTGAAAGAAAGAAATTTAATTTCATTTTGCTGCATATGAATTTCCATTTTTTCTCAGCCCCTTTTGTTGAAGAGGCTATCCTTTCTCCAATGTATGTTTTTGGCACCTTTGTCTAGTATGAGATAACTGTATTTATGTGGGTTTGTCTCTGTGTCATCTATTCTGTAACATTGGTCTACATGTCTATTTTGGTGCTGATACTATGCTGTTTTTGTTACTACAGCTCTGTAGTATAGTTTAAGGTCTGGTATTGTGCTTTACTCTTCTTGCTAAGGATTACTTTGGCTATTTTGAGTCTCTTATTTTTCCATATGAATTTCATGATTGCTTTTTCTATTTCTATGAGGAATATCATTGGGATTTTGATTAGATTTGAATGAAATCTGTATAACACTTTTGGTAATACACATTTTGACAATATTAACACATTTTGACAATATTAATTTTGCCTATCCAAGAAAACAAGGGAGATTCTTTCATCTTCTAAGATCTTCTTTAATTTCTTTGTTTAGTGTTCTCTAGTTTTCACTTTTTTGTTACATTGATTCCCAAGTGTTTTTGTTTGTTTGTTTTTTGAGGCTATTATAAATGGGGTAGCTTTCCCAATTCCTTTTTCAGAGGATTTATCCTAATGTACAGAAATGTACTTGATTTATGGGTGTTGGTTTTATATCCTGCTACTTTGCCTTCTTTTCCCCCTTTCTTTTTATTATTAAATGTCAATGTTCTATTTTTAAGTTTCTCTGTCTTAACTTTTGACCAATCCATATTTGATTGATAAGAAGCCAACGAACTATGAATCCAGAAAAGGATATTAAGCAGTATGTGTTGGTCTGTATTTGTGTAATTATTTCAGAATAGAATAATCCACTATTGTAAACAGTCTAAGTAAAACCAGAAAACCAGATTTTCTACCATATTAATTAAAGTTTATGGTTACACATACTTACAAAACTTTTACATCTATGGGACTGGGGTTGTGGCTCAGAGGTGGAGCACTTGCCTCACATGTGTGAGGCCCTGGGTTCGATCCTCAGCACCACATAAAAATAAATAAAATAAAGTCCTTTATTTTATTTATTTTTTTAGTAAAATAAATAAAATAAAAGTCCTTTATTTTATTTATTTTACTAAAAAAATAAATATTTTAAAACAAACTTTTACATCTAAAGAATTTTTATATTGAAAAGATATTGAAATTAAGAATTTTGATACTGCCTGGTTATTTATTCATTAATTTTATATTTGGGGTAGAAATTTGTAATGTTTAAATATGTCAGCAGGGCTGGGGATGTGGCTCAAGCGGTAACACGCTCACCTGGCATGTGTGCAGCCCGGGTTCTATCCTTAGCACCACATACAAACAAAGATGTTGTGTCTGCCAAAAACTGAAAAATAAATATTGAAATTCTCTCTCTCTCTCTCTCTTTAAAAAAAAAATATTTTAACAAATAAATAAATATGTCAGCATTGATTTGCATGTAATGGCCCTTGATATTTTTATTTAGCTAAAATACCAAAAGGTATATTAATTTTCTTCTAAAATTATTAACAAAATTATATTTTGTTTCCATACATGGTAGTTGGCTTATCAACTTTCATGGTTATTAAAATCCATGATTATTAAAATTTTATGGTTATTAGTCCTTTCTTTTCTTACTCAGGGCCCCTCACATGGTAGCAAGGAACCCACCACTAAGCTAAACCCTCAACCTTTTAATCTAACTTTTAATAATTCTAAATAAATATGAAGCCTAGCGTGGTAGCATACACCTATAATCCCAGAGACTCAGGAGGCTGAAGCAGGTGGATCATAAATTTAAGACCAGCCTCAGCAATTTAGTGAGGCCCTGTCTCAAAATAATAAATTTTTAAAAAGAACTGTGGATAGGATTAGCAGTAAGTGCCCATGGATTCAATCCCTGGTACCAAAAATAAATAAATAAGTAAATATAAACTTCAGACAAACCTGGTACATTCACAAGTTTGTGTTCTTTTCTTAGAGATAACCCCCATATTTTGCTGAATTCAGCTCCCACTTCTGGATCTGCCTTCCTGTTCCTGGGGCAGGACTGTATGTTATTTTGAGGGATAGAAGGGGACACTGCTAATGGGCACCATGTTTGCAGAACAGTAGCTTTTACAAGCAATGCCAATTTTTTTCCAAGGTAGGAGCACCAATTAGAAATGGAAAGAGCCTAGTAGAAGGTATTAGTCATTACTGTTGGTAAACAGGTAGAAAATGGCAAACTCCTCCATCCCTCCAGGAAAAACCGGTTCTCCAGCTCCTCTGTGGTATCCATGATGGCTTCGGATCCTCAGCATGGAAAATCCCAATGTTGTTCATTAGAAGTTAATATATTAATATTTTACTAATTTATGAAGGACTTAGAGGCAAATAATAGCACTTAAGAATTTATGTTTTGGCTGGGCATGGTGGTGCCCCTGGCTGGGTGCCATGGTACATGCCTGTAATCCCAGTGATTTGGGAGGATAAAGCAGGAGAATTATGAGTTCAAAGCCAGTCTCAGCAACTTAGCAAGACCCTGTCTCAAAATAAGCAAAAAAAGGGTTGGGGATGTGGCTCAGTAGTTAACCACCCTGGGTCCAATACAAAAAAAAAAAAAAAAAGTACATTTGTAGTCCCAGATACTCCAAAAACTTAGGCAGGAAGTCACTTAGGTTCAGTAATTCAAGTCCAACTGGGCAACATAGTGAGACCCTGTCTCAAAAATAATATTACTGGGGCTGGGGATGTGGCTCAAGCGGTAGCGCGCTCGCCTGGCATGTGTGCAGCCCAGATTCGATCCTCAGCACCACATACAAAGATGTTGTGTCCACTGAAAACTAAAAATATATATATATATATTAAATAATAATAATAATATTAATAATAATAATAATTTATATTTAAAGGGACAGGGGTTGTGGCTCAGTAGTAGCACGCTCACCTAGCACGTGTGAGGCCCTGTGTTCGATTCTCAGCACCACATAAAAATAAGTAAACAAAATAAAGGCATTGTGTCCAACTACAACTAAAAAATAATAAATAATTTACATGCAAAGTACAAGACATTTTAATTTTTATTATTGAAAAAAGGTTATTATGCAGCACTAAAAAAATAACAAGATCATGGCATTTGCAGGGAAATGGATTGCATTAGAGCAGATTATGCTAAGTGAAGTTAGCCAATCCCTAAAAAACAAATGTCTTCTCTGATATAAGGGGAATGACTCAAAATGGGGTAAGGAGGAAGAGCATGAGAAGATTACCACTAAATAGGGAAGAGAGGTGGGAGGGAATGGGAGGGAGAAGGGGAATTGCACGAAGATGGAAGGACACCCTCATCATTATACAAAATACATGTATGATGATGTGAGGGGAAAAAAAAAAGAAATGTGTCACATTAGATTGGGTAGAGAGAGGTGATGGGAGGGGAGGAGAGGGGAAGAGGGGATAGGAAGGGCAGCAGAATAAAATAGACACTAGTATTGATGTATGTATATACGTGTCTGTATAACCAATTTGATTCTGCAACCTGTACACTCAGAAAAATGAGAAATTATACCCCATTTGATTCAAATGTATGATGTGTCAAGATCATTGTATTGTCATGAGCAACTAATAAAAAAATAAATAAAGTAAAAAAAAAGAAAAAAAGGTTAATCTTAATTGTTCATGTCCCACCTGATAAAGAACAAGGATTTCAGGTCCCTTTTCCCAATTTCACCCTCTCTCAGTAGGAAGCAGCTTGGAGATGTTGTAGCCCATTCTTCCAGAGAAATGAAATGTAGAAATTGACAGTGGGGAAATGAAACAGTGGTCCACTTTATGCTTTAAATATAGCCCTTGCTGGGCTGGGGTTGTGGCTCAGTGGTAGAACACCTGCCTAGCACATGCAAGGCCCTGGGTTCAATCCTCAGCACCACATAAAAGTAAATAAAATAAAGGTATTGTGTCCAACTACAACTAAAAAAAAATATATATATATATATTAAAAAAAATATATAGGGGCTGGGGTTGTAGCTCAGTGGTAGAGCACTTGCGTAGCATGTGAGAGGCCCTGGGTTTGACCCTCTGCACCACACAAATAAATAAAATAAAGGTATTATATCCATCTACAACTATAAAAAATAAATAAATAAATATATATATATATATATATATATATATATATATATATATATATCCCTTGATGCTCTGCCACTGACACTTATTTTTTTAACAGACATGTTTCTTTTAGTCTCTCTCCCTCCCTAATCCCTCCCTCTCTCTAATCTCAAAAGAAATAGGATTACCTTTCTTCCCCATCCTAGACAGAGTTATCTGTCCCTGAGCACATACTCACCATAGGAAGGTGGGTATGGCACCTACCACAGGAAGGTGGGGAACAGCACCAGATTTCAGAAATGACTATCTCATCTCCCAACAGGTGAATTACAATTCCAGACAGAGAACATGTGGAATGTAACCTTTGAATCACCTCTTTAACACCTTCCTACCCCCCACCACTTCCCACTCCCATTTTCCCCATGGGCAGAATCACATCCTCTGGGACAGGAGTCCCCTGTGTTTCTCCTGGGCTAGCAAAGCAATAAAACTTCTTTTTCCTTCTTCTATTAAAAAAAAAAAAAAAAAAGGTTAATACTGCTTCCAAATTTCTTAACATAATTGGATTTTTCCATATTGTTTACTAAATTTTAATTTTTTCATTAGTTTTTTTTAGTTTGGTAAACAATGCTTTAAGGAACTTGTTATTCTCTTTTGTAGTCTGATTTAGTAGAATGTAACACAATTCCCTTTGTTTAGTGTAAAGCAGAATAACAAATGACTGCAAAATGTTGCAGTTTTTAAATTAGCTACTGCTGTGTGTAGACAATAAAGACTTTGTCAAACTCTGATTGCACTGAAGTCCAGATTTTAGGTGGCCACAAATTCAATGAGTAATTTATTTAACAGACAAGCTTCTAGAAACTACAGACATTCATTCCCACTTGTATGCTAACAAACAAAGCTAAAAGCAGCTGAAATGTTAGACTCTACAAATTGTACGGCCTTTGGTCTCTGAAGTAGCATGTTTACATTCTTTCAACTTTAAGCAAGTGGTTCTTCTTATCAGACACTTAATCTCATTATAACTAACTTATTTTGATAAAGATATAGATAAAGAAGTTAGAAAGATATTTCTTGGAATGAGAGCCTCTGGTCTGAGATAAGATAGCTTTTTCATAATTAAATTCTAATCTACAGTGTAGGGCTGAGGGGAGTAGGAGCACAGGCATGAGTTCCTGGGTTCAATTTCCCAGCATCTGTTCCCCTGCAATAAAATCTTGGTATTTTTTTTTTTTTTTAATATTTACTTTTTAGTTGTAGTTGGACACAATACCTTTATTTTATTTATTTTTATGTGGTGCTGAGGATCAAACCTAGGGCCTCACACTTGCCAAGTGAGTACCACTGAGCCACAACTCCAGCCCCCTCTTGGTATATATTTAACTTCTTTCTTCCAGGTTTTGGGAGTTGAACAAAGGGGTGCTTTACCCCTGAGCTACATCTCCGCCCTTTTTATGTTTTATTTTGAAACAGGGTCTTGCTGAGTTGCCAAAGCTCCCTTAGCCTTCTGAATAGCTGGCATTACAAGAGTGTGCCAATACACCTGGTTTATAGTTGGCTTCTTTGGCTCAGCTTAACTGGGAAAAAAATAACATGGCGAAATTTTGAGTTTAGTTTACACATTTTTTGTTTTTGTTTTTGGTGCTGGGGATGGAACCCATGGTCTATACCACTAACCTACAAATCTAGCCCTGAGGCAGTTTTCTTACTTGGTTAGTGCTATGATTTAAAAATGATGTGTTCCCCAACATTCTTGTGTTAATATAGATGAAATTGTTGCTGAAAGCTCTGTCCTTTTCCTGACACTAATCCAATAACAAGAACAGTTTTGAGAAAAAGGAAAAAGAAGGTGTATTGCTTTGCTAGCAGAGGAGAAACTCAGGAGATTCCTGCCCCAAAGGCTGTGATTCTTCCTATCTACAGGAACAGGGGTATTTTAAAGAGGTGATTCAAAGGCTACATTCCTCATGTTCTCTGTCTGGAGTTGTAATTCACTTGTTAATTTGGGAGACAGTCATTTCTGAGATCTTCTGGTAACATCCCCAAAGTCTAGATTACTTTGTTCCTATGATGGGTACACAACTCTGCCTAAAATGAGGAAGAAAGGTAATCATGTTTCCCCTGAGATTAGGGAGGAATAGGGAGAGAGGAAGAGAAAGAAACATGTCCATTTTAAAAATAGTCGCAGGCCAGGCACATTGGTGCATGCTTGTAATCCCAGTGGCTCTGGAGGCTGAGGTAGGAGGATCATGAGTTCAAAGCTAGCCTCAGTAAAATCAAGGTGCTAAGCAACTCAGTGAGACCCTATCTATAAATAAGTAAAAATACAAAATACTTTTTATTTTAAAAACATGGTATATACATGGTACATTTATAATGATAACAACTTTTCAACAGTTGGCACTCTCGTGAAAATAAAATGTACGATTACATAAAATATTGAACATTACTATCTGCATAAAAATCATACACCCCAAAGAGAAACATATTTTTTAAAAATGTGTATAAATTTTATCAACTTATTAAGAACCATTGAATTGTACCCGTTATTTATTTCTAAGCTTACACAACAACTTTATTTTTGCTGAGTATTTATTTATTTTTAAGATAACCTCTTTATTTTTAAGTTCAACCTCTCAAGTAGCTTGAACTACAGGTATACACCACCACACCAGGTTGAACTGTACATTTTAAATGAGTCAAATGTATGGTTAGAGAGTCACATCTCCCTAAAACTGCTTTTATATCACATTAAAAATAAATTACAGTGGCTGGGGTTGTGGCTCAGCGGTAGAGCGCTTGCCTCGCACATGAGAGGCCCTCAGCACCATTAAATAAATAATAAATAAAATATTATTTGTTTATCTATATATCTAATATTTTATTTATTTATAAATAAAAAGAGATATTGTGTTCAATTACAACTAAAAAATAAATATTTAAAAAAATAAAAAATAAATTATATGCACAGCTGTGCATAAAGAATGCACAGATCGCTTAAATCGATCTCTGGGGACAAGCAGCCACCTCCAGCTATGTTATTGAGGCACACCACCTAACCTCACTGCACCTCATTTTCTCATCCTAAAATTGGGGTGATGAGGCCTCCCTCCAGGGTGGTTTTAAAACAGAGCAGCTGTTTTGAAAAGTTGTCTGTGGCAGTTACTTTTGCCTTGCCTGCCCTGCCCCCTCTTATTCTTGTAGGTTCCCTTCTTTTTGCTCAGCATTCTAAATTCTAAAGAGAAGCCCCACCTAAATAGTTAAGGTGTAATCGGCTAAATAATATTTCACTAGATTTACAGAGCAGAGAATATCTGATAACCTTTGTAGCACCCCTTCTTGTGGGAAGCCATCCTGACACGTGACTGGGCGACTCCCGTTAAGGGTCTGAGGCTTCTGGCTGTGTCGGAATTTTCCCGGCCCTTTCCTGATGAGAGAACCCGTCCGTGTGGGGGTGTGACTGACCACTGACCCCGGGGGCCCAATCACTGACCCTGACCTTGGAGTGCAGTCCCCCCTCAACCTTCATTGGATGGAATTATCCCCTAAATTTCTTGTTCCCCAATAAAAGGCTACTCCCTGGCGTGTTCACTCTCTCTCTCTCCTGCTAGTCCTGAGTAATCCTTGCTGCCCTGCTGGGCGGTTAGAGGTTGGAGCCATAGAGGGGAGCCGTCTCGGACCTGGCAATAAAAATAAGGTAACTGAGTCTGTGTGTTTTATTTCGATCTCTTCTAACTAACTTTATGCCTAGAACCTCATTAATGAAACCATTGCGCAGGCCGCATGGTAGACCTTCTCAGATTTTAATTCTGTCTAAAAAGGACTATAGGAACAAGCCACAGGAAGTTGAGGTCCATTTCACAATCCCACTGATAAAAAGAAAGAATACCTACATCCTGGATGAGAAAGACCCTGCAGCACATGGTATTCCTGCCAGACTCTTCCTTTCCCTCCCTATCAAAGCCCTTTGTGCCCCTAAGTCCCTAAGACTGAGCTTTGAGGAGAGAAACTCTCCATTCTATCAAGATTACCAGCCCTGTGTGTTGCCCAAAGCTTGGTCCTTGGGGCTGGGGATGTGGCTCAAGCGGTAGCACGCTCGTTTGGCATGCGTGTGGCCCGGGTTCGATCCTCAGCACCACATACCAACAAAGATGTTGTGTCTGTCAATAACTAACTAAATAAATAAATATGTTTAAAAAAAAAAAAAAAAAAAAAAGCTTGGTCCTTGTCCCTGATGCTAATCCAATAATGAGGATACAGTTTTGAAGAAAGAAAAAAAAAAGAGTTTATTGCTTTGTTAGCAAAGGAGAAACACAGGGGACTCTTGTCTCAAAGGATGTGTGTGATTCTGCCCATCAGCAAGAACAGGTGGCTTTTAAGAGGTGATTCAAAGGATACATTCCTCATGTTCTCTGTTTAGAGTTGTAATTCACTTGTTAAGTCGGGAGATAGTCTTTTTTTGGGGGGGGGTGGGGGGATGCTAGGACATTGTGCATACAAGGCAAGCACTCTACCAACAGAGCTGAGAGATAGTCATTTCTGAGATCTTCTGATGCCATTCCCAAAATCTGGATTACTTGGTTCCTATGGTGGGTGAGTACTCAAGGACAGATAACTGTTTAGGATAGGGAAAAAAGGGTAATCCTATTTCCCATGAGATTAGGGAAGGGGAGAGATTAAGGAGGACCAGAGAGAGGAAGAGAAAGAAATATATCCATTTTAAAAATCAGTTGCATGTGGCAGAGCAGGAAGGGCTATACTCAAAACATAAAGTGGACCACTGTTACATGTCTTATCCCAATAATTTGTGAGGCTGAGGCAAGAGAATTACAATTTTGAGGCCAGCATTGGAAATTTAGCAAGAGCCTGTCTCAAGATTAAAAAAAAATAATAATAAAGACAGCTGGAGATGTAGCACAGTGGTAAAGCACCCCTGAGTTCAAGCCCCAAAATGGAAAAAAAAAAAAAAAAGATTGCTAGCTCTCAAGCCTGATTTCTTCCTACTAAACTTCCTCTCACAAATATTGGCCTTTGATTCAGGCAGCTCAGATCTTAATTCTAGGAACAGTTGTGAGGATTATATGAGTTAACACAAAGAAAGTGTTGGAAAAAGTCAACCAGATAGCAAGCACTCAGTAAACATAAGGATCATGCACTAGGCTAAGAAGACACAGAAAGTATTTGACACTTGACAGGTGGTCAATAAAACCCTTTCAAGAATAAAATATATGAAGTTAGGTTCTATGGGTGAAAGAGTAAGGAAATATAGACCGAGGAGGAAAAAGAGTGTGAAATAAACTAATGCTAAACAAAGAGTTTATGCAAATCTCAAATGGACTATGATTTAAGTCAAATAGTATGGTATTCAGATTCCACTGGCTCTAGTAAGAGTCACATAACTTTTTTTTTAATCTTTTTTTTTTTTTTGTAGTTGTAGATGGACAGAATGCCTTTATTTTATTTGTTTATTTTTATGTGGTACTGAGGATAGAACCCAGTACCTCATGCATGCTAGGCAATTGCTCTGCCACTGAGCTACAGCCCCAGCCCCATCACATAATTTTTTTACTTTAACTTATTTATATTAAAATATGCCAGAAATTATATTTTTGCAATTATTTAAGTTTATGCTAAAAACTTTAAATAAATTAAAGCTATGCAAAAAGTATTATAGTTCTTCAAAAACCTTCAAAGATTACTTCAGTACATGGATAAGGAGAACAGGGAATGCTCCAGAAGGAGTAGCAATGTTCAAAGACTTAAAAGGTCTTGAATTGACAAAAGACTCTGGAGTTGCTTGAGCTTATCAAGCATGGGGGAGAACTGAGGCAGAGTTCAGAGAGGGTGGTTCTAGCAGAGCCTTGAAAGCCAAAGCTTGTACTTTGTGTGACTAGCAGAGGAGGAAAACACATGAGTCATAGAGATATTTAGGAAGCAGAAAGGACAAGCATTGTTTTATGATTGGATATAAAGACTTAGGGGGCAGGTAAAATCTAGGATGATGCTCAGGGTTTTTGTTTTTACCACTTGGATGGAGGATAGAGAGTAGGTGGAGTAGTCTAAAGAGGAAACCAAGCGTTTATTTTGGGAAATTTTGAGATTTAGAAGCCAGTGAAACATTCATGTGGTGACAGGAGACAGAAGTAGGCATGGTGGTCTAGAGCTGAGAAGAGAAAGAGAGAAGACTGGTCAAGGAGGATGGTCAATTCTCAGATGCTGCTTGGTACTGGGGATTGAACCCAGGGGCGCTCAACCACAGAGCCACACCCCCAGCCCTTCTTATTTATTATTTGAGACAGTATTGATAAAATGCTTAGGGCCTCACTAAATTGCTGAGGCTGGTTTTGAATTTAAAATCCTTCTGCCTCACCCTCTGGAGTCACTGGGATTACAGGCATGTGGTGCCACCACCCCTGGCTTAAGAGGAATTTTTAAAGACCTAATTATCCATCCATAAGTGTATCCATTCATTCACATATTGCTCAGTAATTTATTCATCATTTTGTTCAATATTTATTTCATACATATATCCACTTCCTGCCACGAGTCATGAGAGCAATGCCATGAATAATAAGCAGTCAATGGAAATGGGAGAAAAGGGAGACGAGTGATCAAAATAAACACACCAATGCATGGAGTGGGCCCCTCCATGGGGGCAATAGAGGCACATGAGCAGGAAAAGTATGCCTAAACAGGGCAGCTACTGAGTTGCTCACATTGGGAAAGGCTCGGTGCCCACGGTGAGGGGATAAGGTCTAGGATGGAAAGAAAGGACTGAATAAGGGAGATATGGAGTTGCTTGTAGAACTGGATTGAATGTGGCAGGGAAAGGGAGTTGTGTTGCATAACCTCCTAACAGTGTTGGTCCACTGACAGGCTGATCATGCTGAGTGATATGACTTTTGAGCTCATAGCCCATTGTCTATTCCTTTTGATAAGAGTCATAGCCTGAGAAGGAGAACCTTTTCAGGTGCTCTCTTCTTACCCAGGTCTTCATTCTTACTCTCCTAAACAGCTCCCCAAAGGACGTTTTCAAATGCAAATCTACTAGTATCTCCCCTTTGCTGGAAACTCTTCCAGGATCTAAGGCCCGTTGCTGGGCATCTGGCCTCACTCACAGGATCTGCCAAGGGCGCACTCCCCCCTGCCTGCCTCACCCACTATGCTGTCCCTTCATGTCGACTGCCCCTCACATCCTCTAAGGCTATGATTACTAAAGACCACCACCCTCAAGGTAGACCGCAGACCCTCAAACGGGTGAAAGAACACACAAAAACCCCCACTGTGTTGAGTACGTAGAGGAGCGCCCCACGGGCTGCGCAAGCGTCGTAGGTGGCAGCTTGACAGGCACTTCCGTTGAACCAGAGGAGCCAATTCACCGGGAGAGGGGCGGAATCATTTCCGCTGCAGGAAAGCCCCACCCACATTGCCTGGACCTTCGCCTCAGAGAAGGCTTCACCTGAGGACCCGCCTCAACCGACATTCCTTGTGCTCATTGGCTATTTGTCACCAATGAGCCAGCTCCAATTGGCTGTCTTTTGGCTCCTCGCCTAGGAGCCTCCAAGAGGCTTATGGGGTTGTTTGTGTGGGCCTGATTGTGCGCAGTAAAGGAGGCTAGGCCCTCCCTTGGGTCCCGAGGGGCGTGGCTGCCTTCGAGACCCTCACGTTGTTTCCGTATCTCCTTCTCCAGTGAGTTCAAAGCCCGCCTGGCAAAGGGCAGCTTCCGGCAAGTGTCCAACCCAGAACCGGAACAGCGAACCCGCGTCCCAAGGGACGGCCCCCTTGGTAGGGCTCTGCGCACCTCCCGCCCTCAAACAGTTAGGCAGGCGAGAAGTCAGCTGCATCTTTCCTGAGGTTCCTCAGAGAGAGTGAACCCCAGATCTGCTTACCTGGGCAGTCATAGGGAACCTGAGGAAGAGGGCACTGAGAAGGGGTCAGACCTCATCCAAGACAACTGGGAGAGACCCCAGAGGAGAGACTCCTCTGCCCTTCCTCGGGTTCTCTCAGGAAGCGTTTATTTTTTTTCCTCTACTAGATCCCTCAAAATAGACAATCTCAATCTTCTGATGAGCAATCATGCACAAGCAGCAAGAGGCAGGGGCCATTAATACTCTCAATACATATTTATGGAATGAATGCCTTTCAGGTCAGGATGTAAATAAAGTTCCCTAACCTCAGATTCAGAGGCACCACTAACACATATTTTAGAGTCCTGTTAGTTATTTGCTGCATGCATTTCAACAACCAACTTATTTTTATCCCTTCACCCATGAAATAGGAACAGTGAATGACCAAATCAACTTTGATCCCCTCCCCTCTTTTTTTTTTTTTGGTGTTACTGAGGACTCCAAAATCTAACACATGCTAGACAAGTGCTTTTTCCACTGAGCTGCATTCCCAACGACCAAATACTTAGAGTATTTGTGACAATTATTTCTGATTATACTGCCTGTGCTTAGCAGACAGTTGCATGGTGAGGGCTTAGTTTGCAGGAGCTGTTATTGTAGTTGATCTTGATACACAAATGATAAGATCTGCAGCCTGAAAGAAAGGGAACCACCATGAGAGACCCCTCCAGAAGGAAACTGTTCTAGAGAAAAGAAAGATCTTGGGCTAGGTTACACTACACCCTGGTAGGAGAGTGAGGACTCAGCCCACAAATTTCCATTTCCCCTGCTAATTTCTATCCTATCAGTCTACAGAGAATAAGCAGAAAGAAAGAAGGCATTTGTAAGTCCCAAGTGCCACCTTCACTTTGGAAGGTCTCCTGGAAGGGACCTCAGATCCACATCTCCAGAAGACCCTAGCATTTCCCCATTACTCATAACTTCTGCCCTTTTCAGGGATGCATCATTCCATCCCTATTGCCATGAGGTATTATCATCACCTTTTTAAATATTTTTTTGTTTTTTAATTGGAGATGGACACAATACATTTTATTTATTTATTTTTATGTGATGGTTAGGCTTGAACCCAGTGCCTCACATGTACAAGGCAAGCACTCCACTACTGAGCTATAATCCCAACCCTTATCATCACCTTTTACAGGTGGAAAGAAAACTTGTCCCCATCCAAGGTAGGGGTCCAGGAATTAGGAACCCAGGTCCTGTGTGTAACTTCTGCAAGCACAATGATAAGTCACCACCATCTATAAAGTGGCCTGGGCACTGGGCACTGTTTCTGTCCCTTCTGAGAGGCCCCTAAGGCTGGCCACACATTCAAGGGCCCACAGCCACACCTTTTATGCTGAAATGGTACAAAGCCAGTTCCTATGTTAATAAACTTATCTTTTTAGATATTAAACCCATTACTTGTAAATGGTCACAAAAGTGGGTGCAGGAAGCTTTCAAAGCTATGTATATTAAGAAATGTTTACTAGGGCTGGGGATGTAGCTCAATGTTAGAGTTTGTGCTTAGCATGCTCAAGGTCCTATGTTCAATCCACAGCAACACCAAAAAGAGAGAGACAGTGGAAAGAAGATCAACAAAGTTTTCAATTAACTGTCCTTTTATCCACTAGGAGAGTTTAGAATAAATGATAGCCCTCTCTTGGTGATTCCTGAGGATTTGGACTGGCAGTGAAGTCTGTTTTCAGAAGTTACT
The DNA here is from genome assembly GCF_047511675.1 of Marmota flaviventris. NCBI lineage: Eukaryota > Metazoa > Chordata > Mammalia > Rodentia > Sciuridae > Marmota > Marmota flaviventris. The sequence continues at coordinate 78,473,628 of NC_092501.1, read as the reverse complement.
TTCCCTGCTTCCTGAATATGCATTCCTTATCAGAGCCCCTGGAGCCTTGTATTGGGGTCTGATTTCTTATCTACTACTAGGGGAAGCTGAGTGGAAGGCAATGAAACCTACAGGGAAATCAAGGGCAGCTGGTGATAGCTAGCCAGTGCACCTGAGCTGGGTGGGCACAGATCAAAGCCTGAAGGTATCAAAAAATATCAAAGAGAGAAAACTGCTTCAACTCTTCTCCCTCCAGAGCCAGCATTGTCAAGGATACAAAGAACGTGGAAGGTGGAGGAGTATGGAATCTAAACAACACTACTTACAGGCTGGGGTTGTGGCTCAGGGGAAGAGTATGTGCCTTGCAAGTGTGAGACCCTGGGTTTGATCCTCAGCACCACATAAAAAAAAGTAAATAAATAAAAATAAAGTTATTGTGTCTATCTATAACTAACAATATTAAAAAAAAAAAAAAAGAACATACACCTGTATCCCTCCCATCAGTCACTGTCATCACTAGTCTAATACTTACCAAAATGCACTTTTCCCTCCCTAAATGCACTTTTCCTGTCTCCAAACTCTATTTTTAGCTCTGTGAAGAATATAGATGCAGGCTGGAGTTGTGGCTCAACAGTAGAGCACGGGCAAGGCCCTGGGTTCAATCCTCAGCACCACATAAAAATAAATTAATTAATTAAACATATTTTAAAAAAAGAATATAGATGCATCCTCAAAAGCATCCATTTTCCTGGGGTAAGGAAACAAGACAGGAATTATTTAAGATTGACCAGAGGACATGGCTACTATTTTGCCTGGCATATAGTGAGATTTCTCCTACTTTCCAAGATATGCCAAAAGTCATAGGCATCAGAAAGCTGAGATTGTCTATTTTGATGTCTCTGCATGTGCATGTGAGTTTCTCTCTCTCTCTCTCTCTCTCTCTCTCTCTCTCTCACACACACACACACACACACACATTCATACACAGAGGCTGTGTATGAATACACATACTAATTAGTTTTTTGGTTTGTTTGTTTATGCAGTACTGGATATTGAATCCAGGGGTGAAATCTACCACGAGCTACATTCCAGCCCTTTTGTTTTTTGAGACAGGATCTTCCTAAATTGCTCCTGGTTGACCTCGAAGTTGATTCTCCTGTCTTAGCCTCCAAAGTAGCTGGATATGCCACCACACCCAGCAATGGGAGAGACTTGAAAAGACACAAGAGACTCAGGCAGAAAAAGCAGAAGTTAAGAGAGACACGTGCTGCTGTGTGCAACCCTAATACCACCATGGAGACCACCATGACAAGATAGCCCTTTTCAGCAATCAAGTCCTACACCAGGCTTTCACTTCTTGTTTTTTTTTTTGTTTTGTTTTGTTTTTGTTTTTGTTTTTAAACAGTGCTAGGTGTTGAACCCAGGGCCTCCTGCATGCCAAGCAACAGCTCTACCACTGAGTTATATCTCTAGCCCCCCCTTACTATTCTCCCTTAATAAATTTAAACACAGAGACCCAGCAGGGCATGGTGGTGCATGCCTGTAATTCCAGTAACTCAAGAAGCTGAGGCAGGAGGATCATAAGCTCAAAATCAGCCTCAGCAACTTAGTGAGACTTTGTCTCAAAAGAAGAAATAAGAAGGGCTAGGGATGTGGCTCAGTGGTTAAGTACCCCTGGGTTCAATCCCTCATATGAAAAAAATAAAATAAACACAGAGACCCAGAGAGGTTGAACCCCCCTCCAGTGTCACACATCTTGGAAGACGGGTCTCAGGTTCAAACTCTTACTACTTCAAAGCTATCAAACTCTACTTCCCACACTTGGGGAGAATGTCAGGGAACACCCAGAGATGTGAAAAAAGAAAGAGCAGGAGACAGACACCTAGAATGTCAGTGCCAAGAAGGCTCAGATCCACTCTTCAGGAGACTGGTGCCCAGAAAGGCCAAAAGCACAGCAAGGCAGCTGCCATAGGTGATAACAGGTGAAAGTGTCACTGTCATAACTGCTGAGGTACGGTCCTGACATCACCCTAGACTCCTTAATTTTCTTACCCATAAAGTGGGAATAATTAGAATATGTACCTCATAGGACACTTGTGAGCCATGAGATACACATGAAATATTATGTGAAATAAGCTCAAGGAAAGAGCTGGGCTGAGTAAGTACCAAACTCTCAGAGACTGTTTGGACACCTCTATACTATGCCCAGAGTGGAGGAGCACACAGGGGCACAGGTCATGAAGGCAACAGCAGCCACAGCAGGCCTGGCCCACAGAGTTTGCCCTTAACTAGTGTGTGTACTTCTGTTTCTGAACACATGTGGTAGGCACAGAAGGGCCAGTTGAGAGTGCCCCCTCTACCTGTGCCTCAGCTGTTGGACTTCTTGCCCAGGAAGCCCTGCCACCTGCAGCTTCTGAGTCCCTGCAGATTGCAGCATTTATGGACATTTCATAATTTTTTCCACAAGTGTGCCAGCATCCTATTCAGACTGATCTATGCTTTTTTCAATTATAAACATGTCTGAGAAATTTTTGGTGGGGGTGGGGTACCGGTACCAGGGATTGAACTCAGGGGCATTCAACTACTGAACCACAGCCCCAGCCCCTTTTTTAATTTTATTTTATTTAGAGATAGGGTCTCACTAAGTTGCTTAGTGCCTTGCTTTTGCTGAGGCTGGTTTTGAACTCACCATCCTCCTGCCTCAACCTCCTAAGACACTGGGCTTACAGGCATGCGTCACCATGTCAGTCTGGGGGATATTTTCAAGTTAGTATGCACAGAATTGCTTCAGTCTTTGCAGAGACTGCATGCTTAGGTAGAAAGTGTGCCTGTTTTTTCCATACCCTTGGTCATGAAATCTTGGGCAGAGGTCATAGACAGTGCCCAGGAGAAATCCCCAATCTGTCCCCATCCTGCTGGGGGCCTCCCAGGGAGACAGAGAACCCCATGTCTCTGAATGAGAGATGCTTTTTACCGAGCCCAAAGGTTTCTCAGCCACTTAGTTCCCAAGGATACCTTACCAAGCCCAATTCTCTATTCCCAACTTCCCCTACCTTCCCTTGCCCTGTGCCCGCCCTGAGCCCTCTCATTGATGGCAACTCTCTCAGTCCCCAGTAAACACAGGGAGAAGTAATGTCAGCCCTCCAGCTTGCTTGATTCTGTGCAGAGTCTGATGAATCTCCTGGAGGAATCATGTAGACGGTGGGTCTGGGGTTCCTCCTACCTGGCATCTCTACTTTCAGAGTGTGCCTGCCCCTCCCAACCCCTCCCCCAACTCTGGGTCAATGGCCTGGTAGAGTGTTCTACTCATAGAGTCTCTGTGTTCTGTCCCAGTTCTGTCCTAGTGGAGTGGAGAGCATCCCCTCTCCAACTTCTACCAACAACTTATCCATGTGGCCTTTCCCAGCAAGTCCAGGCCAGAGACCTCCACTTCCTTTTCAGCCATCCCCTTTACCTTCTAGATAAATTGTCCCTCATTTGGCAAAGAAGAATCAGGTAGGAAGAACAGCAGAACAGAGGCCTGATGAGGTCATCTAAAGGCATGTGTGTGACAGGGTGAGTTTGGCCAGCAACAAATAGAGCCAACTGTCTTCCTCCTGGTACTGCACCCCCCTCCGCCCAACTCCACCCCACCTCTGTGAGGTAGGCAGTTTCTGATTATGACCAGAGTCATATGTTATGAGGGCCTGGTCAGAGGGGAAGCAATTCAAGGAGTATCCGTCAGCCCCAGCCCTCTCCATCCACGAACACCCAGTTCAAGTAAAAGCAATGAGACCACTGAGCAAATGGAGCCTCAAGACCAGTTCTCAACTTCTCAACCACTCTACTGTCCCCAGGACACCCACACACAGAAGCCTTGGAACCCCCCACCCCATGGCAACACCTGTCTGTCCCCTCAATCACACCCCTCTGGACCATCTTTTAGAATTTAGGTGAATTAAGGAAGCTGAATCCTCCAGAGAGGGTCTGAGTCCTAGCCCATCCCTCTCCCTTTCCCCCTCATACCTCAGCTCTGAGCAGGCCTGGGACCCCAGATGGCCGTGCTCTGGGTGTGGCAGGTGAGCTGTCTCCTTAAGATTAGCACATGGGGAGGGGTGGCTGCAGGAATCCAAGGAGTCTGACCAGTTCCCTCCAGCCTGCTGGTGTGTTGCCCTGGGCGGGGCCCCTGGGTTTAAAGAGCCGGAACCCACCTGGGCTGTCCATAGCCCAGCAGGCTCCTCAGAACTCTGTGCACCTGGCTCAGGTGAGCTCTCGGGTGAGCAAGCACTTGCTAGGATTTTGAAGCTGCTAGGTGGAGGGGGGATGACCTGGGACCCATGTTCATAAGGGATGGGGGGTGCGCCAGGAATTTGAGTTATGGTATAGAGCTTAGAGGTTTTGAGGTCGGAGGCTGTAGCAGCCTCCTGGAGCTTGATCGCTGTCTGGATGATGGGTTGGAGGCTGGAGGAAAGAGGAGCCAGCCTTTGGCTGAAGAATATATGAACTGGAGATAAGAGCCTAAAAGTTCAGAAACTTTGGCAGAAAAGGGTGGGGGGAGAGGCCAACGAAGGGCAAAAGAAAGCCAGATTCTCAGACTGGCCTAGCATGTAATGCACTCCCACCTACTGCATTCAGAAGCCATGCCAATAGTACCTCCTCCTAGGGTGAAAGGACCCACGTGTTTGTTTACATATATATGTATTATAACAGGTTTTCAGTGCTAGGCATATTTCTTAGGCTAGACAAATAGTAGTTCATTTCATTCCATCGTTATAACTTACAAGGTTGCTATTATTTACAGGACCCTGAAGCCCAGAGAAGCAACTTGCTGAGTCACAAAACTGGTAAGTGGCTCAGAGAGGACTCAAGCCCAGCCAGCTGGCCTGGGATCTGTGATCTCATTAGGAGGCCAAAGCTGGGCATAGCAGATAATAACAGTGGCTTCAGAACTGAGCCTGTGACACGAGCCTGCCGGTGGCTAACAATATGCAGAAAGCTGGGAAGGGCTTTATCTCAAGGACTCAGCCACCTTAGAGACAAATAAATGGGATTGTGGGTAGCAACTACCTGCCTGAGAAGGATCAGTGTCCCACCCTCAGTGGATCTTTCTAGACGATATCATCTACATCCTGAGAGTGGAATCTAGGGCTGCCTGGAGCAGAGATGGGGGGTTGGCTGAAAGAGGAGGTCCTCACTGCAGCAGTCCCTTTTCCTCAGAGATGAGTGGCTCACTCCTTTTTGCCCTTTTGCCCTAGGTGCTGGGATTCTAGGGCTGTCTGGGAACTCAGCCAGAGAGTTCCAGAGTTTGGCCACCCCAGCTCAGACCCTTGTGAATAGCCAGGGTCTGATAGTCAGCACCCTCCAACCCTGACTTGGAAGAACAGCCACCTGATCTTGGGCATCTTGTTTCCCCTTTCTGAATCGCCCCCCCCCCTTTTTTTTCCCTTCTGGAAAGGGAGATAATGATAATATCTTTCTAATGGGAAGAAAGGTGCTGTAAATATCTTATCTCCTCAAAAGCCTTCTATAGTCCTTACTATGTACAGGCACTGCTCTGAGTGCTTAACTAGAATTAACCAATCCACATAACTCCTCTAGGCAGTCTAGATGAGAAAACAAAATAGCCCAGAATCACCCTATAAGCAGGTGCTTTTGTCCAGGTTTGTATCCTACTCTCACAACGGGGCTCTGCCCTTCGCTTGCCCCCTCTCGCTAATATGGGTTACACGATGAGCCTTGGGCAGATTTTGGATTGTGGACCCCAAACCACCTCTTTCTCCCCGTGTGTCTCACCCTGCAGTACTGCCTTACAAGTTGTGACATGGAAAGAGTGACCTGGGCCTTTCTCTTGGTGCTGGCAGGTAAGTCCTCTCAGCCTCTTGACATAGTTGTCTAGTCATCTTACTCACTGACCAAGGCAGTAAAGATCAGACAGCCTCTCCTAAAAGGAGGGTAGGTGTCCAATAAATGTGTTTACATTTAAACTGTCAACTGAAGGATATTTTAGTATGGTGGAATGTGGACTCTCAAAATTGTTCTAATGGTTCCTGAGTCATTGAACTGTGGAAAATTGACTATCTGTGGCACAAACAGAAAGGCATGCCTTGGCTGGACATGGTGGTACATGCCTGTAATCCTAGCAATTCCAGAGGTTGAGGTAGGAGGATTGCAAGTTGGAGATCAGCCTTAGCAACTTAGTGAGGCCCAAAGCAACTTAGTGAGACCCTGTCTCAAAATAAAACATAAAAAGGGTTGGAGGTGTAGCTCAATGGTAAAATGGCCCTAGGTTCAATCCCCAGAATAAAAAAAAAAAAGAAAGGCATGTCCTGTTTTTTTGAGAAGGCAGAAAAGTCACCTGTTTCTGGCAGAAAGCTTCCCAGGAAAGGTTAAACAGGTACCAACAAGTTATCTCATTCAGAATGCAAGAAAGAAGGCCCGGTGTGGCGGCACACGCCTGTAATCCCAGCAGCTAGGGAGGTTAAGGCAGGAGGATGGCGAGTTGAAAAACAGCCTCAGCAAAAGTGAGGTGCTAAGCAACTCAGGGAGACCCTGTCTCTAAATAAAATAAAAAAATAGGCCTGGGGATGTGGCTTTGTCGTCTAGTGCCTCTGAATTCAATCCCTGGTAACCCCTCAACACACACAAAAGAAAAGAATAAGATAGAATGCAAGAAAGAATAGCAGGAAGGCTGAGAAATAGGAAGCCTGTGGGTGTGTGTGTGTGTGGGGGATGGGTATGGTGAAGGATTCAGGGTGGGAAGCAAAATCCCAGGAGTGTTGGAGCTGGAGAAGGTATAAAAATGCATCTGGTGGTTCCAGAATCACCTCCCCAACTGACCTATTTGGACACCAGTGTCACTTCCTCTCCTTTTCCCATCCAGGCCTGCCTGTCTTGAGAGCCAACATGCTGTTCGGTGAGTGAGGCCCCCAGCTGCATGCCCACTCTGCCCCATGTGTTTCCCCTCTGAGACCCCACATCCTGTCTCCTGGTTCTGGCCTTTATTCTTTCTTTATTTTCTTTTTCCTGCAGATAAAGATAGTCCCTTCTACTATGGTAAGAGCTGATATCCCCCACCCTTTTTCTATCCTGGGCCTCTTTGCCAGACAAGTTGGCAAAGGGTGGTGTGGAGACCAGTGTAGGCAAAGCGGGGCGGTAGATTCAACCTGTTTTTTGTGAGAGTTGCTCAGGGCCTCACTAAGTTGCTGAGGCTGACCTTGAACTTAGTGATTCTCCCACCTCAGCCTCCAGAGTGGCTGGGATTACAGGCATGTGCCACCAAGCCTGGCTTCCTCATAGTGTTTGACCTCATCAAATACTACATGATGTACTATCTACTGGTTTCATATCTTTTCATTGCCTGGAATGTAAGTGCCGGGTGGGCAGGCATTTATTTATAGTACTCCACCCAAGCAAGTGCTTATAAACACCTTTTTTCTTTCTTTTTGGCTGGGGAATGAACCCAGAACCTCCCACATGTGCTCTACAACTGAACCACACCCCCATCCCCATAAATATCTTCTGAATGAATGTGAGTCCACAGGTTGATGTGAGCTCATTCTTTGTCCTCTCCTAACTATCTCCACCTCAGACTGGGAAAGCCTGCAGCTGGGTGGGCTGATCTTCGCAGGTCTCTTCTGTGTCGCTGGATGTGCCATGGCCCTGAGTGAGTGGTGGGGCTGTCAGAGTGGGAGAGTTGGGGGGAACTGACTCCAGCTGGCTCTCACACTGGCTCTTCCTCTCCTAGGTGGCAAATGCAAATGCAAGTGCAATCAGACCCCCAGGTGAGACAGGGACACTACTGTGTGCACTTCCTGCTGAGCAGACTTATTTCTTTTCTTTTCTTTACTTTTCTTTCTTTCTTTCTTTTTCTTTTTCTTTTTTTATGAGCAGACTTATTAGGTGGTAAAGTAGTAAGGCCTGGGAAGCAGCCTGGAGGTTACTCACTGAGATTACAGTGGGATTTGTTATTGACAAATAATTTACCCAAGGGGCCCCAAATCAGAGAAAGCTCTGCTCATTGTAGAAGGGGCCATGCAGCAAGCAAGGTGTGCCCCCAGAGGGAGGGAAACCAGGAGTCCTGGGGGAGGAAGATAGAAGATCCTCAAAGCTAACCTGATGCTAATCTGGTTACATCCTTTCTCTAGTCCCTTACCTGAAAAAACCACTCCACTCATCACTCCAGGTGAGCTGGGCTTCTGAGGAGTTGGGAGAGGGAAGGGGTGACTGCATAGGGATGCATCTCTGAGGCCGGTCCCAACTCTTTGCAGGCTCTGCCAATACCTGCTGAGCGCAGGACCAGCTTGGAGGGACTCCTCATGATCTCAGCCTTTGCCAGTGGCTGCTCCTGTCTCCCCACTGGAGGCCTTACCCTCTGGAATGGTCTCTCTTCCAGGATGGGCTGTTAGGTGCCCTTCTGATCAGGGGGCTGTCCAAAATTTATTTATAAATTAAATTGGTTTTCACCCTCAAGCGATCTTGTGATCCTCTCTAGGTCTGGGAGGAAATGGCAGGGGGCATCCTGCAGATTGCTCCTTTTAGCCTCCTATGTGTCTGGAGGCCCACTCATAGAAAGATTTTGAGACCCTTCCCATTGTTGAACCCCTTCCCCAATATATACCATATCTCCCATTCTAGCCAGCCCCATAGGGATCCATGCACCACATGAAAAACCACAATGTTTTTATCAAAAAACTTTATACTTTTCACCCCTTGCCTAGAAACACTAGAAGTCCTGTGACCTAGAATGACCCTCAGTGGTTTACCCTTATTCAATGAGCACTCTCTAGCTGGCACAGCCCAGGAAATGCAGCAATTCCTTCATTGACCTGTCCACCCCAGGAAAACCCTGTATCCCCCTAGACCAACACATGATATACCCATCCCCAATTTCCTGAGAGACCTCACAAAGAACTCCATGCCAAAAAGCCATGCATGATGCACTTTAGAAACAAAAGTCATCTATGCAAATCTGAGTTCCTTGGTATATCCAAAGCCTGCTCCCTGAAGGCCTCATTTTGTCTTCCTCCACCAGGAGGTGTGTGGAAGTGCCTGCCAGTCATGCATTCTCGACATGCCATTTGACATGCTGTAGTGGCCCAGGCAGGTCCAGGTCCAGTGGACAAAAGGCCTGAGGACCTGGGCAAGCTCTCCCCGTTGCCCTGCTGGCCCCATAAAGCCTGCAGGATCCCAGCATTTGCAGCGGGAGCGGGGATAAGCTCTGTGGTAGACCAGTTTTCCAGCCAAGAGGTGACACAGGAGCTGAGTCCTCAGAGGTGAAAGGTTAGAGGAGCCACACAAACCACCTTCATAGAGTTTGTGCATGCAAACTACTGGAGGGCATGATGACCTCGCTGATTCTCAGGAGTAGAAAAAAGGCAGTGTGACTGGAATGCAGGTGATAAAATCAAAAGGGAGGCAGGTGCGGTGCAGCGCTGCAGGGAGCACCTTTCTCAGGCACACAGAGGGCCGCTAGCTATGCAGCAGAGCCCTGTGGGAGGGCTGGAGCAGGAGGATTGATGGGCCCTCATGGGGAGGCCATCCCAGTAGAGCCCACTCAAGGTGGCTTCCAAGCCCACCCTTCAATCTTAGAGGGAGTGGTGCAAGAGTTCCTCTCATCTTTAGACTCAGGAGAATGTTGGTGTGATGGATGGCTTCTGAGAAAGGAGGAGGGAAAAAAAAGCTCTGCCTGATCCAAGTCTGGGTTAACAGGAGGGAACCAGCCTGTCAAGGTGAAAGGAAACAGCATGGCACTCTGACTCAGAGAAACCTGGATCACCACAATCAACAAACCTTGAGAAGCTCTACTGTATGAAATCCTGTTAAAATGAAACCCCACCCTTGCTTGGTGCACTTGTCACTGACATGAGATGCAGCCTCCATTTCCAACCAGAGCATCTAGCATGGGGGGACAGGTTGCTGGATATGGTATTCCACATGCATCTTCAGGTTGTTCCTGCTGGGCTTCATGGTAGTGGAGACCTGTTACATCCAATCCTGCTTTGGCTTCGTGCTTTATTTTTATAAATGTCACTCGAAATTTAAATCCCACAATTGTTCCATTTCTTTAAGAAACTACTCTAGGCTAGAAGTCACACAGTGCCCTGTGTGTAGCCCCCTTATCACCATTAGTCAATAAACCTGACCAGTGACCAACTGCAGGCTTATCCTTACATTGTCAAATATGACACCTGTGAAGGGGATATCAGGGAGATTGGGTTAATCATGGCGTGTGATACTGTGCCGGGAGGCAGTGTGCTCGTGGTACGAGAAGATGCAGGGTGAAGTCAGTGTTAGCGCCATATGGATGGACAAGGGCGGGCCATATGGATGGACAGGGGAGGGCCATGGGATTGGGCTGCTGAATCCCTAGGGAAACAAGCTTTTATGTTTCCCTCCTTGGAGTAAGGAGTGAAATATGTAGCCATGAGATTAGAGGCATCTCTCTCCAGGTTTCTCTTTGTGCGATTACTCCCTGGGCTCATCTTCTCCTAGATGAAGGGCTGCCCAGGAGAAAGAAAAGGTAAAGAATAACTTCCACTATATTCAGCACTTATTATGTGACAGATACTGTTATAAACACTTTGTGCATGCTAATTCAGTTTTCCCAGTAACTTATGAGATAGGGACTCTATTTTCCTTGCTGTTCATAAGGGGATACTGAAGCACTCAGAATTCTCACAGGCAGATGAAGTACACAGATAGCCTCCAACCCATAGCTTCTGAGCTATGTTTCTGAAGGACTGGGTTGTTTCTGACATTTATACTGTCCCAGAGAGAGCCCAGTAGCTGGGCCTACTAGGTGATTATATATTTCTTATTTTAATATGTGTTTAATTAATCTTTTGCTGCTTGGTTAATAAGCTTGTTGGTCAATAAGTTTATTTAAAAAAAAACTTTCATAGAAAACTGTTTGGTTTAGCTCTCAGCAGTCTGTTCCTGAGCTCTGGGGAAGCTTGCCTTTTTTTTTTTTTTTTTTTTTTTTTTTTTTTGAGCTCCCTCTTTTATAATTAAATCTTATTTTTGGATACTTTATTATCTATTATTTATTTTTATCTTGATTTATTATTGGTCTTTCACGATTTTTATAGGCATTTACAAAGACATATCACTCAGAAGATAAACCAATTCCTGACCTACCATCAAGAAATAATCAAGGCTAAAAGCTTACTAGTCTTTGAGAGCATTTCCTCTCTCTTTTACATGTGAGTTGGCGACCAGAATTCAGGCTATGACAGAACTCAAAGGTGACAATTGAGAAAAGGATTTTTTTTTTCTGATTACTGTATAATAGGATTTATTTATATTTATATACAAAGCTAGGGGTATAGCACTTGCCTGGCATACATGAGGCCTGGGTATCAATCCTCAATATCACAAAGATTAATAAATAGCTGGGTGTAGTGGCACACGCCTGTAATCCCAGTGGCTCAGGAGGCTGAGGCAGAAAGATCCTAAATTCAAAGTCAGCCTCAGCAACTTATCAAGGCTCTAAGCAACTCAGTGAGACTCTGTCTCAAAATAAAATATAAAAAGAGCTAGAGATGTGGCTCAGATTGAACCTGGATGGGTTCAATCCCCAGTACCAAAAATAGATAAATAAATAATGCATAAGAAAATAAATATCAAATTCTGGACTTCCTAATCTTTTAATTAGATCTGTTATTTTTGTTCCTGTGCTATTTTTTTTTCAATTAAACAAAAACTTTGCATTTATTTTGAGATAATTAGATACTTACATGAAATTGTAAAAAATAATGCAGAGAAGTACTCCCAGCCCTGGAAACTTCTTGCATAACTAGAGTACACTATCAAAACCAGGATACAGACTAGGCACAGTGGTACAGGCCTGTAATCCCAGCACCTCGGGAGGCTGAGGCAGAAGGATTACAAGTCTGAGAACAACACTGGCAACTTAACAAGACCCTTTTTCAAAATAAAAATTTTTAGAAAGTGTTGGAGATGTAGTTCAGTAATAAAAGTTCCCCTGGGTTCAATCCCTCACACCAAACACCAGGATACACCAACTAACCTTATTGAAACTATACCAGTTTTACCTCATTCTTTTGTATGTGTAAGTATGTTTAGTTCTGTGCAGTTTATGTGTAGATTTGTGTAGCAACCACCACAAATCAGAGGGATCCCTCATGCCAACCTTTTAGAGTCACACTTATGCTGGGCGTGGTAGCACATGCCTGTAATCGCAGTGGTTCAGGAGGCTAAGGCAGGAGGACCACAAATTCAAAGCCAGTGTCAGCAATTTAGCGAGGTCCTAAAACAATATATATATATGGTGCTGGAGATGTTGCTCAATGGTTAAGCACCACTGGGTTCAATCCCTAGTACCAAAATAAAATAAAATAAAAATATAGTCATATTTACCCCCCCTCCCTATCAAAACCCCAGGCTTAACCCCTGTCAATTAGTAACCTGTTCTTTATGTCTATAATCTTATTATTTCATGGATGTTATATAAATGGGGCTGGGGATGTAGCTCAGTGGGCCCTGGGATCCATTCCCAGGACTGGAAGCAAGGAAAGAAAGGAAGGAGGGAGGGAGGAAAGGAAAGAATGGAGAGAGATGTTATATAAATAGAATCACATAGTATGTTTTTTGTTTTGTTTGCAGTACTGGGAATTAAACTGGGGCACACTACCACTGAGCTACATCCCAACCCTTTTAAATTTTATTTTGAGACAAGGTCTTGCTAAATTGCTGAAGGGGCCTTGAAATTGTGATCCCCCTGCCTCAGCCTCCTTAGTAGCTGGGATTATGGACTTGCACCATCACACTTGGCAATATGTGTCCTTTTAAGATTAGCTTTTTTTACTGAGCATAATTCTCTAGAATTCCCTCCAAGTTGTGGTGTGAATCAATAGTTTGTTCATTTCTATTGTTAAGTAGTCCAGGAAAGTGCTTTAGAAATAAGGGTCTTATGTAAGAAACTAAAGAAAAACAGTTTTAAGGTTTATTCTAAGATCATTGGCTTGAGAACACTGTTATATTTCTGTTTCCCAGAAGGTTGCAGAATCCTACTCTCATTATTATTATTATTTTTTAAGACTATAAACGCAGGATAAGAAGTGAGGGTTAGCAGTTAACATGAGAGATGATAAACAGGATGTCTCAGGGTTCTCTGATTAAGTCCTGTGCCTGGCTCTATAGAGGAATCACTTAAGTCCCAACTCAGCAAGTGGAAGAATGTTCATAAGGCAAGGTCATATCAACTCTGCTCAAAATGTGCTTTATTTATTTTATATATATAAAAAAATTCAGTCGGGTGTTGTGGTGCACACCTGTTATCAATCCCCTATAGGCTCAACAGGCCTCATCATTAGAGCTCCAATTTTACCTTCTGTACTCTCACCATGCCTCCCAGTGTAGCCTTAAGGCACGGGGGTACTTTAGTCCCTCTGCTGCACATTTCCCCAACCCCCCAGGCTTTCTAGGTCACCAATTCCCATCCTTTGGACCGTCTCAGTAGGTTTCTCTGAATCTCTAAAACTGCAGCACCAAAGTCATCCTTCCAACCACTGTTGACGTCTCTTTGTACATAGCCCAAACTATTCCATTTATTTGTTGCTATGGTCCCCCACTCCTACCAGAGTGTAAATTACAATTTTTCATTTGCAGAATGAATTCTCTTGAGTTTTGGCTCATGTGTTTGCCATTCTCAGATTGCAGTTTTGTGATTTCCATTAAGTACATATTGGTTATTTTGAGGTTTTCAAATTCTCAGGGTAATTTTTTTAAAAAAATCTGGTGCCAGGCTAGATGGCTTATGCCTGTAATCCCAGTGATTCAGGAGGCTGAGGCAAAAGGATTGTAAGTTCAAGGCCAGCCTCAGCAATTTAGCAAGACTTGTTTCAAAATAAGAAATAAAAAAAAAAAAATAAAGGGTAGGGGGGTGGGGGTGGGAACACCGGGGATGTGGCTCAGTGGTTATTCAATCCCTGGTTAGGGAAAAATATTCTGGTTGCACTGCTTCCACCAGTTCTCCAAAAGATGAGAATATCATGTGGTTCTAATAGCTATCCCATGCCTACAATTTATGTACATAACGTCTAATAATCAAAAGTATCCAGGAGGATTGCAAGTTCAAGGCCAGTCTCAGCAATTTAGCAAGCAAGGCCCTAAGCAACTTAGTGAGATCCTGTCTCAAAAGAAAAAAATAAGAAGGGCTGGGGATATGGCTGAGTGGTTCAGTGCCCCTGAGTTCAATCCCTAGTACAAAACAAAAAAACAAACAAACAAACAAAAAAACATTTTATTTTAAAAAATGTTTTTGGTATGAATATTTATTTTTGAAAACATTGAACACAGATGTGCTTAACCACGAGCAACATTCCCAGCCTTTTTTGAGAAAGGGTCTTGCTAAATTGCGTAGGGCCTTTGAATTTGCAATCTTCCTGCCTCAGCCTCCTGAGTTGCTAAGATTATAGGCATGTACCACAGCACCTGGCCAGAAAAAGACATTTTTATTTTTTGAATCAGGAATTGAATCCAGGGGTGCTTAACCACTGAGCCACATCCCCAGCACTTTTTATTTATTTAAAAATAAATAAGTTGCTTAAGGCCTCGATAAATTGCTGAGTCTGGCCTCCAGATCCTTCTGCCTCAGCCTCCTGAACCACTGGGATTATAGGTGTGTTCCACTGTATCCGGCCATAAATAGACATTTTTAAACAAACAGAAGATACACATGTTGAAATGATTAGAAGAAAACCTAAATATAATTGTGGTTGGGTGTCTGTGCAGTGATATACCTGTAATTCCAGAGGCTTGGGAGACTGAGGCAGGAGAATTGCAAATTCAAGGCGAGTCTCAGAATTTAGTGAGACCTTAAGCAACTTAGTGAGACCAAACCCTGTCTCAAAAACTTGATGCTAGGATTATAAATCTGGGCTACCGTGCCAGCTAGCATCAAATTTTCTAGTGCTAAAATAGCAACAAATCTAAGCATAGACAGAATGATGTCCATACATAAGGATTAAAAGAAATTAATAAAACTGTCAGTATTATTATTTTGGGGGGTCCTGGGCATTAAACTCAGGGGCACTCAACCACTGAGCCACCTCCCCAGCCTTATTTTGTTTTTTATTTAGAGACAGGGTCTCACTAAGTTGCCTAGGACCTCGTTTTTGCTGAGGCTGAACTTGCAATCCTCCTGCCTCAGCCTCTGGTGCCACTGAGCCTGGCAAAACTGTCATTATTTGTGAATGATATTTTTATTTATTCTGTGGTCCTGGGGATTAAGCCTAGGGCTTCCTGCATGCCAGGCAAACACTATCATTGAGCTACATAATGTCATATGATTTTGTATGTAGAAAATACAAATAAGCTGGACACAGGGGCATATGCCTGTAACCCTAGCTACTTGGGAGACTAAGGCAGGAGGATTGCTTGAGTCCAGGAGTTCTAAACCAGACTGGGAAACATAAATGCACCCGCCAGCACCTGGCACATGAAGTTGGTCTTACTACAGGGTGACTTGGTCTCCCATGCACTGGGCCCAGCTCTGATGAATTCAGTAGTACTCAGGGGCTGATTTTTTTTTTTTTTTAAGTGGGTGGCTGCTGGAGATTGAACCCAGGGTGTTTTACCACTAAGCTACATCCCTAGCTTTCTTTCTTTTTTTTTTAACTTTGAGACAGGGTCTCATTAAGTTGCTGAGGGTGGTTTGAACTTTTGTCCTCCTGTTCCCACCTTTGGAGTTGCTGGAATTACAGGCATATGCCACTGTGCCTGGCTAAGGGCTGATTTTTTAATAACTACTAGCTCTCTCCTGCAGAAGATGTGGCCTTGATTCAGACACTTGGGATTTGAACTGTTTATTTAGCTTTCTCAGTCACCACATAAAATCATCTTATTTTTTGGTAGTACCAGGAGTACTCTACCATTGAGCTTCATTTGCAGCCTCCTCTCCTTTATATTTTGGTCCTACGAATTGAACCCAAGGGCGCTTTAACTACTGAGCTTTTTACTTTTTTGAGACAGGATCTCACTAAGTTGCCCAGGTTTGACTTGAACGGAGAATCACCTGCCTCAGCCTCTGAGTCTCCGGGATTATAGCATGTGCCACTGTACTCAGCTGGAATCATTTATGAACACAGGTACCTCTGTGGTAGGGCCTGCTCTGTCATTTGTAGCAGATGGCAGAGCAGCTGACAGAACTCTTGCAGCCTTTTGGCAATTGGGCAACAGTTTTTCAAGTGTCAATCTTTCTTCAAAATCCAAAATGTCCTACCACAAATTGTTGCAAGATGCAGGGCTGGGAATATAGTGGTAGAGCACTTGCCTAGCATGTGTGCTGCTTTGGTTCAATACAGCAGGAAAAAAAATTGAAATTTTTTGGTCTCTATACATGTTCCTAACCTCAAAAGTTGCACAATGCTGATTTACTTTCCTGGATGGGGAAAACCATTTGGGTTGTTCTTGGTCTTTCCTACCATTGTGACTCTTCACAAACCAGGGACCCAGTGAGATTGGCTTTCTGGAGTACCCTTGCCCACTCACACTTGGGTTTTGACATCATAACGGTCTATAAAACCTGAGACACAGTTATCCATTCAGAGAATCCAAGGCCACTCTACCTTTCTGGAATTGTTCTCTAACAAAGGGGTCATCAGGGAATAATGGGTCCCGATATTCATGCTGACTTAGACCCAATGTCCAACAGCCCCGAGAGACTGGGATCATTCATTCCTTCTGCCCTGGCCCTGGAGAGAAATATAGTAAAATATTGTGTAGTTGTAATGGTGCCATGCCTTTCCTCAACTGATCATGGTCTTTGGGTCTGAGAACTGGTTGTAAATAGAACAAGATTCTGCTAAAATGGCTGACATCAGGGACCTCAGGATGTAGCTCAGTGGTAGAGTGCCTGTTTCAATCCTCAGTACTAAGAACATAAAACCAACCACAAGAAAAACATGGTCGATGTCAGTTGTTTCCAGTCTTCTCCTTTGGCTATTTTAGCCAAGATATACCTTCATTAGTTGTCCTCATTGCTAGCCTTTGCCACAGATCCAGGATGATCAAGGTCCCTCACTGCCATTACTACAATCATGTTTACCACCCCTGATGGCCAACACTACCTATGTGTGGAATCCTTGGGCTGATCTTCCATTAAGCTTCTCAAAATGCTGATGCCACTCCTCCAGCACATCCCTCTGTATCAATCCAGTGTCCCTGGTCACTTCCAGAAAATATTCTTTGCTGTTTTCTCTGGCCCCAGGGTTTCCTAGTATAACCACCCGTTTCAACAGAGACCATTTCCTAGCTATGTGCCCTTGCCACTAAGCTGTAATATGGGAGATATTCCAATCAACAGATGTCATAAGGCCTTTTCATATGCTATGATCCTAATTGATTCGAAATTTGTAACATCAGGCTCCTCAGAATCTTTGATGAAAATAAACTTCCTCTTCCTTCTGTACCAAGTGCCTCTCTCCCCCCCCCTCCCCAGGGATGAAACCCAGGGCATCCTACATGCTAGGTAAGCACTCTACCAGAGCTACGTCCTCACCCATTTCCAGTTTTCTACAACTGGGATTGACTATTAACATTTTTCTGGTACTGGGGATTTAATGCAAGGGCACTTAACCACTGAGCCACACCCCAAGCCCATTTACACTAGAAAAGACAGGCAGAGTGGTAAGGCTGGCTTTGAACTCCCACCACCACCATGCTGAGCTGGGTGGACAAACTTTTATTTCAGGATTTGGAAAGTGAGGCAAACCTTGTCTTCGTATTTTTACTATGACCAAGTTGAGACCTGTTTGGGGAGAGCCTGTTTATTAAATAAAGCCCTATGCGTATAGCTCAGTGATAGGACATTTTTAGATTCCATTGCCAGCACTGTGTAAAACAGTAAAATCCTTTTTACTACAGCTCTTCATCTTTGAGGGATTCTAAGTTCCTGGTAAAGTTGATGCATCTGAAGACTTAGATTGTGGATCAGGTTTACCAACCCATTCTGCAAATGAGACAACATAGGGCATACATCAACCCGTATATTAGCATGACTGACCTTCCAATGATAGGCCTACTTGTCACTGTAGGTTCCCCACTCCAAATTCTACCAAAGTTCCTGGAACCCATCCTTATGAATACTGAAAGCAGGTTCCTTGAAAGCCCACTGCCCAATGAAAGTCTTTTTCATGGCAGCCCAAACCTCACCTGGAATTGAATTCCATCAGTTCCTCTAATGCTCCTTTACAACCTGTGGATCTCTGCTTCCCCGTGATGCACTGTTGCTCCACATCTGGAGCATGGTGAAAATCAGGGTGTTCCAGGACCCCCTCCCACAGTACCCACTTATAGCCCTATACTCATATATTAGAGGCCAATGCTCCTACCTTGTTGTGCCATTGGAGAACCCACAACACTGGAGAAAAGGCTGGCTCGTCAGGTGGGCCTGTGAAGTCCAATGAGGCCTGAGATTGCTAGATTCAGGTCTATAAGTCACTTTTTTTTTTTTTTTACACAAAACCCCTAGGGACTTCATCAAGAACATTTTCTTTGCAAAAGCAGGAATTAGGACACCAGATGAAAATCCTTAAAATAATATTTTGACTTATGTGAAAAATAGGGTTGTGGCTCAGTGGTAGAGCACTTGCCTATCATGTGGTAAGGAACTGGGTTTGATACTCAGCACCACATTAAAGACAAAAGGTATTGTGTTCACTTATAATTTTTTTTTAAATGTGAAATTTGGGAAAATAATAGCAAAGCATTTTTACACAGAATGCTTCTAAAATAACCTCCATTCACATTCTTAAACTCCTAATGGTTTAAGTGTTATAAAATGAAAAAAGGTGTAGAACTGCCTGGAAGTGAATTTGGACATAGTAATTTTAGTAGCAATTTGAAAAAAGGCCTCAAATTTAAGAATATGTACAAACCAGCTAGGTACACAACACATATCTGTAATTCCAGCTACTTGAGAAGCTGAGGGGGGAGGAATATAAATTCAAGATCAACTTGCTACAAGGCCCTGAGTCAAAATAAAGGCTAGGGATATATAGCTCTGTGGTAAAATGACTGAGTTCAATCTCCAGTAATACAAAAAGTAAAAGAAAGTATGCACATCCTGTAAAAATCTGTCATTGCTAATTCTAATTCAGGAATGATGTTCCTATGGAAATAATCTTAAAAAAAAAAAAAAATCCAGAACATTTAAACAGCACATTTTATAAAACATGTGAAAAGAGCTGTGGCTAACGGCTCTAGCTATGAACAATATTGAACTCTAGCATCATAGGGAAAAGTGGGATATTGCAAACAACTTAAGTACGGAGCACAAAAAATAGATAACAAAATACACAAATGCATGCAAGTCAAAGGTGGCTGGGGTTGTGTCCTTCATATTTGCTGGGATGTTTCCAGTCACCATTTCCACCATGCACATATTGAACATTTTTATTACTTTTATTTTAACCTCAATTCTAAGAATATAAAGATCATATATTTGATAACTAAGTAATTTTCAAATTGACACTAAAATACATTAGGATTAAAATGAGTTCTTTCCAACCACCCATTTTGCTACCTTTGCTGAGTAGATAATCTGTGCCAGTCATTGTGAAAAAGTCTTTATTTTAAGAAAAAAATTTAGTTAACAAAAAATTTAACAAGTTTCACTTAGCAAAATACACCCAAAAGGAAATCACAATACAAAGAAAGCTTTAAGTCAAGGCCTCACCAATTCCTACAGTATTAGTATTGTGTCTCAGTTCTCAAAACTAACTTTAAAAAGCTTAATCTTAACCTAAAAATTTTAAATGAAGAAGAAAAAAAAATAGAACAAACAAACATGAGAAATGTTTCTCTTTGAATTAGGGATCTAGCACCTTTGAGTTCTCCAAAAAAGTACATCTCCCCAATGTGTTCACTGTGGTGTTGTGTAAAAGATCCACATTTAACATACTTAAAACTACTTTAACTCAGATAACATCACTCTGAAGTATACTACCAAAATGTTAATCAAGAAAAGCGGAAGAAAATAGTTTTTAGTTTACTCAATATCACATGCTAGAAGAAAAGTTTGCATGAGAAAACACTGAAGAGGTAATTTTTTAATCCAGATTTCACAAACTCATGGTGCAAAATGGGTCCCACAGCTTTCTCTAGTTATAAACTGCTTTCACTGCTTGTTGGCTGCCTGTGAAAATTTGATTGAAATAACTCAAATGTTACTACAAAACTAGTCATATCCACCCATGCTGTTCTGACCGCTATAGCCGGCCCCATAACAGCCACTCACTGACTGGCTCTCCAGGCCACTATAGGTGGCCTGGGCAGCTGACACCCCCATGCCCTGCATCACCTGGCTGCTATAAGCCCCATTGCTGGCCCCTGTTGTTGAATTCAGGAAGAGTTCTATGTATCTGTGCTGCATGTTGGCCCTGTCTTTTGACATAGCTGCCACAGCTTCTTCATGGGTGGCAAACTCAACATCTGCTTCGCCCGTCACTCTACCATCAGGGCCAATCTCAATATGGACTCTCACAGGGTTGAGTGGAGAGAAGAAGTTGTAAATGTCGTTCTCTGTTGCTTTGTAGGGCAGCCCCCTCATGTGGACACAGTGGCCAGTGGTGCTCTGCACTGTGAATTCACCATCTCCATATCTATGGTCATACATTCCTGAGAGACAGTAACTGAGGTCTCTCCCAAACAGGTCGGTGGTAAAGCCGTAGCCATCACTCAGGCCGCTGTACTCCTCATAGCCCCCATAGCCTGCACTGTAGGCACCAGACCTCATCCTCTCCAGGCCCGCCTGCTTCACGATGCCAATGTACCTCCGGGCTGTGCCTGGCCGGTCATAGGGCCCCGGCCGCTGCACAGACATGAACTTCAGAGGCGGATCAGAATATGACCTAACTTCCTCCTGACTGCTCTTAAACACTTCGATATACCTATGCCCTATTCTCTCCTTGTGCTTCCCTAGAGCCTTTTCAGCTAATTCCTGTGAGGCAAACTGCACGAAGGCCTCCCCTGTAATCTTGCCCTCGGGGTCCACAGGCAATGTGATCCCGTTTGGCACAATTTCCAACCCTGAGAAGAACTGAACGATTTCTTCCTTTGTGCATCCAAACGGGAGTCCCCGAAGCCGCACGAAGCCGTCATTGGCAGTGTCGGCGCTGTTTGGACCACTGTGCTTCAACACCCAATCCATCTCGGTTCTGTGTGACTTGAACACCTCGATGTATCGGTGTCCCATGCTTTCCCTGTCTTTTTTCAGGGCCATTTTTACATCATCTTCTGATTCAAGTTCAACAAAAGCCTCACCACTCTGCCTGCCTTCTCTAGTGTAAATGAAATGGACACCTGCAACCCCATCGTGAATTGTGCAGTCGGAGAGAAAGTTCTGCACGTCCTCAATTGAGCAGGACCAGGGCAGGCCACGGAGTTTGACCACAAAACCTTCACCTCCCTCAGGGCCCAGCATCATGGACACTTGACAAGGCAGATGTCAGACAAGCTTGGGCACAGGTTTCTGTGGCTGGAGAAAAAAAAAAAAAAAAAGGCAAAAACAACTTTACATAACTTTTCATTACTACGCAAAACAACATGCAATAAATAATGTCCCCATTTTTTTTTAATAATGCAGAAGGTTAAGGATGAGTGAAATAGAAATAGTGAGATGTACCACATGCACCTGGAATCCAAATGACTTGGGAGGTCAAGGTAGGAGGACCAAGTAGGAGGCCAGCCTAAGCTTGGTAACTTAGTCAGACCCTGTCTTAAATAACAAACAAAAGGCAGGTATGTGGTGGTACCTACCTGTAGTTCCAGCATTTGAGAGGCTAAGGTGGGAGATCACTTAAACCTAGGAATTTCAGGGCAGCCTGTGCCAGAGAGAGACACCAGCTTCTTAAGCTACACCATATAATTCAGCAATCCCACTACTGGGTATATATCCAGAGGAAATTAAATCAGTTGACCAAAGAGACATCTGAATTCCCATGTCCATTGTAGCACTATTCACAATAGCCAAGAAATGGAAACAAGCAGAATGTCTTGTCAACTAATGAATAAAACAGATGGAATTCTGTTGCTTAACAATAGAAGTGGATGGGGCTGGGATTGTGGCTCAGAGGTAGAGTGCTTGCCTAGCATGCGCGAGACACTGGGTTTAATCCTCAGCATCATTGTGTCAACCCACTAAAAAAAAAAATTTGAGGTAGAAGTGGACAATACATGAAAAAACCCAGGAAAGATAGATATGTGTAGAATTAAATAAGAAGGGGGGGGGGGGGGAAGAAAAGTTGATCTTATAGAAGTTAGGCAGAAATGGTAGTTTCCAGAGATTGGGAAAAACTGACCAATGAATACACTAAGTTAGTTAGATAGGAACAAGTTCTAGTGTTACTACACAGCAGAATATGACCACAGACAGTTACATACAAAAATTCCAAAGTTTTCACCATGAAAAAACAAATGTTTAACAGGTATGTTTAGCCTGATTAAAATATTATACATGTACGGAGTGTATGTATACATACACACACTTGGAAATATTACATTACTCCACTAATATGTAGTTTTGTTTTATAATTGGTAAAAAAATGAATTTGGAGCTGGGCATAGTTTGCATGGATATAATCGCAGGGACTTGGGAGACTGAGGCAGGAGGATTGGAAATTCAAAGCCAGTCTTCACTTAGCTAGGTCTTAAACAACTTAGGAAAACCCCATATCAAATAGCTTGGCGAGGTCGTAAACAATTTAGTAAGACCCTCTCTCCAAAAATACAAAGGGCTGGGGATATGGCTCAATGATTAAGCTCCCCAGCCCCCAGAGACAATCCCTGGCACCCAATAAAATTTGGGGTTAGGGTGTGAAGGTCGGTGCACAGCACATGTTTTTGTACAAGGCTTAGGTTAAATCCCTAGCACCAAATAAAAAATAGCTCTTTTGGGGCTGGGGTTGTGGCTCAGTGGTAGAGTGATCACCTAGCATGCATGAAGCACTGGATCTGCTCCTCAGCATCACATAAAAATCAAGACAGTTAAGTGTTGTTTTTTTTTAAATACTGGGGTGAAACCTTTTCATTATTCTCCCTGGGTGGGGTGGTATACTCTAGTTACTTGAGACCAGCATCAGCAGCTCAGTGAGACCCTGTCTCAAAATAAAAGGCTGGGGATGTAGCTCAGTGGTAGAGCACCCTAGTTCCAATCCAAGTAAATAAAATCATCAGTATTCTCCTCAGCAATAATGCTGTCAGAATACAAGATAACAAGTATGATTCTGTTCTCCTGTCACTTCAACCAAATGCCAGTCAAGTCTGAAGCCAAACTGAAAGACAAGAAGAAAAGTCTGTATATGAGGTATAATAATAAGCATACTGCAATTTACAGTAAAAAATATTTTAAATCATCAATGTACAAGATGACACTGAAGTATATGGAAATTTGTGGTGTATATTTCATTCAGTAGTAAAGTGTATATTTAGCATGTATGAGATCCTGGGTTTAATCTCCAGCATCAACCTTCCCCCCCAAATCAAACAAAAACTGGTGGCTTTCTTAAGAAGTGTAAACTATCATGTAGAAAAAGATTTGAGGAAAGGGGAAAAAAAGGGAAATTTATGATATATGGACTACTGAGCTGCACAGGCATCAAGGAAAATCAAATTAATGACATTATATTAGTACCATAGTGATATACAACTCATTCAAAACCACCCATGCTTAGCAGGTTAATTTTAAAATTCTTCTAAAGTTAAAAAGGCACACACTACATTGTGTAAGAATTTCACTCACCTGTATCTACATCAGACCACAAATGACAAGAATGCTACCTGCATGCTTACTTGTAAATGAAGAATTGAAAAATAGCCTCTCCACATCCCCCAGTAATGGTGTAAGGGCACAAAAAAACACCTCTATATGCGATAACCTGAAAATATCACCAAGACCTAACACTGAGAATTTATCCACATTATCACGATTTAGAATGCAAATGCCACATGTACTTAAGGTGTTACCCTTGCTGATGGGAAAGGGATGAGGGGGGACTAATCTATATTGTTCTCCTATGCATAAACATATCAACGGCACATACAAATTGAATAAACATGTACTTCCTGAGCACTACCTCCTAGGCCTTACTGAAGACCCTGTAACTGGCACTGGTCCCCTCAGTGCAACAACATGCTGCTGTGGCAAAAAGTACTAATAGCTCTCCTCCTGCCCACTAAGGAAATTCTACACTAACAATTTAGTAATCTTTTCAGGAAACGTTTTTATTGGACTCCTTAGGGTGATGACCAAGAGTGAGGCTTCCTAGGGGCTGGGGTTATGGCTCAGCAGTAGATTGCTCATCTAGTACATGGGAGGCCCCGGGTTTGATCCTCAGCATCACATATAAATAAATAAATAAATAAAAAAGTGAGGGTTCCTTGAGCTCTTCCATTCCCATTGCCCAGTCAGGCCCAACACTCTGTCCTGTTGTCCATGACCTACACTCTGGATATACTTCTCACTTATGGAAGAATCTGGAAATACTACTTTCTGTTCCCAGCCTTAGGTCTAGCCACCCTGGAGAATACATAATTCATCTAACATATCATTTCTTCCTGGATTCCTATGTCCAATGACCTAGGGATCTCCCCATTCCCTAGGTACTGTTACCACCAGTTGACTTCCACAAGTCCAAGCATAACCCTGTTGAAATCCCACTCTGCAATCATATCTTCTCAACTTCACAACTGCCAATGTTCTTCATAGACCCCAGCTTCCTTATCCACACCCCCTTCTCTCCTTATTTCTCACGACCCAGCTTAGGTTTCATGAACCATATTTCAGTCCCTTCTAAAACAGAATTTCCATGTGCTTCTTTATTATTTTATATGCCAATAAAACCAGACCCTTGGAAGATTCCAAGTATCTGTTCCATGGCTGTAGCAGGAATCTATAAAACAAAAATTTGCCCCTTCTTATAGCTGATATCCTCACCCATACCTCTGTCCTGGACAACCACCTAGAGAAGTTCTTCTTCAGAGAATTGAAGCCAGGGTGCTTACCACTGACCTACATCCAAAACACTTTTCTTTTTTGCAGTGTTGGGGATCCAAGCTGGGGCCTCACACATACTAGGACAAACACTCTAGTACTCTATCACTGAGCTACATATATTACCAGTCCAATTCTTTTCATTTTTGGGGAGTGCCTAGCTAAGTTGCCCTAGCTGGTCTCAAACTTACAATCCTCCTGCCTCAGCCTCCCAAGTAACTAGGATTGATTATACACATGCATCACCACTAACATTTAACTCTCCTCATTTTCACTTTATTTCCTAATGATAAAATATGCTTCTGGCAACCTATTTAATAATAAGCCTGATGTATACATACAAATGCATAGCTCCCCTGTACCAAAAATGAACTCATCATTTTCTCTATCTCTATAGCCTTCCAATAACAGCATGAATGGCCTTACCTGCAACCAGAGGCATCAGAAAATAACTGAATTCTTAACTTCTCCCAGCCTCTCAAACCCTTATGTTATCTCATTTTCCACAGGGCTCTCATTCCTAAATCCTGTTCAGTATTTCTTTTTCTTTCTTTTGATACTGGAACTCAGAGGCAATTTACCAGTGAGCTACATCCCCAGTCCTTTTTACTTATTTTGAAACAGGGTCTCACACCAAGTTGTTTAGGGCCTTGCTAAGTTTCTGAGGCTGCTGGCCTTTATCTTGCAATCCTCCTGCCTCAGCCTCCCAGGTTGCTGTTATCACAGGCATGTGCTACTGTCTCCTGCCCTGTGTTATTTCTTGATTTCCAACAACAGATATAATCATGACGGGGTTAAATGCCAATAAACCTATCATCATAAGTTGGACATATCCTAAAACGCCTTTTAATACACTTAAATATGCTTAGCATATTTACATCAGTCTATAGTTACACAAAGTCCATCTTAAAATAGTGCTGAATGGGGCCTTCTTTACACCATCAGAAAGTTGAAAAATCATTCAATCATGATAAGTTAGGGACCATTTAAAGGTTTCTCACAGCTGGGTGTGATGAAGCATGCTTGTGATCTTAGGAACTTGATTCAGGAGGCTGAGGGAAGAGGATTGCATGTTTGAAGTCAGACTCAACAACTTAGCAAGATATTCAAGCATATTAGCAAGACACTCTCTTACCAAAAAAAAAAAGACTGTAGCTTAATGGTAAAGCACCCCTGGGTTCAATCTCCAGTACCAAACAAAATAAAAATATAAAAAGTTTCTCACAGGTATATACATTGCATGGCAGAGTAAGAACTCATTAATTCCCTCCTTTACCAAAGGAAAGAATTTTCTTTCTGCATTTCTTTCATATCCATCTATTAATTCCAATACAAAGGATAGCCTATTTCTAGCTACCCTTGTCTCATTTAAAAATTTTTTTCCAAGCATAGGCTGGGGATGTAATCCAGTGGTACAGTATCTGCTCAGCATGTGTGAGGCCCTGGGTTCAATCCCTAGTACCAAACAAACACTCCATCAAAAAACCCAACCCAGGGCTGGGGATGTGGCTCAAGCGGTAGCATGCTCGCCTGGCATGCGTGCGGCCCGGGTTCGATCCTCAGCACCACATAAAAATAAATATTAAGTAAAGGTATTCTGTCCAACTACAACTAAATAATAAATATTAAACAACAAAAAACAATCCAACCCAATCATAGCTCAAGCTTTTTTTTGTTTTATTCTGAGATACACACACCCCCAATCTCAGGGATTTGACACACATGGTAATTCTCCCTCCAAATATACCCTGCCCAACCTTCTTTCTAGCTAAATCCTGCTAATCCTTTAGGTCTCTGCTTCAATAGCTCATCTTTCCAAAAGATCTTCCCATTATCCACAACCTAAAACTCATAGTCCTACATTCCCATAGTACTCTTTTTGTGGTTTAAAGTGTCTTAAAAACTGCATTGGATATCTACTGGGAACAGACTCTGTTCTGTTGTCCACTGTGACCTCATCCTCAGCACAGGCCTGGCACAGCAGGACCAAGATTAGCAAAGGATTAACTGGCCAATGTGGGGTCAACAGCTTCCTCAAGAATGCAGCAGCCTAGCTAGGCTGAAAAGACATGCAAGAGAAGCATAAAACAACACAGACATTTCAAAGAATGACTTAAAATGACCCCTAGCAGAAACCCTTACAGATTATAAATGTTGCTTCAGATACAAAGTGATTTCCTCTCTGAAGGTATGAGAAAAAAAGCACTTTTTTGCTGAACCATCCCTACATTTAATACACCTATTGCTCATTTTTACTCCAGAATCAGTTTTATACCCCATTTTCTAGAAGCCCTTAACTTTTCATTAACTAAAACTCAGTTGAAAATAGTGGAGTCCTGTTCAAAGTTAGATTTAAAGTAGTGGCAGAAAATACTTTAAACTTCTAAGAAAAACACTTTCTGTTTAACAAATGAAATGTAACTGAAAAAAAAAAAAATGACTTTTCTTACCTCAAGGAAAGATGGATGCCTTCAGTGGGAGACACTTAAAGTAGGTAACAAATTGTCCTAAAACAATAACAACAAAAGAGATTATTTGTTACAAAGAGAGAGAGAGAGAGATAACTTTAAGCTCCAACAGGCTAGAGAGACCCTTTATATCCCTGGGTGGACACAGTTAAATTTCACAATACCCATCCCAACAGCAATTCGAAAGTTTACCTTTTCATAGGGTAATATAGAGAACAGAAGGGAAATACCCCATGGGAGAAAACTGAAATACTGATGAGGAAAAAGAGAGCATGTCTAGAGATGAAAGTGGCAGCTTGCCTTTCACTGGGATGGGCACCCTGACAACACTATTCGCTAGAAATTGTTTTACTTAATTTACAGTTTACAAGAATCCCTCTGGGGGCAGTGTGGAGACACTCGAAGGACTCTCCCAGTTTTATTTGGTAACTAACTTTGAGCAAAATGTATTTGATCTGACATTGATCTTTTAATTATATGAAGAGAGATGTTGAAATATGGTTTTCAATAGGAAAAACAACTACATTCTCAGTCACCTGAGAAAGCTGTCTCCAAAGAACTAGGCATGGGCTGAAGTCTATGGAATATTTCTGAGAATTAAGTAGTATTCTTAGTTTTGAAAATGTGAAATGGGAAAGTCAGTTAACCCTGCTGAATCTGTCTGTAGTCTTAGAACAATTACATCTGCCTTGTCTTACAAACTTCCTGTGATTATTTCTTAAGATACTGCTGAGGGACTATACAAATGGAAAGTAAGAGTTATTGGGAAACTTATTAAGAAATGGTAGTTTGGGGTTGGGGCTCAGTGGTAAAGCACTTGCCTACCATGTGTGAGGCACTGGGTTTTAGTCTCAGCACTACATATAAATAAAGTCAATTGACAGCAACAACAAAAACACACACACAGACACACACACAAAGGAAAAGATAGTTTAAAATACCCTGGAATCAAGTTTTCAAAACCCTTCAACTTCCCATTTCCTGTCTCTTGCAGGCAGAAAAACCTTACAGAGCAGATCCATTTCTGCCCTTGTTTATTCCAGCTCCAAAGATTTTTCTAACTTAGTCCACCCACTAACACCTGAGGCCCCTCTGGGAGACATACAGCTGGAAGCCAGATCACTTTAATTCCTTCAGAGAAGTTTTTAACACTTGAAATGCACTAACACTGTTTGTGTGGGTGTGTGTGTTTAGAGGCAGATTAAAAGACCCAGTCTTACTGCTAACAGCACAGCAATTGTAATTGAGTGTATTTAAAACAAACAAAAACAACAACAAAAAAACACCACCGCACAAAAAAACTTCTCCCGTTTTCAGATTTAGCTGGGAGGACTTTGCACAACTGCCCCCTGGAGACAAGATGGTGTGACAGTGTAGCCAGCCGAATTCTAGATCGATGGTTCTCAAACCTGAGCATGCACATGGATCACCGAGGGGACTAGAGAAAACCCAGAAGCGACTGGGGACTGATATTGTCCTGCGTTTCTAACAAGCTCAAAAGAATATGTTCTTCCCACTCGGTGATACTGGTTAGACTGGATTTACACCGCCTTCAGGTAGTTCTAATCAAGATAAACAGGGTGCGCCTTTAAATCCTTGGCTAGTTGGGTTTATCAGCCGAGTAAACAGGGCAGTTCAGGCACCACCCACGTTGTTCTTTTGTTTAGGACAGGGGCTCGGGTGGGACCCTGGCCTCGCCCTCCTTTCTCATCTTAGCGTCCCCAGCAGTTTTCACTAGGAGCCCACCCCTCCCTCTATTTTGTAAATCAGTTTGAACCTCCCGGTGGCGGCGAGTTTCCAGCCAGGTTATTTTACTTAAAGTTCTGCAAGTCAAAAAGTCCACAGGAGCCGAGGCCGTGAGGGCCACGCCGCGGACTTTTCTGCTAAGACTTACCACTGAGGAAGGTAGGGCTGATTTCTTTCATCAAGTAAGCGCGGCTCGCAGCCAGAGAACCTCAAATTCCACCGACGCTTAGAAACGTAGAAGGCTCTGGGGAAAGTCCAGGTGCATCTTTTTTGTTCTTAACCTGAAAAGGAAGTTCAAATCACTGGAGCAAGTGCTTTCTGTGAGGGTCGAAACCCCAGGGGCACGGCACTGTTTTGGCGGGAAGCAAGGCCGAGATCCGGTGACAAGGTGACGGCGTTCCCTCCGGCCTCCACCTGACGAACCCACAGCCCGGAGAGCTCCGGCCGGGCAGGAAGGTCGGCCCGGGCCTGCGCGGGCTCCGGCTCCGGCTTGCTTGGGCGGGAGCTTCCGGGCGGGGGCGGGGCGAGCAGCGGGGGAGGGGGACTCAGTGCCTCTCGGGCGGAGTGGGGGAGGAGCTGCTGGAGCTCCTCCAAGGGCCCGCGGGCGGCAGGGGAAAACTAGGGAGGACGGAGCTCACCCGCCGCGTGGGGGTGGGGAGAAAAGCGCCCCGGCGGCGGCAGTGGGAGCGGGTTGGCGGGGGGGGGAGGAGACACGGGCGACGGGCAGTTACAGGCCGGAAAACTTCCCGGCGGCCAGAGAGTTACCAGGTCAGGTTTGCGTCCCGA
The DNA here is from genome assembly GCF_047511675.1 of Marmota flaviventris. Taxonomy (NCBI): domain Eukaryota; kingdom Metazoa; phylum Chordata; class Mammalia; order Rodentia; family Sciuridae; genus Marmota; species Marmota flaviventris. Next base: position 78,443,658 of record NC_092501.1, on the reverse strand, counting down.
GGTCCGGGAAGGAAAGCCAGAAAGGGGTCTGGGTAGGGAGGGGAGAGACAGAGGAAGAGCGCTGGGGGGCAAGTACCCCCGCGCGGCTCACCACGCCCGGACTAGGCCGTCGGGTCCGAAGTACGGGAGCAGAGGCCGCGTGATCTAAGCCGGAGGCCGGACGTGGGTCACGGGGTGCAGAGGAGGAAGTGCCGCCGCCGGGCCCGCCAAGATATCACCAATGGGAAACGCGTTCCTGCAGGTGCGGCCCGCGGCCCGCGCGGTCGACCAAGGCAGGAAGTGGGGGTAGGAGAGAAGAAAGCAACGGGGAAGACAGTTCTCAGTGAGTTCTAGAAAGGAGCGAGGCAGCAACCGGTCAAAGTCCACAGTACCAGCTACCGGAGAGGGGAGGGAGCGTGGAAAAGAAACCATCAAATTAAAAACAAATGATCTCTGAAGGAGGTTAGATTCTACAGTGGAAAGGTGGAAGCAATATTTTGTACATTTGAACATGGACTCACCTATTTTAAGACACCTTTAAAAATGCTGTTAATAAAATAGTTGCTTGTCAGCTATAAATTTTATGAAACTTAAATTCTACTTCAAATGAGCCACTAGAATTATAAAGTAATCGTGGTAATGGGCAGTGACTATTTTGTTAAAGAATTAGAAAATAAATTTTGTTTTGTTATTGTGGATTTCTTTATTTCTTGAAAAGACCCTCGTCTGGGGTGGTTGTGGCTCAGCGGTAGAGCTAGCTAGTAGGCGTAGCAAGTGTGAGGCCCTGGGTTTGATCCTCAGCACCACATAAAAATAAAGGTATTGTATTCAACTAAAAAATAAATTAAAAAAGACCCCTCATTATTAAGAATAGAAATATTTACAGATGAAACCTGGTGATGTATATGTTTATTTTCATTATACTTTCATTTGACATTTAAAAACCGTCTTGGGAGAAAGGATGGTGCACTTAACCACTAGGCCACATCCCCAGCCCCTGTTAATATTTTGTTTATAGACAGGTTCTCACAAATTGCGGAGGCTGACTTTGAACTCCTGCTCCTCCTACCTCAGCCTCGAGGGCGACTGGGATTACTGTCATTTTTAAAAGAAAAAAGTTTTCAGAATTATTTACTAGAGATAATCACCACTTTGTACGAGTTATAGGGAAAAGGTACCAAGAATATTGTGATGCAGAAGGGAAACTCACAATAGTAAATCAGCCAGTCCTTCCACAGAATAGCTCCAAGGGGGGGGGGGGGTGAAACATGGCATTTATCCATCGAAAAGCTTTTAAAGATTTCAAGAACAAAACAAGTCAAGGGACATATTTTGCCCCCTCCCACACACACACATAGGGGTTGAACCCAGGAAAATTCTATTTCTGTGCTATACCCCTAGCCCTTTTTATTTTGAGACAGTATTTTCCTACATTCTTACATTACCCAGGCTGGCCTTGAACTTACCATCCTTCTACCTATACCTGTGTGTGCTGCTGTCCAAGCAGATTTGGCTCCATTCAAACTGGTAAACATTTGTAGGGCAATAAGGGAAATTTAAACATTGACTAGAAATCTAGAAATTTACACTTTAGGTCTGACAGAATTGTTTTAAAAAATGAGGAAGTTAATTTTTAAGAGATACATCCTGAAATTGTCTGATTGTTAATTGAAGCTGGGTGACTGGTGGTACATGGGAGTTCATTTTTATTATACTTTTTACTTTTGAATGTTTGAAATGATATAAAATAACAAGCTATCAACCCTAATTCCTTGCTTATTCTTAGTATAAAGGATTCTCAGGCTTCAAAATCCAGCTATCTCAAGTAAAGTGAGAAAAACACTAAAAATTCCCACATTCAAGGAGTGAAACAATATTGTGAAGGAAAATTAGTCACAAAATTGGCTTGTTTTCAGAAAGAGTGCTCTATTTGGTAATGGTCTTAACTGATAAGCATTCTTTAAGTGTGCTTCTTAAAGTCCTCTTTCAAAAATACATTCTTGGTAATTTATATGATCAGTTTGCATTTTACCATGTATTTCATCTGGAATGTATTTGTTGCACTTGAGTGGTTTTTTTGTATGCCTTAAATTAACAGTTTTGTGACTAAGTCAAGGCAAGTGTTATTATCAATCAAGTTATGTTTTGTCTTGTGAGGGTGAAGAGGAAGAAAGAATATGTACAAATGACTTGAGCCAGGGAAGAGGAAAACTGCAGTCTGAGTACAATGAAAGGAGGCTGCAGACAAGATTCTTTTTCTTTTGTACAGGAATTGAACACAGGGGCAGTTAACCACTGAGCCACATCCCCAGCAATTTTTATATTTTATTAGAGACAGGGTCTTGCTGAGTTGCTTAGGGCCTAAGTTGCTGAGGCTGGGTTTGAACTCGGGGATCCTCCTGCCTCAGCTGGAATTACAGGCATGCGACACTGTGCCTGGCCAGACAAGATTCTTCATATCCTTGAAGGCCCACTGTGACATTTTATATTCTAAAATCAGTGGAAAGTTTTGCTTTTTAGAACAATTCAGGTGCTATATGGAAATGAATGGTGCACAGGGAGCAGTGGTGCATGCTTGTGATGCCAGCTGAAGCAGGAGGACTGAAAGTTTTAGGCTGGCCTCAACAGTTTAGTGAGATCCTAAGCAATTTTTTATATCATTTCAAACATGTAGCTCAGTAGTAAAGTGCCCCTGGGTTCAATCATGGTAACCCCAAAAAGAGAGACTGGTGAGAACTGGAGAAATGTGAAAGATTTTGAGTGACAGGCAAAAAAAGGTGCCAAACTTTAAAAGAGATTTGACTACTCAGCAAAAAACGTGCACTTATAAGATGGTGGGAAAGATGGGCATAGTCTCCACCTTCATAAGTCTACAGAAGAGCGGAATACAGGAAATCAATAAATGAAAAGTTTTGATGGGGATTAACTCAGATTGGGGTTCTATGTGAGTGATGGGGTGGAAAACAGTAATAGAATTTCATGTGGAATGAAGGTGAGCATCCCCCTCTCCCAAATAGTTATGGTTTAAATATAGAAGGTGGAAGCTCAAATATAATGTTTTCCCTTTGTACCCTGCCTACCTATTCCTCCTGGACACTTGTTAGAAATTTTTATTTTTCATGTAGCCCCTTGTCACACGGTTCCTTTGTATTAATATTTTTGTGGTAAATTCTTTTGGGATACAGTATGTGCTGCTCATATTTGTTCTCCATATGAGGTTGGATGGGTCTGAGGAATAATTTCATGGTGGTATATATAGTATATGAGCAGAGCCTAAACTATTTATTTATTTATTTCATTGTGGTTGGACACAATACCTTTATTTTATTTTTATGTGATGCTGAGGATCGAACCCTGGGCCTCACATGTGTGAAGCAAGCGCTCTACCACTAGAGCCACAACCCCAGCCCCTGGACTATTTATTATTACTGTCTTCTGATCTGCCAGAAATTGTATTTAATGGCCTCAAAAATTCTCTTCCAACCCAGCAATTTTTTTAAAGTCCCAAATGAGCGGCTTTTAAACATATCATGCAAGTCTGGACCAGCTTCATCAAAAACATGTACCCACATACATCATTATACTTAACTTTTCAGGGGGCTGATGGATCTGAAATGAGGAGTCTGAGCCAATCCATACACAACACTATCGTAAGAGTTATAAAGGACCAAGATGCTATTGTTTCATTATGTTAACATTTCAAATTTTACTCCTTCACTACATTTTTATCCAAAAGGAATGTCATGATCCACTATTTTTTAACTCTGAGGAGGCCCTTTATTTAGTATACTAAGTTAAATCTGGGATAATACTACTGTTTTCTTCAGTGTTCATTTTTTCAATTTTACCTTACACTATATTTTTTGCATATCTGTATTAAGGGGCTGGGGCTCAGTGGAAGTGCACTTGCCCAGCATGTGTGAGGCACTGGGTTCAATTCTCAGCACCACATAAAAATAAATAAAGATCTGTCAACAACTTAAAAATTATTTAATAGGAAAAACATCTGGGATTGATGTACTTACTGCTGAAGTACATCCCCAGTCCTTTTTTGAGATAAGGTCTAGCAGTTGCTCAGGCTGACCTGGAACCTGTGCCTCAGCCTCCTGAGTTGCTGGGACAACTAGTGCCTAGCTCGTCTTAAATTTGTTCTCCACTGAGAGAAAAATTTCCTCATTTGGATTCATATTGGTAGTTCTTACCCCAGCTAATAAAATCACAGCATACCTAAGAAACATGTTTAGATTCAATTAAAGAAAATACAACTGAAAGAAGCAGAGGTGGGGGGGTAAGGATCCTAAACTACCACGGCCTGAGTCAAGGTTCCTTTACCCTTCTCCCCTGAGCAAAACCACTAACAGCAGTCAGATCCTGGAGCTGGGCAAGCCTCAAGAAGTCTGTGGTTTGGGTTCCTTGTCTCCAGAGAGACCTCTGCAATGCCAGCCCATAGTCCCTTCAGAAAAGTTGTTCCTTGGGGTCTAGGAGGGATGGGCTTCCTCAAAAAGCCTTCACAGAAATCTGACACTTTATCTTGTCTCTCATACTGGCCACACCAAGAGTCCAGACAGGAACTATAGCTCCTAGTGATTCCTTGTTTCTAACTTCAAAAGAACACAGCATTCTGTCCTGGGGGATGCCATAGAGAAAAGAAGGAGGAAAAGAACTTAGAAACTTGGCAATGAAAGAGTGAGGGGCTCTAGCTCCCAGAGAAAAATATATATTTCTATCATAGGCAGGCTTCAGGAAGCAATTCGTGCTGAACAAAACCATAAATATTTTAATAGGAAAAAACCCAATCGAAACCAAGAGTAATTTCAGATACTCCATTACAGAATTTTTAAAAACTTTCTGGAGCCTGGTGTGGTGGTGCACACCTGTAATCCCAGAGACTCAGGGAGGCTGAGGCAGGAGGATCTTGAGTTTAAACCTAGCCTCAGCAACTCATTGAGACCCTGCCTCTAATAAAATATAAAAAAGGACTGGGGATGTGGCTCAGTGGTGAAGCACCCCTGGGTTTGATCCCTGGTACCAAAAACAAAGACAAATTTACAGCTACCATAAATCATTAAATTCATCCCCAATTACTACCAAAGGGGGCGAAAAACCTTATTGATACAAAGGAAGAGTGGCCTAGAAAAATCAAGTGGAAAAAATAATCATGAAACAGAGGGAGGGGGAAAAAAACATAATGGAGTGGAGATTTAGAGAATATACTTTTTCAAGTCAGTTTTCTCTATAATTTAGAAATTTCACCAACATATGGCTGGATTGTGTTCTTTTAAAAATATACTGATAGAGCCAAGCTTACTGGCACACGCCACTGCCTAGTGGCACAGTGCCAATTGCTCAGAATGGCTGAGACAGGAGGATCACAAGTCTGAGGCCAGCCTGGGCAACTAACTTAGTGTGATACCCTATCTAAAAAGAAAAAGGGCTAGCAACATAACTCAGCAGGGGAGCGCTTACCTAGGATTAGAGAAACTTTGAATCCAACCCCCAGCACCACACATACACACAAAAGCAGAAGAGGAGCTTAGACTGGAAAATAAAAGAATGGGGATGTCAATGATGGATTTTTTTTTTTTTTGCAGTGTATATATATCTACAGTTAAGACTTAAAAGAGACAGACAAAAATTTATAAAGTCAGCACCGCATGAGATGTCTTGTAATAGAAAGGGCATACTTTCTAATAAGAATTTAGGGGTTATAAATTTTAGTATACCTTTTTTTCCTTAATAATTGATTGCTGCCTTTTCTGTCTCAAGAAATCACATGGATATTTCACTAACTTACAATGTTCTGTTGCTTTGACCTGTACTTTTACACTTAAGATTTATAATCAACCTGAAACTGATTTTCCATTTCCAAAAGTTAAATTTACTCACAAACTCAAATGCCAAAATCCTAAGCAAATGTTAGCTCAAATCCAGCAATACACAAAGCAATAACATTATGCCAATTTGGATTTCAGGATTGCAAATGTACTCAACCATTTCAAGGTCATCACTGCAATTTAACACTGATTTATCAATGGAGACAAAGTATGAAGTAAGGTAATTTTTAAGTGTTTTATAAGACCTACTAAGTTAATGTGTCAAGAAATAATTAGAAGGGCTAGAGATGTAGCTCATTATTAGAATGCAGGGACATATTAAGAACCAGTATGAAGGGCTCCCACTGGCCAGACACTGGATCACTAGAGAATCAAAGAATCTAAAAAATGCCTGAATTACAACACATCCTAGAGGGGCACACCTGTAATTCCTGCAGCCAGGAGGCCAAGACAGGAGTTCAAAACCAGCCTCAGCAAAAGCAAGGCACTCAGACCCTGTCTCTAAATAAAATACAAAATAGGGCTGGGGATGGGATGCAGCTCAGTGGGCAAGTGTCCCTCAGTTGTTCAATCCCTGATACAACATCAACAAACATGTCCTGTATGTTAAAATCTATGACTTCATTATGAGACTAGAAAAATTTTCCACCTTGGGCACATGGTAGAGATTATAAATCCACTTCATTATGCTGAATATTGGTAAGCATAAAAAAGAAATCAAACTGGGGGCTGGGGTTGTGGCTCACTGGTAGAATGCTTGCATGCCATGCATTAGGCACTGGGTTCAATCCTCAGCACCACATAAAAATAAAGATACTGTGCCTACCTAAAACTAAAAAAATAAATATTAAAAAAAAAAGAAAGAAAAAAGAAATCAAACTGGGCACTGTGGCACATTCCTGTAACTCCAGCAACTTGGGAAGCTGGGGCAGGATAATCACACAAGTTTTTGGCCAGGCCTTAAACAACTGAGTGAGACCCTGTCTCTACTGCCCCAGTACCAAAAAGGGGGAAAAAAAAAAACAAAACAAAAAACCCTCAACTGGCCCTTCAAATAGAAAGTATAGCTAGGAATGGTGGCCCAAACCTGTAATCCCAACTACTCAGAGCAATTTAGCAAGACCCTATCTCAAAATAAAACAAAGTACATCTTAAAAGTAATCAAATGATTAATAAAAGAAAATTGATCACTTTAAGATGTATTTTATTTTGATGACTAAGAAAAAATTATAAGGCTGGGTATGTGCTCAGTGGTTAAGCACCCATAGGTTCAATCCCTGGTAACCCCCTCCAAAGAAGGAATATAAAAATTAAAATATAGCTAATTTGTGAAGCAAATTGTTATATGCATTTATGAACATGACACAGTGAACCCCACTCTTATGCATAACTATAATGCATTACTAAAAACACTTAAAATACATCACTATTTGGAAACCACTGAAAAAACCAAGGGTCTAGGCAGTAATCAGCAAGAGTTACATCATAAAAGAGAACACTAATGAATTAAAGCCACTGGCAGGACCACAGCACCTCAAATGAAGTACTCTTTACAAACTCATCAAAATCAAAACACCTTATACAGGTCTACTACCATTTTATAGGAAATACAAAACGCAGAGACTTAAAAACATCATAGGAATTTAATAAACACCCAGCATGGAAAAGGAAACTTTACAATGGATCAACCTGATATTTTCAACAAATGTCGAAGGGAAGATCTTTTAAGAAAAGGGATGCTTTAGATCACTAACATATAGCAGCCACTTACCACAGTAGAAATGTGATAGGTATAAAATTGATGTGCTATTAAGAGCAAATTCATACTGGACTTTGAAGGTGTCACATGAAAGCAAAACTCGCACTATATTTCTAGTGGATAGTATTTGCTCTTATTAAGAAATAAGATAATAAGACATTTTATATCTACCAAATATAAGGTGTGACCTTGTTTGGATCCTGACTCAAACTAACCACCTATATAAAAATATTTAAAGCTGGATGGGGCTGTAGCTCAGTGGTAGTGCTTGCCTAATAGGCTGGAGGACCTGGGTTCAATCCCGGGGGGGGGCTGAGGATTAATACACAATACTTTTGAATTAAATACCTGGTGTCAACAAGTGTGATAGGGTATTATGGTTATGGTCTACAAGCCTTTAGAAAAGGGAGGAATGTTCATGAATAAGACTTACTGAGGGCCATGGGTATAACTCAAGAGTGCTTGGCTTGGCATAGGTGAGGCCCTCAGCAACAACAAAAATTTAAAATCTTAAATAACTGGTCTGGCATTTGCTATAAACTAGGCTTGTCTTAACTGAGCTCAGTTCTCCCTCTGCCCATCTTGCTGGCCTCCATAAGAATCTCCGCTCAGAACAAGGTGAGGATACGGGCCCAGGCATAAGTCTGTCCCTGTCAAACCTAAGTCCCAGTTCTCCACCCGCCCCAACTACAGGATTAATAATAATCCCCTTTAGAGTAGTTATAAGCACCTGATTAGAAAATGGGTTAAATTACCTAGCTCTGTGCTTGATAAGGGGCTAATTATGGTTAAATACCACAGCCCCTCTCCTGTCTCTAGGCTGGCAATGATTGGCCACAGGGGATTAAAAAAAAAAAAAAAAGTCACTCTTTACACAATATTTTCTCTTAAATCAATTTATATTTTTACCTTAATATTTTATGCTTAAAAGCTCTGTAACACCATCCTGAAGTGAAAATTGGAGTCACTTACAGCTTAAAAAAGAAAAGAGGCTGGGGTTGTAGCTCAGTGATAGAGCGCTTGCCTAGGACTTGTGAGGCACTGAGTTCAATTCTCAGCACCACATATAATAAAATATAGGTCTATCAACAACTAAAAAAAAATAAAATTAAATTTAAAAAAAGGGCTGGAGGGGGCGGGAACTTTTGTAATCTCAGCTACTCTCAACTGACGGAGGCTGGAGAGCAATTTAGCAAGACCGGGTCTCGAAATTAAAAGGGCTGAGGATATAGCTCAGGGGTAAAGCACGCCTGGGTCCAATCTCTAGTGTTACACAAAACAAACAAGAAACCCAATTATTTAATAATCATTAAAAATAGAAATTTAGCCGAACTGCATGACCAATGTGATTCGGCAACCTGTATACTCAGAAAAATGAGAAATTATACCCCATCTGATTCAAATGTATGATATGTCAGGATTAAAAAAAAAAAAAGAAAGAAAGAAATTTAGCCGAGTGTGGTGGCGTAATCCCAGAGACACGGGCACAGGCAGGAGGATCCCAAGTTCAAAACCAATTTAGAAGATCCTGTCTCAAAATTAAAGAATTATTAAAAGGCTCAGTGGTTAAGCGCCCCGGTTTCAATTCCCTGGTACCAAAATATAAAAAAATAAAAAGGACTGGGGTTTTAACTCAGTGGTTCAAACTCCCTCCCCCACAAATTTAGTGGGAGTGACAGCAGTGTGTTGGGGTCGATCGTACAACAAATAGAAATCTACTCTTCTTCATTTATTATTTTTGATACCGGAAGACTGAACCCAGGGCGCTCTACCACTGAGCCACATCCCCAAATCTTTTTTAGTTTTTATTGAGACGGGGGTTACGCTAAAATTGCCTAGGTTGGCCTGGAACTTATGCCTCAGCCTCCCGAATCGAATCGCTAGGATAATAGACGTGCGCCACAGGGCCCCGACTACTTTTGTTTTTAAATAAAATAAATCTTCCCAGAAATTAGCACTGAAAACACCACTTCTTACTTAAAAAACCCAATATATCTTTGTCTAACCTGAGGTATTTTCATTCTTATCAGAAAATCAGAAATATTTAACTTTTAAAAACTTGATCACAGTGGACAGAACGAATTATATTAATCGACACTCTTCGGATGACTTTCTGACTTAAAAAGATCCAGTCTTCAAACTCCCAGCCCACCAGGTTCAGCGCCCGCCCGCACCCCTCCCCCCAGCTATCCGGGCCGCCCGCGACACTGGCGGCTGCGGCAGGCTCGGCCACATGGCCCCTCCGCGCGCCCGCCCCAGCGTGCTCTGGGCCCCGGCGGCAAGCAGAAGCCCCCGGCGACCCACCGCAGTTGCGAAAACTGGGAGACCTACTCCCTAGTCCTAACTGCCTGCGGAAGGCAACGCCGCTGCCCCGGTCGCTGCGGGAGGAAGGCCTCGGGCCCTTAGTCCCGTCCCGGACCGGCGCGTAGCAGGGCGGTATTCCCGTGGGCACCTGGGGACGCGAGAGGGGATTCTTACGCACCCAGGGGCGGTCTGGAAAATTAGCCGACAGAGTGGTCGAGCCCCGAGCGGCCGGCCCTCTCCGGGACGCTCTGGGAGGGAGGGGGCGAAGGTGCAGCCGAGCCCAGGTCGAGCACACAAGTTCCTGGGAGCAGCGAGGACCAGCAAAAATATTCAAAAACACAAAGAAGTAGATCAAAAGCAAGAAGAAGTGACCAACTAAGATCCTGAGTCAAATATTTTCACTCAAAACGCAATTACGATACCTCTAGGAGCAGGGGACAAACGCAGAGACCGGCGCTCCGGGAACACGCGCCGCCACGAGGAGGAAGAAAAGGCCGCGGGAACTGCAAGCGGAGGCTGGGGCCCGGCGTGGGAGGGGGGCGGAGTCGGCCTCCCTCCCCCAAGTCTTGTGCAACTCGCAGCGGCTCCAGCCACGTGAGCGTCCGCTTTCATTTCAAAGAGCTCTCCAGTACTCGGAGGGTCCCGGGCTTGCCCGGAGGACTTACTCTCGCAGGCGAACGTAGGTTTATACTCGCCGCCGGCAAACAGAGGCCGAGAAACCCGCCAGCCCCGTCCCAGGGCATGCGGCCTTCGGCAAACCACCGCTCCCAAACCCCGAGTCCCAGTCAAGGATGGGCCTCGAGTGTGAGGCCTTGGCCATAACTCATCTGTCTGACCCCAAATTCCAACCCCGCAGTCCTACCCTAGTGGGACCAGTCCCCTGTAGGCCTCTGGTGTGCGCCCCTAGACCTCGGATCCCGCCTCCCTGACCACAAATCCCAACCTCACCGGCCCACTCCAGTGGGACCAGTCCGCATTCCGCACTCCGCCTCCGGTGTGCGCTTGCAGACCTCAGAACTCGCTTCCCTAACCCCAAATCCCAATCACGCGGTACCATCCCCAATGGGCCCAGGGCCTCCCACCCCACCTCCGAGTGCGGTCCTACGCCACGGATCTCGGATTCCGCCTCCCTGACTCCAAATCCCAATCCCAAATTCCCACCGTTAGTGGATCCAATTCCTGGTCGGCTTGGTTGTTTGGCCCTAGACTTGGACCCCCAGTCGCCCGCCTGGTCGGCCCTCACCTTGGGCGCCGATTCTCCACGCTCCCGCTCTCACACCCAACACCTAGGCCGTCCCCCCGAGCACCTAGAGGAGGGTGGAACGCGGGGGACTTGGCAGTTGTAGTTGAGGCAGTTGAGGCTTGTTTACCATTACCATGGAAACCCCCGGCAGCGCGCTCGGGGCGGGGCTTCCAAGGGGCGGGGTTAGGCGCGCGGCAGGCCCGGGTCTTCGGCTCCCGCCCGTCGAGCGCACGCGGCGCTTCCGGAAGCTCACCTGCTCCCGGCGTTCCCAGCCCAGGCCCGGCCCCACACCCCGGATACTCGGAAAACAATCACCCCAGGGGCCCACATCCCCGTCCCACTGCCAGCTGCCGGCGTAACAGCGAACTGGCCTCCCTCGAACCCCACCTTCTTCAGGAAGACACGGCGCAGTCCTGCTTCCACGACGGAGCCGGAAGGACGCAAGGACCAGGACGGGGTGGAGCCTCCGCGGCAGACGTCGGAGGGCGAGACCGCGACGGCGCCATTGTGACGCGCCCAAATCGGAGCCGAGGATTGGCCAGTCGGGGGTGGGGCGGGGTCAGGGAAGTGGGCCCGTCTCTGGCGGGGGGGGGGGTGAGTACAGTGGCGGCGCAGGCGCGATTGCTGGAGGGAGGTCCCAGTGACCGATCACGGACCACTGGAGGACACTGATCACTGGGTGAGCCCTGCTGTTCATCGAAGCGGAAGCCCAAAGGAAGCTTGATTTAGAGATCAGCGTGGGAGAAGAAAATGAGAGTTCTTATTCAGGAAGAAAAGAGAGCACATAAAGTCATCTTTGAAAGACAGGGCCGAAGGAAGGATTTATCTGGTCGAAGATGCTCACGTGATAATCACGTGGGTTGAGAAGACCCCCAGCCTTAGAACGTGATTCAGAAGATCCCGGAGGAGTGCAGGGTTTTTAGTCATAGAGCACTTGAGCTTGACAGACTTGGTGGATAATGGCCTAAGGCAGAGGGACAAATTTTCTTGATTTGGCTAGGGCTAGTAATTATTACCATTTTATTTTGCGGTAGTGTCATGATAAGATGTCAGGGCATTTACCACAGGTTAAGCTGAAAATCTTTTAATCATCGGAAAAAATAAAGGATTCGTAAAATAGTGTCAGATTACCAGTAGATGATGATCATAAAGGAAGGAGCAGTGTTTCAAAAGAAAAAAAAAAAAGCTGATTTCAGGAAACAAGAAGTGTAAAAACAACTGTCAAAAGGTGGGAAATGTTGGGGCTGGAGTATAGATGAATGGTAGAGCCCTTGCTTCGAATGTGAGGTCCTGGGTTCCATCTCTAGCACCTGGAGGGGAAAAAAAAACCGGTGGCCAGGTAGTGCAGACCTGTAATCCTGGCTACTGGGGAGGTCGAAGCAGAAGGGACATGACCTCGAGGCAATTTAGCCAGGCCAGGTCTCAAAAAATAAAAAGGGCTGCATACGTGGCTAAGTGGTTTAAGCCCTACTGGATTCAATCCCCAGTGCCACAAAGAAAGAAAAAGAAATTGTCTAATGGGAAAAATTAAGTGATTTGAACAAAATTGTAAAAAAACAGGTCCTACAAAAATTAGGTATTCTTGGAGCTATAGCTCAGTTGATAGAGTATTTGCCTAGCATGCACAAAACCCTGGGTTCAATCCCCATCAACACACACACACACACACACAAATTAGATATTCCTGTTCTAAGCAAGAGCTCTACCACTGACCTACATCCCCAAAACCCAGATAGGAATTCAAAATAAGAAACTTTAGAATAATTCCATTACAGCTCATACTAAGGAATAATCTCTGGAGAGAAAATGTCAAATCAGTCAAATATCAAGAAACATGTACTCCCCCCAAAATCAATGCTTATAGATGGCACATGCCTATGGTTTGGGAGGCTGAGGATCACAAGTGCAGAAGCCAGCCTCAGCAATTTAATGCGGTCCTAAGCAACTCAGCAAGACCCTGTGTCTAAATAAAATTCAAAAAAGGGCTGGGGATGTGGCTCAGTAGTGAAGTGTCCCTGGGTACAATCCCTAGTACCAAAAAAAAAAAAAATCGCTTTAGGATTTGGTGACTACTAAATAAACTCCAAGAAGTTATGTTTATATAATCTTTCTGTAATATAATCTTCCCTTTATAAGAGGGCCTCTGAGCCAAATAGGTTCTCGGATCCTCTCATGTCTGCAGTTATCCATAGTCTGGGGTGATGGTCTCTGAATGCAAGACTAGGGCCTTGAGGCTCCTGCTGGTCCTAGGGGTCCATCCCTGGTGTTTACTGTGATATCTTTTTCAGCATTGAACAGTCACATAGAGGAACTCTTCCAGAGTGACGGCTGGAATCACTCAATACTGGTGCTATGGGTCCAGGCCTTTTCCACAAATGTTTGGCCTCTTCTGACCAACTGCCAAATCTTTATTTTACATCTCCATAAACGTGTCTCCTCTAAAGGGCTGGGGCTGGGGCTCAGTGGTAGAGCACTTGCCTAGCATGTGTGAGATACTGGGTTCAATTCTCAGCACCACATAAAAGTAAGTAAATAAAGATATTGTACTAACTACAACTAAAAAAAAAAAAGTATCTCCTCTAAGCTGTGAAATCTAAACAGATGTATTTAAAGTGAAAGCACCCACACAAAGATGCACCTTTGAGATTTGTGGTTTAAAAAACAATTGAAGGACTGGGGTTGTGGCACAGCGATAGAGTGCTTGCCTCGTCTAGGGTACTGGGTTCAATCCTCAGCACCACATACAAAAATAAGTGAAATAAAGGTCTTGTGTCAACTAAAAAATAAATATTAAAAAATTGAATTCTTTACAAATGAAGATCATTTCAAGATGCTGCCTCTTAAAGATTGACCTGCCTGTTTATTTGCTATACATAAATATATTTTTAAATTTAGTACCATTCAATAATTTTTTTCAGTTTATTTCCTTCCCACCCCCACACTGGGGATTAAACCCAGGGGCACTCTACCACTGAGCTCTACCACTCCACTACTCCCTTCTCTATTTTGAGAAGGATCTCAATAAATTACTGAGACCGGCTTCAAACTCATTTCCCTCCTGCCTCAGCCTCTTAAGTCATTGGGATTACAACTGGGTACTACCATGGCTGGCAGTATTTTCAGTTAAAAAAATATTGCTGGGTGTGGTGGCGCATGCCTGTAATCCCAGCAGCTGGGGAGGCTGAGGCAGGAGGGAAATGAATTTGAAGCTGGTCTCAGCAAAAGCGAGGTGCTAAGCAACTCAATGAGACCCTGTCTCTAAATAAAATTCAAAATAGGGCTGGGGATGTTGCTCAGTGGTAAAGTGCCCTTAAGTTTCAATCCTTGGTACCAAAAAAAAAAAAAAAAAAAAATTTTTTTTCTTGAGCCAAGGTATATAAGTTTAGTGGCAGAGTGCTTGCCTAACATGAACAGGCCCTAGTTTAGATCCCTAACACTGCAAAAATAAAGAAACCAGACAAGGCTGTGACTGCTGAATTTACCTGCTTCCCTCCTGGGTTATCTTATACTTCATCTCTGCCTACTAGAGCATATGACCTTAGGGAGAAAGGTAACATATGGACAGAGCCTATTCTGTCATGATTGGACAGTTAGTTCACTTTCTCAAATCCTTCATCGTCCTCTCAAACAGGAAAGGAAAAGAGAAAGGGCTTATAAAAGCCAGTCTGAAAGTCATTAGGATGTACTGTGTAGTGGTTCAGAGTACAGATCCTGAGGTTGGGCACAGTGGTGCATGTCTATAATCCCAGTGACTCAGGAGGATGGCAGGTTTGAGACCAGTTTCAGCAATTTAGCAAAGTGAGACCCTGCCTCAAAAAAAAAAAAAAAAGTCAGATGGCTGAGGATGTAGCACTGTAAAGCGCCCCTGGGTTTAATCCTTACTACAAGAGTATAGACCCTGGAACCAGAAAGCAACATCCTTAACCCTATGCTCAGACCTTCCATCTAAAAACCTTTGGAAAATACAGCTTGGTGCCTTATTTCTTCTACTAAATGAAGATGAGTTCTTATACACCTACTGCTGAGTTCTTATATGGTTTAAATGAGATTAAGACAAGTCAAAGCACATTGAATGTGAAATATCTTAGTTACTATTACTGCTATTTAACAGATACAGGTTTTAACAAGAAACTTCTCTGGAATCTGTCCTGGGAAGGTGGGAGAAGTGTCAAAGCTTAACAGGTAAAGTGATTTTTCAATGGCTATGAACTGGAACATTTTCATAGACTCAAGATACTCCAAATCTCTGAACCATCTATTATGGATGAGTTGTTTGTAGAGAAGAGTTGTGGTTTCTTTCTTTTTTTTTGGGGGGGGGGCGGGTGTACTGGGGATTGAACTCAGGGACACTCAACCACTGAGCCACATCCCTAGCCCTATTTTGTATTTTATTTAGAAACAAGGTCTCACTGAGTTGCTTAGCACCTTGCTGTTGTTGAGGCTGGCTCTGAACCAAAGATCCTCCCGCCCCAGCCTCTCTGGAGCTGCTGGGATTACAGGCCTGCTTCACTGTGCCTGGCAAGAGGAGGTTTTTTTTTTTTTGTTGTTGTTGTTTTGTTTTGTTTATTATGTTATTTGTTTGTTTGTTTTTTATGGTGCTGGGGATTGAACCCTCCCCCCCTCTCTCTTTAAATTTCAGTGCCTATAAATAATGTTTTATTGCCCATAGCTTTTATGTCACAGTAGCAGTTAAATAATCACAACAGAGACTATATGGCCTACAAAGTGTAAAATATTTACAGAACATTTTCCAATCCATGCTATATAATATTAGTAGAATAATGGCCAAGGATCACAGTTTAAATAATGTGAATTAAGATTTTCTGTATTTAACCTGGTAAGAATTAACTTTTTTTCTTTATTTTTATGTGGTGCTGAGGGTCAAACCCAGTGCCTCACATGTGCTAGGCAGGTGCTCTACTGCTGAGCCACAACCCCAACCCCAAGAATAAACTTTCAAAGAATGAATTAATTGGAATAAATGGAATTAAGCCAAAATAGGATTATACAGATCTCTAAGACAATATGATGTATGTATTATTATTATTTAAATTTGTTACACTGTGTACTGCTTGACATTTTTATGACTTTTGATTCCCAAATATTATGAGTCATTGGCAGAATGAGTATCTTCACAGAGAAAACTACCAATTTCAATATCTAAACAGTTAAAGAACCTCAGATTCTCTAATAAAAAGTATTCCTTGCACCCATGTAAAGGAGTTATAGAAATTAATAAGATTTAAAATTTCCGTAATAAGATTTTAAATGTCTGACATGTTTTAGGTTTAGCAGGGAAAGCTGTGTGGGAAACTAACTGGAAATCAAATATGTGAAATTAATGGGAAAATATAGAAGAACTGCATCAGTTAGCAGATCTTCCAGTAAGAAAAACCATGGCCTTGTGTTGGTCTTTTATTTTGTAATATATGAATTATGGAAGTAGGTCATCTTGCAAAAATGAAAGTAATTTATTTTAATAGAAAAGTTTTGATTGCTTTTTTTTTCAAGGCCGTACACAACATCAGTTTCCATAGCTCCTTTTGATTACAATAATACACTAACATACAAATAATGGATACCATATAGTACTTAGCATGAAACTGTCAATTTTTCATCCTCTTGCTTTTTTATTTAGAAGCCACAAACATTTAGAGTCAAAACATATGAACTGATATAAGATCTGCTGTTGTAATTGGTATAAAAGTCTGGGATAAGGCAGGTGCAAAGCTAATACAATGGGGTATACTGACTATTTCCTAGGACTATGTGTGTGTCAAACATGGAATCCATGCCTCTTGCATGACAGGCAAGCACCATACAAGCTTGTTCAATTTTCTTTTCTTTCTTTCTTCTTCTTCTTTTTTTTTTTTTTTTGTGTGTGTATGTGGTGCTGGGGATTGAACCCAGGGTCTTGTGCATGGAAGTAAGCAATCTACCAACTAAGCAATATCTCCAGCCCTCAATTTTCTTGATCCCTATAGAAAAGTGTACCTTTGAAGCAGCACCTATGTTTATTTTAAAAAGTGCACAACTGGGGTTGGGATTGTGGCTGAGTGGTAGAGCACTTGTCTAGCATGTGTGAGGCAGTGGGTTCCATTCTCAGCACCGCATATAAATAAAGGTCCATAAACAACTAAAAAAAAATTTTTTTTTAAAGACACAACTGCCAGGAAGGCTAATTTCAGAGCACTTTTCAGTTCTTTCAGAGCACTTTACTATGTTTTAAATCTTAGGAATTATGACACCCCCTTGAGCTTGCTTCTCACTTGCCTGAATTGGTTTCTTGTCCAATAAAAAACGCTGCTATGGCAGGACCTGGTGGATCACACCTGTAATCCCAGCTACTTAAGAGGCTGAGGCAGAAAAGATTGCAAATTTGAAGCCAGTATCAGCAAATTATGAGACCCTACCTCAGAATTTAAAGGTCTGGGGATGTTGCTGAGTTATAGAGTGCCTCTTGGTTCAATCCCCAGTACCATACATACAAAGATGCAGCTGTGCTAGATGTGGTGGTGCATTCTTGTAATCTCAGCTACTGAAGAGGCTGAGGCAAGAGGATTGAAAATTCGAGACCAGCTTCAGCAATTTAGCAAGACCTAGTCTGAAAATAAAAAATAAAAAGGGCTGGGGATGTTGCTTAGTATTAGAGCTGACTGTCTAGCATGTACAAGATCCTGAATTCAGTCTCCAGCACTGATAGTGGGCAGTGTTGGTAGAGTAGCTGTTCTTATTTTATTTTTTGTTGGGGATATGAGGATACAAATCCCTAGGCCTCCCACATGCTGAGCAAGCAATCTACTACTGACCTATGCCCCAGCCCCACAGAGTGACAGCCTTTGTCCATTTCTCCAGCAGGAAGGACTAGCAAATGAAGCTCTGGCTCCGATGTTACTGAGCTAAATTCTAGATTTCCATTGGGTTATCAGTTTAAAAAGGAAAAAAAAAAAAATCCAGGTGCATGCCTTTAATCCCATTGACTCAAGAGGCTGAGGCAGGAGGATTGTAAATTCAAGGCCAGATTCAGCAATTTAGACCCTCACTCAAAATAAAAAATAAAAAGGGCTGGGAATGTAGCTCAGTGGTAAAGTGTCTATGGGTTCAATACCCAGTACAAAAAAAAAAAAAAGTCATCAGTTTTTAAATTTTTTTTAATATTTATATTTTAGTTGTACACAATACCTTTATTTTGTTTATTTGTTTTTATGTGGTGCTGAGGATCAAACCCAGGGCCTCACACATGCTAGGCGAGCACTCTACTGCTTTTTTATTTAGAAGTCATAAACATTTAGAGTCAAAACATAACTGATATAAGATCTGCTATTGTAATTTGTATAAAAGTCTGAGATAAGGCAGACATACAAAGCTACAACCCCAGGCCAATTTTTTTTTTTTTAGTTTTTTAATTTGATCATAAATTTTTCTCACTGTATAGGTAGATGCCTTCACCTCTGTGGAGCGTCAAGAGAGTCAGAAAACTTCATTTGGATGAGAATTTGTTGGGTCAATTTGCAGCTTCTTTTTTTCTCTGCCTGAATCTCATAACTTCCTTTTTTTGTTTTGTTTTGTTTTTGTTTCTTTCAGTGCTAGGATTTGAACAAGGGGCACTTTACCACTGAGCTACATCCCCAGCCCCTTTTAAATTTTGAGACAGGATCTTGCTCTATTTCCGAGGCTTGCCTTGAATTTAAAATCATTCTGCCTCAGCCTCCCAAATAGCTGGGATTACAGGCACGCACCACCAGGCCCTGCTAGTTATTTCTATTTAAAAACCAAACTATGGCCTGGTGTAATGGTAAACACCTGTAATCCGCGTGATTTAGGAGGTTGAGGCAGGAAGATCAAAGGTTTAATCCTTGGCACTACATACATGCACGCACACGCACGAGCGTGCGCACGCACGCGCGCGCGCGCACACACACACACACAATGGCATTTTTTAAAAATATTTTTTAGTTGTAGGTGGATGTAATATCTTTATTTCATTTTTATGTGGTGCTGAGGTTTGAACCCAGTGCCTCACATGTGCTAGGCGATCACTCTACCACTGAGCCACAACCCCAGCCTCCACAATGACATATTTTAAACACACAGAAAATACAGATATCATAATAAATTTAAGAGATTGACATTTTGCTCTATCTCGTATTTTTTGGACAAAGGATTACAAATAGGGACTGAGCTTGTAACTGAGGTAGAGCACTTGCCTACATGCTTGAGGGCCCTGATACAAATCCCCATCACTGCAAACAAACACTAAAAACAAATATTACAGATAAACCAGTGCTCTACATTGATTTACAACTCTCTTAAATACATTACTGAAGGCCAGGGGTGTAGCTCAGTGGTACAGTACTTGCCAATCATTCACAAAGCCCTGGTTCGATCCCCTATATTGCAAAAATCAGAAAAACCCATCACTGAAGCCAAGCATGGCCAGGTATGGCATTACAGGCCTATAATCACAGCTACCTGGGAGACTGAGACAGGAAGATGACAGGTTTGAGGCCAGCCTGGGCAATTTAACCATACTTTGTCTCAAAAAAAGAGGGTTGAGGACATAACTTTCCTAATGTTCAAGAGTCCTTGGGTTCAATTTCTGGTAATAGAAAAAAAATCACAAACAAACCCATTACAGTAGGAGCCTGATAGTGGTGGTGGTGGGGTGTCAGATGAAGAGTGAGTATGCATGAGGTCTTTGACTTGAATCTCTAGCACCACAAAGGCATTACTGTAAATACAATTTCCAAAAAGAATTTATTTTCAGACAGGGTCTCAGTAACTATTACACAGTCTGGCCTCAAACTTGTGATCCTCCTGCCTTAGCTTCAAGAGTAGCTGGGATTATTAGGCATTTGCCATTGTATCTGGCTCTAAATACAATTTCTCAGTGATGAAATATTCAAAATTTCAGAAAGAGTGTGAAGATAATGTCCAGTCATTGGGGGGAATATAGAAATTTTAGCATCTGGGAAGTAACAGAATTTGTTCTCTGTTTACATAAGTTTCTTTAAAGAATACTGCTTCCTAGCTGGGCGCAATGGCACACTATAATCCCAGCCACTCAGGAGGCTGAGGTAGGATGATCACAAGTTTGAGGCCAGTCTCAACAATTTAGCCAGACCCTGTCTCAAAAAAAAAAGGACTGGGGATACGGGGATATAGTTCAGTGGTAAAGCATCCCTAGGTTCAATCCCCAATCCCCCAAACAAAAAACAACTACAAACAACAACAACAACAACAAAACCCAAAAAAACCTGTTTCCTGTAATGTAGTTTTTGTATGGGGGTGTGCAATGCCCTGACCCAGTTTTTAGACCCTGGCTAGAGGCCAGCTAGTTCTTCCTCTTGTGCTGCTGATTAAGTCCACACCCTCAACCATCTCCCTTATCAGGGCTTCTACACTATGGGCCATTATTCATGCACTATAATCATCCAGGGCCATGTACCAGACATCAGGGACAGCCCTGTGCCTCAAAGCCCCCTGATGCTACTCAAATTGCCAATCCTCAAGATGTGTGCTCTAACCCTTTCCTTCCTGCAGAAACCACAACCCCTGAATGACCCTGTATGAAATACTGTGCTCTGCGCCAGGAACTGAGCACTGTAGCCTGTCCTTATCCATGGTTTTGCTTTCTGGGTTTCAGTTACCAGTGGCCAATTATGATCCTAAAATATTAAATGAAAAATTCCAGAAAAACTTATAAATTTTAAAATGTGCCATCTTCTGAGTAGTCTAATGAAATCTGGAACAATCTAGCTCTTTCCTTCCTAGGTCTTAAATCATCTAGTGTATCATCCAGTGTATCTCTTTATATGACAATCCTCCCTCCTCTGATGGCAAATACACAATATAATAAGATATTTGAGAGGGAGACCACATTCATATAATTTATTATATTGTTATGATTTATTATTATTGTCAATCTCTTACTGTGCCTAATTTATAATTAAACTTTATCATAGGTATATGTGTAAAAACAGTATATATATATATATATATATATATATATATATATATATATATATATATATATATATGTTTCTGAGATTTTCAGAATCCACTGGAGATCTTGGAACATATCTCCTGCAGATAAGGGAAACTCTTATAAAACTCTTTCTGGTCTGTATCAGCATTGAGCCTTACCATAACTCATTCAAGGTGATGTTTGAAACAATTCCTCCCCTCTGCAGCTTCTATTTCATAACCACTGTGGCTGGATGAGTAGGAGGGAGCCTAGCCCTGAGGTCTCTGATGAGCTCCACATTCCCAATGGAGCACCAGCCATTAGCAGGGTTGGGAGAAAGGAGGGTGGCTGGTGAATAGTTCCTGAGCCTCACTCAACCTAGGAAACAGTACCAGAGGATAGAAGGTGAACCCAAGCCATGTAGATTCCAGGCCTTCCTCTGAGAGCTGACTATGTGTTAAGTACTTTGTTACCTAGGCTTTTGTCAGAAAGATATATCTATATCTATATATCTATATCTCCACTTGGCATTTATTAAGCAGAAATTAAGCCCTGCTAACATTTTTGTTTTGGCTACTTTATGAAAAAAGGGAATTGTAAATTTTATTCTGGAAAAATGGAATAACCTTGAGATCTTTATAATAATTCCATAATAATTAGTTGATTTTGAAGTTTTCTGACAGTTTGTAACAAAAATGGAAAAAAGGTGGTACATAAACTAAAAGATCAGTTGAATAAAGAGGGTTGACTTGTGGGTGACAATGAGAGAGGGTAAAAAAGAAAGAAGGCATAGGGTTGAATGACGTCACCTGTGGACAAAGAATAAACCAAAGCTTTCCTCAAAAAACATAACTTGCACCCAGCGCAGTAATGCAGACTTGTAATCCAGTGATTTGTGGCAAGAGGCCAATTTCAAGGCCAGTCTCAAACTTAATGAGACTCCGACTTAAAAAAAAAAAGGGCTGGGTCTGTAGCTTGGTGGTAGAGGGACCCCTTTGTTCAATGTTCAATTCCATATATATATATATAAAACAAAACAAAAAACAAAACAACTCCAAAAAACAAATAAACATAACTTGCACCCCTGAAATCGGGAGCCACTAACTTGCCTGCACTCCTGCTCTTCTCAGGGCATCCCCAGAAGCAGATCTCAGATTTGGCAGCTTGAGACCCGGCAAGTGTGGCTGCGCTAAACTACAAGCCCAGAATTCCCTTCCCCGGAGTTTCCGGCTGGGGAGGGGGCTGTCCGAGATTCTGGCCTGAGATTTGAAGGGCGGGACTCGCCTTTCCTTCTCCGTGAACTAACTGCAGCGGCTTTCGTGTTCACAACTGCGCCTTCTGCTTTTGGCTTTTCCGTTCATTACCACTCCAAGGCCAGGTGTGAGTGTTGCTTCGTGAAGAAGGCCCCGCCTTTTACAGGATGCCCACATTGTCAAGGGCAGAGGCGACAGAGTGAGTGAGTTCCAGCTTCTTCCTGCTGTCCCCCACTTCCCTTCCTGATGGTCCCTCAGTTGCCCAACGTCAAATCTCTGTAACAAATCATTGTACACCTTCCCTGATGGATCTGTTGCACTCTTTGGACCCTAACAGATATGCAGGATGTCACTACTGTTGTTAAGTAATTAAGTGTGAGTGCGTGTATGTGTATAATACTTATCTATTAGATATTATATATATCTATATCATACTTCAACAACTACGGGTTTAACGACATGAGTGAGGGTTTTTTTTTTTTTTTTTTTTTTTTTGTACGGGGGGATTGAACTCGGGTCCTTAACCACTGAACCACATCCCCAGCCTTTTTAAAAAATTTTTGAGACAGGTCTTGCTAAGTTGCTTAGGCCCTCACTGGGCTCACTAAGGCTGGCTTTGAACTTTGGGTCCAACTGTCTCTTGGGATTACAGGTATGTGCCACCACGCCTGGCTTATGACTGAGTTCTTGAGGCCATGCTGTTGAACACCCTGGGAAAGATAAATTTACTGATTAGATATGTGGTTAATCCTTGCTGCCTTTCTGAGATGTGGAAGGCTTCCGGTGATGAGGGAGAGATAATCTAGACCTTTTACAATAGTCTAGTATTCATTTTCCTGATTGATGTAACATGGTATTGTAAGTATATAATATGTAACTACAGACATTAAAAAGTTCTAGAAGGCTGCACCTAAAAATGTTAACAGTCTACCCTTCCCCTGTTCAGAATATTAGACAACTGACTTCTGTTATTCCAGCTCTTCTTCCTTCACTTTTCCCTCCAAATTCAGGGGCATCATTGCAGCAAACTCATTTGTAGGACATCTGGGTGCCTTCTTGAAATAGATTGTCTTTCTTGGCTCTTATAAGTCTCAATGGCTCCTTCCCAATGTCAGTTCCCCTCATCATTGGCAGAATCTGAGAAGCAGTGTACTTCTTAAAGAAGCAGTTTTTAAGCTTTTCTGTACAACTGTTTTAGAGATAATGGGGAAAAATGATACTAAGGACTATGAGTCATTGACTTTATTATGATTCATCAATTTATATATACTTCCATGTAGAAAGAACACTATTGGAAAATAACTGGTGTAGAAAACTAAAATCACAGATGTAAAAAAGAAAGGGCCAGGGATATAGCTTAGTGGTAGAGCACCTGTGCAAGGCCCTAGCACTTCAAAAATACATAAATAAGGGCTGAGGTTGTAGTTCAGTGGTAGAGCACTAGCACGTGTGAGGAGCTGGGTTCAATCCTCAGCACTACACATAAATAAATAAAATAAAAGTCCATTGACAATTAGAAAAACTGTTTTAAAATACATAAATAAATATCTGTTACTTGTTCCTGGAACATATTTATTTTTGCACTTGGGAATAGACTGGTTAATATTCTAGACATTTTTGCAAACCAAATAATGAAACTCACTTTATACCCCTGCTCCACCCTTCTTTCCCTAGAAAGGAGGCAAAGGTCCTCTTAGGTGGTTACACAATATCTAGCTTTAGACAGTCTAATTTCCTTCCCCTGTCCCTCAGAACTAGGCACGGTATCTTTTCTTAAAAGATTTCACGCTGCAAGAAGGTGAATAGCTATGTGCACTTAAAGTATTTAATGTTTGTTTAATTATATCTGTAGGAATCTAAAAGCAATTTGAGAATTGTCTATGGAAAATGTAGATTCTGTTTCTGCTTCCAGAGCATGACTATTTCTACTCACATGCCTGGCAGCCATCTTCCCAGTGCTGTGTGGGACAAGATTTTTTTTTTTTTTTTGGTACTCGGGATTGAACCCAGGGGTGCTTTATCACTGAGCTACACCTCCAGTCCTTATTTTTCATTTTTTGTTTTGGGACATGAAGTTCTTGAATATCTTGCTGATTTGGATCTTGGATTGCCAAGGCTGGCCTTCAACTTCTGACCTTCCTGCTTCAGCCTCCTGAATCACTGGGATTATAGGCCTGTATCACTACACCTCATTGGGACAAGATACTTACGTGATCACTAGTTCTTACAGTAAACCTGAGAGATGGGTAGTTTAATCTCAGTTTCACAGGTGAGGGAATTGTCTAATGTCATCTAGATAGGAATGGCAGATCTGAATTCCAGCTCTTCTTCTGAAATTTAGGTAAGACTGTCAAACCCTCAAGTCTGTGTTCCTCTTATTTATTTTTCATGTGCTGGGGGTTACATCAAAGACTTTGCCCATGCTAGGCAAGAGCTCTTCCACTGTGCTACAAACTATGTGTTCCTCTTAAATACTACTGGACTGCACCTGGACACCAACAAGCCTAGTTTTATAAGGCCCCAAATATGCACAGATTTTACTTACCATGATTTTGTCAAGTAACACTAGTTCCCCAACAATATAGTTCAAATTTTAGTTACTAAAATATACTAACTAGGCTAGGCATGGTGGCACAGTCCTATAATCCCAGAGGCTCGGGAGGCTGAGGCAGAGGATTACTAGTTTAAAGCCAGCCTCAGCAATGGCAAGGTGCTAAGCAACTCAGTAAGACCCTGTCTCTAAATAAAAATGTTGGAAGCTGATCCAGATTCATAAAGGAGTATAAGTATAGATAAGAATGTTCATTATGTATTATAAATTGTATGGTGAAAAGAAGAGGCAAATTTAAACTTTGGTTTATATGTATATAACATATCTTTTATATTATTATTAATATATTATAATATATAGTTATTAATATATTATAATAATGTTATTATTAATATATTAAGATACACAGTACTACAGAAATATTAGTTTTACTAATTTTTTCATTTCCTTATACATTTATAACAGACATGGAGGTTTTAATGTTTCAGCAAGTTTTTTGTGTGTATGCTCTCCTGTTGACTTTTTTTTTTTTAAATTTGGGATTTAACCCATGGGCAGTTTTTTTCTTTTCTTTTTTTTTTTTTGGTAGATGGACACAATACCTTTATTATTTATTTATATGTGGTGCTGAAGATTGAGCCCAGTGCCTCACATGTGCTAGGCAAGTGCTCTACAACTGAGCTATAACCCCAGCCCATCATGGACATTTTTACCCACTAAGCTACAACATCCCCATCCCAAGACCTTTTTTTTTTTTTTTTTAAGTTTTGAGACAGGGTTTTACTAAGTTGTTTAGGGCTTTGCTAAGTTGCTGAGGCTGGGCTTGAATTTGTGATCCTCCCGCCTCAGCCTCCTGAGTTGCTGTGTGCCACTGTGCTTGGATGGGTTTTGGGTATGGAACCCAGGACTTCACAAATGCTAGGCAAGTGCTATATCATAGAGCTACACCTTCAGGCTCTTGGCAAAAATTTTTGAAGGTTACAGAACAATCATAATTTTTCCTATTAATCAACAAGATTGCTTTGTACGGTTTCAGTTTACAAGTTTATTTTTACAGTCTTTTGCTAATATGCAAAGCAAGGACATAAACAAACATACACAGGACAAAGAATCAGTTTGCCTTCAGAGAAGAATCATTAGAATTGGACCCAAGCATCTGGTTTTCTTCTCTTACTTTTTTTTTTTTTTTTGTGATACCAGGGATTTAAATCAGCAGAATTCTAGAGATGAGTTACACATCCCTGGCACTCTCCTCAAGTTGATGAGGCTGGCCTTGAACTTGTTATCCTCCTGTTTCAGCCTGAGTCACAGGAATTATAGGCATGTGTATCTAGTTCTATTCTGGTTCTGTGCAGTCGTTTACTTCTTGGATTATTGTGGAAAAGTCATTTTTAACTTCCATGGCTGAATTTCCTCAACAGTGAAATAAGAGGTCTTTCTCTTCTGTCCTGGCTAGTCTGACTTCTGCCTTTGTCCTCTAAGATAGGACAAAATCACCTGATTCAATCTACAATGAATTCATGAATATTAAATATATAAATAAGTCTACTAAAATCTGTAAAAGCACTGAAAAACAATTTGGTATTTCCTGTAAATGTGATCTCTAAACTCATCATTTCCTATGGTGATGTTAGCTGAGTGTCATAAAGTTGGTTTTAGTTTCTCTTGACCACACCTGCCAGCAGCCCCATTTCCCTGACCTAGCTGCTGTCACTATGGCTCTTTGTGATGCCAAAATGCACTCTGGGCAACTGTGCCCCTTACAGGTATCTTTATGATTATAAAAAACTGAGCAAGCCAGGTGTGGTGGCACATGCCTGTAATCCCAGCAGCTCCAGAAGCTGAGGCAGGAGGATCATAAATTCAAATTCAGCCTCAACAAAAGTGAGGCACTAACAACTCAGTGAGACCCTGTCTCTAAATAAAATACAAAATAGGGCTGAAGATGTGACTCAGTGGTCAGGTGCCCCTGAATTAAATCCCTGGTAACCTCCCCCCAAAAACCCCCAAAATTGAGTGATGTAGAAAGGTTAGTTTTTGCTCTATGTTTTAAGTATATTTATAAGGTCTGAAAATTTTCTCCAAGGACTAATAAATGAAATTAATTATTTTAAAGCAGTTTATTTTAAAAAGTGGTTTATGCTGGGTGCAGTGGTGCATATCTATAATCCCAGCAATTTGGGATGCTGAGACAGGAAGATTACAAGTTTGAGGCCAGCCTCAGCAAATTATCAAAGCCCTCAGCAAGTTAGTGAGACCCTGTCTCAAAATGAAATAAAATAAAAAAGTAAATATACTGGGGATGTAACTCAATGGTGAAGTGCCCCTGGGTTAAATCCCCAGTATCAAAACAACAACAACAACAACAACACCTCCCCCTGGATTTATTTATTAATTCAACATTACTTGAACATCCTGTTAGGTATGGGACCAAGCTAGCCTCTCTGGATGTAGCAGTAACTAAATTAAACTTGGTCGGAACTTCCCCTTGATTACTGGTGAGCAACAAATTTACCTTTCTTAAATAAAACCGGAAATTTTCATTTAAAGTACATGTAAACCCCTATAGAAGAAAGCATTTCTCCCCCTGTTACTGGGAACGATCTTAGTGCCTTGCATCAGTGCTCTTAGTACTGAGCTACTATCCCCACCCACCTAGGAAAACATTTCTTTTTTTTTGGTACTGGGGATTGAACCCAGGGGTGCTTTACCATTGAGCTACATCCCCAGCCTTTTTAAATTTTTCTATTTTTATTTATTTTGTACTGGGGATTGAACCCAATGGTGCTTTTACCACTGAGCAACATCCCCAGCACTTTTTATATTTAATATTGAGACAGAGTCTTGCTAAGTTGTTTGGACCTCGATAAATTTCTGAGGCTGGCTTTGAACTGTAGATCTTCCTGCTTTAACTTGTTGAAGCAGGCATGCACCACTCTGCTTGGCTCTATCCTTTTTATTTTTTGAGACGGGGTCTTGCTAAGTAAGCAGAGCCTCCCTTATTTGCTGAGGCTGGCCTTGAACTTGCACTCCTCTTTCCTCAGCTTGCTGAATTGCTGGGGTTACAGGTGTGCACAACTTTGCTTGCCTAGGAAAAACATTTTTATTAGTGGGCAAATACTGAGAACTTATTGAGCATTTAATGGTATGGAAAATACAGAGAATTAAATTATTCTGCACTTACATTGAGAGGGCTTCCCACCAAGCTGAGGGATAAGTCAGATACTATGCCTTTTAAGGAAAGGAAAAAAAGTTTTAGGAGCCACATATAAGAAATGTTAAAAAAAAAAAAAAAGGTTCTGTTACATCAGAGGGTAATGAAATGTACAAACTAATAGAAAAATAATACAACTCCAGTCTTTGTCTAAGATAAATGTATATTGAGCACCTGTTGCCTACACTATACTAAGAGTTGTAAGTAAAAACCAACCACACTTAAGCCATCAAGGGAAGAAAAGTCAGAGCTGACCTTCTTGATGCCTGGTAGCTTGCCTTCACCCTTTTGTCCTTGAGACCTGTTCACAAATGCTATATCCTTATAACAAGCTGCTTTTAATTCTTAAGATGTTAGATCAGTGACCTCAATGTGAAATCATTATTTTTGGGTAAAATTTCATGGTTGACTAATGGAATTAGAGTAAGTTCTTGAAATTGGAGAGATAACATATTAGAAGGCCACATTTTCTTCTGTATATACAAGTAAAACTCCCTAAAGCAATAGGAAGCTTATTATGAAATAATTAGAATGATAAGCAAGACTTATCAGATAAAGGAATTCTAACCCTCCAGAATAAGTCAAGAAAGTCAATGGCTTAGAGCAGAGAGGGAGTCTGGGGCATCCTTTGTACAGTGACATGTTGAGGATAGAGGGATTTCCAACCTTTTTTCCTTTAAGTCTGAAGTTGCTCAATGTGATACAGGGGGCTTTTAGTCGCACAGGCCTGGTGAGAACTTGAAACATGGCTAGTGCCACTGAGTAACTTTGTAGTTACTTTTAAATTTTTCTAGCATTATTATTGGTGCTGGAGATTGAACCCAGGGCCTTGTGTATACTAAGCATGTGCTCTGGCATTGAATTACACCCCCAGGCATGCATATGTGTGTGTGTGTGTGTGTGTGTGTGTGTACGTATCCATATATATGTGTGCACAAATATATACATAGTATATGTACATATACAAACATATGTATGTATACACACATATATGCCTGGGGATATGGATATATATATACACACATACACACACACACACTTTTATTTGGTACTAGGGATTGAACCCAGGGGCAATTTGTTACTGAGCTATATCCCCAGCCCTTTTGAATTTCTATTTTGAGACAGGTTCTTGCTATGTTGTCCAGGTTGATCTTGAACTTGTGATCCTCCTGTGTCAGTCTCCTGAGTACTTGGTATTTCAGTAGTTGGTATTCTACTGCACCTAGCAAAGTTTACTATTTTAACCATTTTTAATTATACAGTTCAGGCCAGCCCTGGAGGTATACATCTGTAATCCCAGTGCCTGCAGCAGGAGGATTGCAAGTTCAAAGCCAGTGTCAACAATTTAGCGATTTAGCAAGGCCCTAAAGCAACTTAGACGCTATCTTTAAATAAAATATAAAAAAGGGCTGGTGAATGGCTCAGTTGCCCTGGGTTCAATCCGCAGTCAAAAAAAAAAGTGTACATATCAGGGGTGTAAACGACACACTGTCTTGAACTTTATGTTGTTGTGTAACCAATCACCAGAATGCTTTTTATCTTGTAAAACTGAAACTCCTCACATATTTAACAATGCCATATTTTCTCATCCCCCAACTTCTGGCAACCATTTTATTTTGTCCCTATGAATTTGATTATTCTAGGTACCTCATAGAAGTGGAATCATATAGTATTATTCCTTTTGTGATTGCCTTAGTTCATTTAACATCATGCATAGAATTCATGCATGGTGTATTCCTATCAAAATTTCCTTCCTTTTTAAAGTAATATTCCATTTTGTGTATATATCACTTTGGACTTCCATCTTTTGACTATTATGAATAATGCTATTATAAACATAGGTTTATGGGAGAGGAGGGGAGGAATAGGGGGGATAGGAAGGGCAGCAGAATAGAATAGACATTATGATTGATGTATGTACATTCCATGTATGTATTTTATGTCAAAATACATTCTGCTGTCATTTATGACTAAAAAAAATAAAAATAAATCGTATGGTTAAAAAAAAAAAAACATAGTTTTGCAAATATCTGTTTGAGTCCCCTACTGGATGAATAGTCAGTACTACTATTGCTAGATTATATGTAATTCTATTTTTAAATTAACTTTTTGCAGTGGTAGGGAATTGAATCCAGGATCTTACCCATGCTAGGTAAGCGCTCTACCACTGAGCTACATTCCCAAACTTTTTTTTGTACTAGGGATTGAACTCAGGGGTACTCAAACATTGCACAAAATCCCCAGTCCTATTTTGTATTTTATTTAGAGACAGGGTCTCACTGAGTTGCTTAGTGCCTCGAAATAGCCGAGGCTGCTTTGTACTCAGGATCCTCCTGTCTCAGCTTCCCAAGCCGCTGGGATTACAGGTGTGTGCCACTGCACCTGGCCCAAACTTTATTTTTTTTTTAAAATCTTTTTTTAGTTGTAGACGAACACACAATATCTTTATTTATTTATTTAATATTTTAGTTTTAGATGGACACAATATCTTTATTTATTTTTTTATTTTTATGTGGTGCTGAGGATCGAACCCAGTGTCTCACACATGCGAGGCAGGAGCTTTACCACTGAGCTACATCCCCAGCCCTAGCCCAAACTTTTAAATTTCACTTTGTGACGGTGTCTCATTAAGTTGCACAGGCTAGCCTCAAACATGCTGTCTTCTTCCCTCAGGAGAAGCTGAGAGTACAGGCATGTATTGCCACATCTGGTTTAATTTTAAATTTTTTTTTTTTTTTTTTTTTTGTGGTACTGAGGATCAAACCTAGGGTCTCATGCATACTAGGCATTGATGTACCACTGAACTACACACTCAACTCTACTTTTTACTTTTTGAGGATCCATCATAAGTGTTTTCCATAGTGTCTGCATCATTTTACATATTAAAATACTGAAATTAATTTCACCTGTTAATTTTATAAATGTGGCTAACGAGAAATTTAAAATTATATATATGAAGCTCATATCTTTCTGTTGAACAGCAGTGTTAGATATCCTCTACCCCCCCACAATGTAGAAAACTACCAAATTCCAGAAGACAAAAACTCCTCTCCCAAATCATACTTGCTACATGTTAAATAAACTCTCTACTTTTCTGATTGAACACAGGGATGCTTAACCACTGAGCTACATCCTCAGCCCCCACAATTAAAAAAAAAATTTTTTTGTAGTTGTAGATGGACAGCATGTGTTTGTTTTTGTATGAGGTGTTAAGGATTGAACCAAGTGCCTTACACTTGGTAGGCAAGCACTCTGCCATTGAGCCACAACCCCAGTTCCCCCAGCCCTTTTTATTTTTTGATTTTGAGACAGGGTCTTGCTGAGTTGCTTAGGTCCTCGTTAAATTGATGAGGCCATCTTTGAACTCGCAGTCCTCTTGCCTCAGCTTCCCAAGCTGTTGGGATTAAGGCATGCACCACTGAGCCTGGATTCCCAGTCCTTTTTATTTATTTTGAGACAGGTCTTGCTAAGTTGCCGAAACTGGCCTTGAACTGTGAACCCTGCCTCAGTCCTGTGATTATAGTTATATGCCACCACGTATGGCATATCCATCTTTTATTATAGGAAGAAACTTCTGTCCACTGTTACTGCAAAAGGCTGGACTATCCCATAGTGACTGATGTTAATACTTGTGTATCTTATTTTCTATGTTTTGTTGGTATGTCATGCCGCAGTCTGTCTGGGCACAAAATAACCGAGCCACCACAAAAGCCTTGTAGATTCAAACAGCAACTGTTTATTCCGGAACTCTCACCGGTACTCTACACACACTACCTGGGAAAATACTCCCTCCACCGAGCTCTGCGTACCAATTCTCTCAGAACCCCGCAAGAACTCCAAAGGAGTGGGCACCTGAGGCAGCAGGATACGCGGTAATCCTGAAGCCGCCCTATTACCAGCAGGATCCACCCTAAACCCGGAGCCACCCTAATCCCTGAGCAGGGTCACCTTTCAAACCAAAATGCCATGCTTCATTCCTACTTGGCTATGGCTCTCAGCAATGTCAGAGCCCAATGCCTTCCCTTGCTGTGTTAATTCTCATGTTCCTGAAGAGATGTACTTACAAGGTTGAAAGAGACATCTTTCTACCTAGGTACAGTGGTACAAGCCTGTAATCCTAGCAATTCAGGAGGCTGAGGAGGAGGATCACAAGTTCAAGGTCAGCCTGGGCAATGTAGTGAATCTCTGTCTCAAAATAAATAAATAAAAAATAATCCCCACAACAAAAAAGAAAAAAAAAAGTGACCTTCCTTCCTCTTTGATAATGCTGCCTTGCCACAACTTCTCCTACCCATTGGCATTTTTAATCCACTTACAGCTTGAGTGATTTCTACACTTTGAGTAACTGATGGCTGCATGTGTATTTGAGTGGGTATGGGGAGACTCAGGAGGGATTTCTGAAATGTCAGAGAAGAGTCAGAACCTGGAGATTGGGACTGGAGAGCTGTTGTGACTGACTCTATTTCTGTGATTT
This sequence comes from Marmota flaviventris, assembly GCF_047511675.1. Lineage (NCBI taxonomy): Eukaryota > Metazoa > Chordata > Mammalia > Rodentia > Sciuridae > Marmota > Marmota flaviventris. The sequence goes on along the minus strand of NC_092501.1, from coordinate 78,411,080 downwards.
ACACCAGGGTCATTCATGATGAAATAACCACCACCACCACCCTAGTGAAAAGTAAAAATAAGGCTCCTCCTTGGAGACTAACTTTTGCAAAAGAGTTTTTTTCTTTTTCATTATTATTATTATTTATTTTTAATTTTTTTTTTAATGTTTATTTTTTAGTTTTCAGCAGACACAATATCTTTGTTTGTATGTGGTGCTGAGGATCGAACCCGGGCCGCGCGCATGCCAGGCAAGCGCGCTACCGCTTGAGCCACATCCCCAGCCCAATTTTATTATTATTTTTAACAGTGTTGCACTTGACTACATTTAGATGGAAAGGATGTTGGCGTAGGTGTGTTGCTGGAGATCATACTGTGACCTTACACATGCTAGGTAGGCAACACCACCACTTAGCTACACCCCATCCCCTCAAATATGATAAATCATGGTCTCTGATACAGTGTGCATTCACTTAACTCCTCAGGGAGGGCTGGGGAACTGTCTGCCTTGTTTAGAGCAAACACGCCATGTCTGAAGGTAGCCGAGACTTTAAACACATACAAATGGACGCTTCTCTCCAGGAGCAAAGGTACATCTACTGCCCCTGCATTTGTCCCTGAGAACCAGGCCAGAAGCCAGTCTTGCCTCCCATGGGAACCAGGTGTCACTTTTAGTAACCTGAGGGTACACAGCGAAGACCCAACTGTCTGTCTTCCCAAGACCTATGTTTCTCACTCCTCAACTCAAGTCATGCCCGTCCCGTCTCCGGACTTCTCCGTTTCCTTTCTTCCTTCCTAGGAAAGGGCGTTCATTTCCTTCTCTCATGAGGGTTTCAAATCAGGAGTCCTTCGGGTGGACTCCCGTTCACTTCCACAGCGGTGCTCAGCCCGTAGTTAAGGTCTCAGGGGCGCTCTGCAGAGCCGGGTTCTCCTACCCGCCTTCCTTCTACAGACAAGCTCGCGCCTGCGCAGCCACTACCTTCTCTCGGGCTCGCCCGCTTCAAATGCGCTCTAGCCACGTAACAATGGCGCCACCGCAGCCCCACCTCCGGGCGTTGGCCGCTGAGGCCCCGCCTCGCCCGCTGTCCTTATGGCCTGAAGGCTGGACTTGGCCGCCTCCCTGATAAAGGGGGAGATCATGAGGGGCCAGCTCGCGGTCACGCCTGCAGTCGACAGTTGGATGGGAACGTGGGTCCACCGGCTTCTCTTCCAGGTATGCGGGATGTGGCACTCCGGCAACGCCGGAAGTGGTAAGGTTTCTAGAAGCTTCCCATCTGGTTCCGCCCCTCAGAAGCCCCGCCTCGCGCGCTGCGGGGGGTTTCCACGGTGATGGTAAACAAGCCTCGACTTCTTAGTCTCTGTCTGACAAGTCCTTGGAGTTCCGCATTCTAGGTGCTCCAAGGAATCACCCAGGGACCTGGTTTGAGAGCCGACACGTGGAGACTTAGTGCCCCAGGTGAAGGACATCCAGCGGGAGGTCCGAAGTCCAGGGCCGCACACCTGTGTTCTCCTGGGATGGGACCCAGTTGGAGTGGGACTGCCTGCTGGGATTTGAGGTTAGGGCTGGTCATGGCAGTAGGATTCCAGAGGATCTTTGGCTTAGTTAGAGCGCCTTCCCCTTAATCCTGCACAGACCAGAAAGGACCGGTTCTGAAGAATCTTTTCTCAGAGCCAGGATGTTGCATTCAGGGACTGACTGGTGGGCCTGAAGGGATTTGGAGGCACTAGAGAGCTGCTCTCATGTTAGGGTGCCCCTCACGGGTATTGAGTTGTGATGATAAAGGTTTTTTTTATTTCATCTTATTTTTTAGATAGTGGCGATTGAACTAGGTCACTTAGCCACTGAGCCACATCCCCAGACCTTTTTTTGTATTTTATTAGAGACGGAGACTTGCATAGAGCCTCGCTAAATTGTTGAGTGGCTTTGAACTTGCGATCCTATTGCCGCAGCCTCTGGAGCCACTGGGATTAGCCACCGTGCCTGGCGTTTTAAGAAAATTTTTGAGGCAATACATTCATATATTTAAAGGTCAGAACTTGCACAAGACTATTTCTCAAAACTTCTTCCCACTTCTTGCTCCATTAGTAAATAGTTTTTCTCCAAAAACTTTATTTCTATTTTATCATTATCTTTCCCCTGTACTTTTCCTTCATCAGCTTTACTAAATTAGTATACAGTATTTTGGTCTGAAATGTTTCCTCGTGGATTTCCTTTGCCTTCTGGTCTGGAAGCTGGGTGTGTATAGTGCAGTCATCTATTTGCCACCTCCCCTTCCACCCCGAATTATTTTTTTTCCCTAGTCATATCTTTAAATGCATTTTGCACTGATTTCTTTTGAAAATTCATTTGGAAAGAACTCGAATTGAGCAGTTTGTGGGTAAGTCCAGGGCTTTGTCTTAGGCATCATATATTTTCTTTATGATTCAGACTTTTTTCTCATCCTTAAACTAAGAAATATGCTCTTGTGGACTGTTGGTAGAAATATAAAATGGTACAGCTACTATGGAAAACTGTATGGCTCTTGCTCAAAAAATAAAAATGTATTTACCATATGATCTAGTAATTCCACTTTTGGGCATATATTCAAGAAAAATGAAAGCATGGATTCAGATTTTTTTTTTGTGGGGAGAGGTGCTGGGCATTGAACCCAGGGCCTGTGCATTCAAGGCAAGCACTCTACCAACTGAGCTATATCCCCAGCCCCAAGGATTCAGATTTGTACCAACCCACATTCATAGCAGCATTATTCAAATAGCCAAAAACTGGAAGTAGGATTGGGAGTGTAGCTGAGTGGGAATAACTTGCCTAGCATGCAAGATGCCCTGGGTTTGGTTCCCAGCCTGGCAAAAATAAATGGGAGGAAAAAAGTGGAAGTAACCCAAGTGCCCATTTATAAATGAATGGATAAACAAAATGTGGCATATAATAGAGACCTTGAAAAGAAAGGCAGTTCTATTACCTGCTACAACATGGATGAATTTTGGGGACATTGAAAGAAACCAGTAATGAATTTTGTGGGTTTTTTTTTTTGGTGGTGCTGGGGAGGGATGGAACCCAAAGCCTCAGGCATGCTAGGCAAGCAGTCTGCTGCTGAGCAACATTCTGAGCCCTCTTGCTGGAATTTTGATAGGAGATATTTTAAACCTGTGTCATTTTGGAGAGAATTGCCAATCTTTACAATGTTGAGTTTTTCACATACTATTACATAGTATACTCTTCATTTGCTTAAGATTTTTTTGAGTTTTTTCATAGGCATTTTCAATTATATTTGAAAATATACTTGATTTTTGTGTTGTTTATATATTCTATGTACTAGGTAAAAATATTAGTTCTAGGAAGGCTTATTTTTCATATTTCTTGGGATTTGTTTTTATGTAGAACATATGCCATCTCTAAATAGGACACATTTTACTTTTGTTCCATTCTGCCTTTATTTCCTTTTCTTGACTTTTTAAAAATGATTTTATTTATTTTCTAAATGATTTTATCTATCTATCTATCTATCTATTTATTTATTTATTTATTTTTTAAACAGTACTCAGGATTGAACTTAAGGGAGTTTTCCACTGCGTTACATCCTCAGCCCATTTTTTCTTTCTTTTTTTTTTCCTGGACTGAAAATTGAACTTTGGGTAGCTTTTCCACTGAACTACACCCCCCAGTTTTTATTTTTTGTATTGAGACATGGTCTCTTTTAAGTTGCTTAGGGCCTCACTAAATTGTTGAGACTGGCCTTGAATTTGTGATCCTCATGCCACAGCCTCCTCACCAGTTTGTGCCTGGCTTTTGCCTATTTTACATACCATGTTGAATAAGAGTGATGAGCCAGCTATGGTGACCCATCTTTGTAATTCCATTGACTCAGGAGGATTGCAAGGGCTGGGGATATAGCAATAAATAAATTTTAAAAAATGAGTGGTGACTGTAATCCCAGAAGCCTGGGAGGCTGAGGCAGGAGGATCACAACTTCAAAGCAACTTAGCAAGACCCTGTCTCTTAATAAAATATAAAAAGGGCTGGGGGTATGGATCAGTGGTTAAGTGTTCCTGTGTTCAACCCCTGGTCCCCCAGTACAAAAAAAAAAAAAGGTGATATCTTTTGACATCTTTTCCTTGTTCCTAACCTTGGGAAAAATCTGCAATTTTTACAATTAAGTGTGATGCTAGCTGTAGTTTTTATAGATACTCTTTGTCAAGTTGAAGTGATTTCCCTTATTTCTAACTTGCTGAGAGTTTTTATCATAAATGGATGGTGTTGGATTTTGTCATGCCTTTTCTACATCAACTCAAACATTATGCTTCTTTGTCAAATTGAGATACTTTCAGCTATTTTTTTTAATGCTTTTCACCTCAAACTGTTTTTCCTTTCTTTTGGTACTCTGATAACATAATTGTTAGATCTTTTGTGATAGTCCTGCAGGTTTCTGAGTTTCAGTTCATTTTTTTCTCTCTGTTCAGACTGAGTAGTTTCTATTCTGTGTTCATGTTCACTATGGGCTGGGTATTGTAGTTCAGTGGTTGAACACTTAGCTAGTGTGCATCAGGCCCTGGGTTGAATTCCCATTATCCCTCCCCACTGCCCAAAAAAATTCATGTTCACTGATTTTCCCACCCATTTGATGCCATTCTGCTTTTGAGCCCATCCAGTGAGTAATTTTTATTTTGGTAATTATATTTTTCCTTCTAGCATTTCTTCTTGGATCATTCAGTTGTTATCTGTTTCTTTGCTGAGTCATTCTGTTTTTTTTTTTTTTTTTTTCCCAGTCTTTTCAAGCACGAGTTTTGATTGCTCAATGAAGCATTTTTGGATGGATGCTTAAAAATCCTTGTGAGATATGCCAAAATCTTGATGTTGATTTTATATTTCGTTCAAGTGGAAATTTTTCCTCTTTCTTGGTAATGATGCTTAAAAAAAAAAAAAAGATCCTGGACAGTTTGAGCATTATGAGACTTTGGCTTTTATTTATATCTCCTGTTTTTAGTAGGTTTTCTCTGATACAGCATGCATGGGGAGGGGAGCTGACACCTCATTACTGTCCATTAGGTTTTTCCTCTTTTTGGCAATCTGAGATGGGAGTAAGAGGCATGCCTTGTTATTAGTGAGAAGGGAAGCTCCCACTTCAGGCTTTCACTAGACCTTCAAGAATAGCACCTTGACTGAGAGGGTGAAGTTTGACTTGTTTTGCAGGCCTAGTGAGGGTGGAAGTCTGGGTTCACCTTAAACCTTTTGCTGACATGAATATACTAGTAGCATCATGTCTGGTCCCCCCGCCCACCCTATGGAGTTTGGCTGAAGCAGGTTTTTTATTTCTAAGAGTTTTCTATCTTGTAAGGCTGCTTTCTCCTGGTCCTTTGGCTAGAAAGAGAATGGGTTCTTTTAGGCTTCTAAAATCTATAATCTGGGCTGGCAGTATAGCTCAGCAGTGCCATGCTTGCCTGGCATGTTCAAGGCCTTGGGTTCCATCCGTAGCACCACAAAAAAAATAAACATAAATTTGCTGCCATTAATATTTTCAGATTGCTGACTTATCTAATGTCTGGCCCAGAACATATGAGGCAAAAAGAAAACTTGGGAACCCAGCACAATGCCATTATTTGGTCCCAAGATTCTTTGTTTGTCTGCATTTTCTTTCAGCATTTCAGTTGGTAGGTTTTTTTTTTCTTTTTCTTGTTGTTGTTTGTTTGATTTGTGTGTGCAGGGTGCTGATGATCAAACCCAGTGCCTCGTTTGCTAAACACATAAAACACATGCTCTGCAGGGCACGGTGGTATGTTCCTTTAATCTCAGCAATTCTGTAGGCTAAGGCAGGAGGTTTGCAAGTTCAAGACCAGTCTGAGTAACTTAGCTGGACCCTGTGGACCCTGTCTCAAGTGAAAAATAGAAAGTGTTGAGGGTATGGCTCAGTGATTAAGCACCCTTGGGTACAATCCCTAGTACCAAAACAAACAAAGGAAAAAAAAAAACGAAACAAAACAACTACACATTCTCTACCACTGAGCTATCTGTGTTATGTTTATTTGCTGTAATGTTGAGAGTATTTAGCTGCTCTGGGTGGGAGGAGTATAAAGTAGTATCTGCTGTGTCTTCTGAATGGGATGTCTTACTTTCAGTTTTTAAACTTCAGCCCGGAGGAATGGAGTTGGCTATCTATGGACTGATACCTCTGGAACTGTGAGCCACCCAAATAAACTTTTCCTCCTTAAAATTGTTCTTGTCACTTTTTTGGGGTGCAGCAACACCAAAAAAAGCTAACTAAAACATCCATTATCTTTTTACATGCATTGTTTCCAACAAATTTATCATCCATAGCTTTGTTTTTTGTACCAGAGATTGACTCAGGGGCACTCAACCTCTGAGCCACATCCCCAGCCCTATTTTATATTTTATTTAGAGACAGGGTCTCACTGAGTTGCTTATTAGCACTTCACCGTTGATGAGACTGGCTTTGAACTCACGATCCTTCTGTCTCAGCCTCTTGAGCAGCTGGGATTACTGGCATGCACTGATGTACCCAGCCATCTATATCTATGTTTTACGTAACTTTTTTTTTTTTGGTTCTGGGGATTGAACTTGCGGCCTCCCTGCTAAGTATTTGTTCTGCTGCTGAGCTACATCTCCAGCTGCATTTAAGTTTTTATTTATTTTTTAGTTGTTGTTGTCAGTACCTTTATTTTATTTATTTATTTTTATGTGGTGCTGAGGATCGAATCCAGGGCCTGGCACCTGCTAGGCAAGTGCTTTACCACTGAGCCACAACCACAGCCCCTTAAGTTTTTTTTTTAATCACTTGTTTTGAGCAATTTAATTATGATATTTCTTGGTTCGTTACTTAATTTTTCTTTTGTTTAGGTTTCATTTGAGCTTTGGTTTTTGTGTTTGTTTTAGTGTGGAAAGTTATAGGCCCTCATTTCTTCGAATACATATTTTTTGCTGCTCCCTCCTAAATAGCTCCCTCCAGTCATTTATATTTTAGGCTGTTTGAAGTCATCACAAAGCTCACTAATGTTCTCAGTATTCTGGATTTTTTTTTTTTGGAAAAATGAACTTGACTGCTTTCAAGTTAGTGATCTTTTCTTCCGGAATGTCTAATCTGCTTTTCATCACATCCAATCTTTTTGTTTGTTTTTGGTACCAGGGATTGAACCCAGGGGCACTTAACTATTGAACCATATCCCCAGCCCTTTTTTCGAATTTTATTTAGAAACAGGGTCTCATTAAGTTGCTGATTCTGGCTTTAAACTCTTGCCTCAGCTTCTCGAGCTGCTGGGATTGTAGGTGTGTGAAAGCTCACCTGGCTCCATTCAATGTATTTTTCTTTAAAACAAAATGATTTTTTACTTGTAGTTGGACATAATTCCTATTTATTTATTTATATGTGATGTGGAGGATCGAACCCAGGGCCTGGCACGTGCTAGATGAGTACCACTGAGCCACAACCCCAGCCCCTCAATATATTTTTCATCTCAGCCATTATCATTATTTCCAGAATTTTGATTGGGCCTTTTTAAATTTTTTGTGCCTACATTTAACTTTTCTGTGTACTTTTTAAGTATTTTTATGGTACTGGGGATTGAATCCAGGAGTGTTTAACTACTCAACCACATCTCCAGCCTTTTTTATGTCTTATTTTGAGACGGGGGTTGGCTAAATTGCTGAGGCTAGTCTTGAATTTGTAATCCTCCTGCCTCAGTCTACCAAGTTGCTGGGGTTAAAGGCCTGTGCAAATGTGCCCAGTTTCTTTTGTGTACTCCTAATAACATCATTGTCAGTGCTGGGTGGTTTTGCTAATTATCCTTATTATAGGTCATGTTTTCTTGCCTGTTTGCTTACATGATGATCTTTCACTGAAAGTTATGCATTGTGAATTTTACTTCTTGGATGCTGGATATTTTTGTATTCTTATAAATTATTATAAATCTTCCTGAACTTTTTTTTTTGGTGGTGCTGGGGATTGAACCCATGGTCTTGTGCATGCAAGGCAAGCACTGTACCAACTGAGCTACATCTCCAGCCCTTCTGGAGCTTTTAGTTGTTTGAAAATACTATGATTATTTATGTTCTTCATCTTCTGTTTAGGGGTTGTTTGTTCTGTTTAGGTGGAGAACATTGCTTCATTTAAGTACTAATTATTCCCCACTACTTAGGTAAGGCCTTCCTGAGTATTCTACCCAATGGCCCATGACTTATTTTATTTTTCCACTTGGCCTGATAGATTCTTCAGTCTTATGCTCTCCTTACTTTGGCTGCCTTGGCCTGTATGATCACTGTCACTGTTCTTCTGACCTTTTGGATGGTTCTTTTACCATACATAGTTAATTTCCTTAACTCATGTACTAATTAATAAATACTCTGCTGGGAGCTGGTAGATGCCAGGCCTTGGATTCAAGAATGTTCAAGGAGGACACTGCAGATATCTAGGGTCTTCTTTCTCTGCTGCTCTCTCTCTCTCTGGTTCTGTGAATATAGCTGCCTTGGTCTTCCCAGACTCTCAAATAAATCTGTTTCTTCAATTCAGGGAATTCTTCAGGCTGTGCCTCAGTGTGGTTTAAAACTTCTCAAGTCAGTAAGCAGGGGCAGTTATAGGGCTCATCTCATTTCTTTCCTATCTCAAAAGGATTACTCTCTTTTGTTGTCTGGTGTTTGGGGTCTTGGAAACCATTCTTTTCTTGCATTTTATCAATTCATTTTTTTTTAAATTATTTCAGGTGGTAAGATTAATCTGGTTCCTGATCCTCAATCCATTTTGCTCAGAAGCGGAAAATTGAAGAAATGAGGTGTACATTTCATCTTTGGTTGCACTCTAAATGGAAGAGTATATGAAATGGCCCTGGTGAGAAAAAAAAACAAAACAAAAAACTGAGAAAACATGGGACACAGGTATACTGACATTCAAGTCACAGAGAACTGAAGTAAATTGGATGTTAACGTATATCGATGCATGTAGCATTAGTCCATACAGCCCCTGTCTTAAAGCTACTTTTATAGGAAAACTCCACTTATTTCAGTCAAACTACTTAACAATAAAGAACTGATACTAGTAGAACTGTGAGCTTGTGAAGTCTATAATTTTAAAAAATTATTTTCTGGTATTATGTATGCCTCAAAATATTCCATTTATACTACAGTAGTGTACCTCAGCAACTACATATGTATATTGAAGCAGTATTGTTATGTGAAATATACATTATTACATTGAACACATTTGAAAAGTGTGCTATTTTTGAAAAATTTCAATTAAAGATTTGATCCATAACTTTTAAAAATTGGCTTTTTTCATTTATAATTATTTAAGATTTTATTTATTATTTATTTTTTTGCCATTCTGGGAATCAAATCTAAGCCTTATGCACTTTAGGCAAGGACTGTGCCATTGAGATATGCTCCCAGTCTCTTGGATCCTTATTGAGAGCCAGCCATGTAGTCATAGAATGCTGGTGTGACTGACAGTAGTCAGTGAACTTCCAGGCATCTGGAAGGCATGCAGGTGTTCATCATAATGTACACTGTACAATGTAGGCACAGTGAGCTATCTTTATCATTTAGGCAAAGTATGAGCCTCTGTTTACCAATTAAGTTCCCAAAGACCAGCCAGGGGCCATCCTTGTAAGCAGGCCTTTCTAAGAGCAGTCTTAAGCTTTCTATTTTAAACTCTTTTAGGTTCACAATATAAATGGCATAAACACACCAATTAATGACAGAAATTGTCAAAATGGATTAAAAAAAACCAAAAGACCCACGACCCAACTTTGTTGTGTACTTAAGGGTATATAATTTATAGATGTCCTTGCAGTTCATTTAGGAAGGATTTCTGTGACAAAAGGCATGGTCAAGAAAGGGGGTAGGAAGCAAGAAAGTCATTATATGTATGACTATAGAGAGAGTTTAAAGATGAGGGGATGGGGATGAGGATATAGCTCAGTTGGTAGAGTGCTTGCCTCATATGCACAAGGCCCTGGGTTCAATCCCCAGCACTGAAAAGAAAAAAAAAAAGATGAGAGAATGGAAAAAGAAATAACATGTAAACAATAAACAGAAGAAATGTGATATGGCTCTATTAATATTAAGCAGAGTAGACATTAGAACAATGAAAATTACCAGGAATAAAGAAGGACAGTATATAATGAAAAAAACACAAAAGGATTGAGTAGTCAGCCACAACCATTTTGAAGAAGACGAATAGTTGGAGGAATCACCAGTTTTAAGAAATGAAGTTAGAGTAATCAAGGTAGCATAATATTGGTGAGGAGATAGACCAGTGGGGCAGAATGGAGTTCAGAAATTGACACTTTTTTTTTTTTTTTTTTGTGGTGTGTCGTGCTGGGAATGGAATTTAAGACCCCATGCTTGCCAAGCAGGTGCTGTACCACTGAGCTACATACCGAGACATTTTTATTTTATTTTAAGTCCATATCTCCCTAAGTTGCTGAGACTGGCCTTGAACTTGTGATCTTCTTGCTTTAGCCTTGCAAGTAGCTGGGGTTACAGGATTGTGCCACCATGCTGGCTGGTCAGTGTATTTATTTATTTATTTCTGTGCCGGGGATTGAATTCACAGTGCAGTCTCACTGAACTGCATCCTAAACTTTTTTTTTTTTTTAAATATTTTTTTAGTTGTAATTGGACAAAATACCTTTATTTTATTTATTTATTTTTACATGGTGCTGAGGATTGAACCCAGCACCTCCAATGAGCTAGGCGAGCACTCAACCACTGAGCCATAACCCCAGCCCCATCCTAAACTCTTTTTATTTTTAATTTTTTTTTAATATTTATTTTTTAGTTGTAGTTGAACCCGATACTTTTATTTATTTATTTTTATGTGGTGCTGAGGATTGAACCTAGGGCCTCACATATACTAGGTGAGCCCTCTACCGCTGAGCCACAACCCCAGCCCCTTATTTTCTATTTTGATAAAGGGTCTCACCGGGTTTCCTAGACTGACCTTGAGCTTGCATCCTCCTGCCTCAATTTCCTGAGTTGTTGAGAATGCAAATGTGGGTGCCAGTTGATTTTTGACAAAGAAGGTAGTAATTCAACTGAAAAGAAGAGTCTTCTAACAAATGATATTGTAACTGGATATTCATATGCAAATACAATGAACTTTAGTTGAAACCTCATATTTGTACATTAACTCAGCATGGGTCACATATTGGAGTCTGTAAACAAGTCAAAATAACACCTGGAATTTTGCCAGGGGAACGTTAGAGTTCGTAAACAAGTCGGGATGGTGCCTGGCAAAATTCCAGCATCACATATCCAAAATATATTTTAAAAAATCATAAAATGTTTAGTTAAACCCTTTAGGATTATGTTGAAGTGATAGTAATTGAAATATTGCCGCAGTCCGGCTGCAGCAAAATAACCGGGGGGTGACGAACGACTTGTGTTGATTGATACAGCAGGAGTAGGAGCCGTTTATTGCAGGACAGGAGCAGTATTTATACATTCCACACAGCTTATCTAATTAGCATAAACTAGATACATCAGTCAACCAATAAGGAATCTCCACACTTAATGGCTTGTTTTTGTTACTTCTCAAACCACTCCCTCTGGCATTTTGCCAGGCACCATCCAGACTTGTTTACGAACTCTAACATTCCCCTGGCAAAATGCCAGGTGTTATTTTGACTTGTTTACAGACTCTTAACATTTCCCCCTTTTGTTTAATTTAAATAACAACCATAGTGGTTTTTACAAAAACACCATAAATAACCTGCTACAAACAGAAAGGGAGGATACAAAATGCCACAATACCAAGCCACTTGATGGCTCCATGCAAGAAGCCCTTGGAAAAATTATACCAGCAATGACACTGTTAGCAAAGATACTGAGTTACAATTTGTTGTAGATTATAGTTTGTTGTCTCAATCCAGGTAAAGCAGTGTCTCAATAGATTAACTCACAGTCCAGGTAAATCACAGTCCGGTAAATTCTGCAGGCAGCTAGCTTAAATCACAGTCCAGGTAAGTTCTTCAGGCAGCTAGCTTGATCCGAAGTCTCATCCGGTTCTCAGCAACACTGGAAATTCTTCCACCTTCGTCTTCACTGGCACAGAGGCAGGAACTCCGGATGGCTAAAGAAAATCCTGTAGTATTCCAGCAGGCACTAAGAAAACAACCTTCTGAACAATTTAGTATATTATCTCAAGGTTTTTTACATTTGAAATAAGCATTAATAGTGCTCATTACTCATCAGCTTCCAGGTGTGGGAGAACCATTGTAGCTTAGTTATTGGCATTGAAAATGACCAAACATCAGGGACGCTAGTAGCGTCTTCTGCTGGCTGTAGCATCCGGGTAGCCCCAGATCGCCCTGGGGAGGGTCCCGGACTCAAACTGCTACTGGGCACAGGGAGCAAGAGCCTGTGAGACTGTGCCTCCAGGTCAGGTCTAGATTTGGGCTCGCAGCAGTGGAAGAGCCAGCTCCCCGGCCAGGAGGCCGGGAAGAGCCAGTTGCCGCCGCCTCTTGGAAAATCCTTGCTGCGCTGTGACTGGCTTGCACACTCGGCAGCCGCCTCTCCGCTTCACGCACCCTCCGGTAACGAAAAGTATTTAGTAATAGCCTTTTGCTGCAACTTTTTTCCTGATAATCCTTCTTCTTCTGAACTTTCTTTTTCTTTCTGACTAGAGTTCCTGGGCTTTTATCAACATATGCCCTAACTATTCTTGGTTCCACTGGGGTGCCTTCTTCCCTTAGTAATTTACTTCTCACCCCTTCCATATTTTCATCACAAAGACAATACAATACACTGAGACAAAACAAGACACAAACATACTGTATCAATCTTCTCCATTTTCTTGAAATGACCATTTTTCCTCTCGCCCTATCTGCCTAGGGACGAGCAGATTTGCTCCCGTCCTATCTATGGACGGGCAGCTTTTTTTCGTCACTTACCCCCGAGTGTCCCAGGGCTCCCCGTAACGGGCCACCATCTGTAGAAGGCCGGCTGGCTGCAGCAAAATAACCGGGGGGTGACGAATAACTTGTGTACGTTGATACAGCAGGAGTAGGAGCCGTTTATTGCAGGACAGGAGCAGTATTTATACATTCCACACAGCTTATCTAATTAGCATAAACTAGATACATCAGTCAACCAATAAGGAATCTCCACACTTAATGGCTTGTTTTTGTTACTTCTCAAACCACTCCCTCTGGCATTTTGCCAGGCACCATCCAGACTTGTTTACGAACTCTAACATTCCCCTGGCAAAATGCCAGGTGTTATTTTGACTTGTTTACAGACTCTTAACAAAATATATCCTAAAAGTACCTCCCTTATGGTGTATGCAATATTAGTACTATCCTCACTACTATTTTACAATTGAGGAAACAAGCAAATAGAAGACTAGAAACTTAAGGTTACACAATTTATAGATGTGCCTTGCAGTTCATTTAGGAAGGATATCTGACAAAAGGCATGGTCAAGAAAGGGGTAGGAAGCAAATGTTTCAGAAGACTTCTCAAGAGAGTGTTGGGCTATTGGAAACTTGTTTTTGCTGATTGTTTTAGTAAATTACACAATTGCTCATCTGTGAGGTATATTCTATTCTATCCCATGGTATCATTGCCTAGAAGGAAACACTAGTATCCTGGACAGGGAAGCTAAAAAAGGCTGCCCTCACAGGGGCCTTGTGTTACCTATCCTGGGATTGGACTCCGCTTGGTTGCCCACAGCTCAGATGTCCCATTCTGCCCTTACCTGCCCCTCGGTGAGGTGTCAAATAGTGAGTTGTCCATAGGATATTACACTTAACAAGTTCTATTTTATATTTCTACAACCATTCTATTTTATATTTTATGGTACTGGGGATTGTTCCTCCAGGGTCTAGTGCATGGGAAGCCAGTGCTATATCTCTGAGCTGCATTGCCAGCCCTCTGTTCAACCATTTCTTATTTGTTCTTAGAAAAGTTGTTTATTTTCAGTAAAATTACACCTTGAGCTGGGCACAGTGGTGCATACCTGTAGTCCCAGCAACTTAGGAGGCTGAGATAGGAGGGTTGCAAGTTTGAGGCCAACCTCAGCAATTTAATGAGGCCCTAAGCAACTTAGGGAGACTTGTCTTAAAATAAAAAAAAAGGGCCGGGGATGTAGCTCAGTGGCACAGTGCCCCCTGGGTTCAATCCCCCCACAAACATACCTTGGTACATAATGTCATATGAATACAATTTCAAATTGTTACTGTTGCATATAGAAGTAATTGATTTTGCATGTTTTTTGTTATTCATTTAGATATTTCAAGTATCCCACCAATATTTAGGACATTACCGTATTAGTAGAATATCAGATATAGAACTAATACACACAGTTGACTTAGGATGTGAGGGGGTGTGACTCAGTGTTAAACATTTGCCTTGCATGCATCAGGACCTGGGTTTTGTCCCTATTACTACAAACAACAACAACAAAAACCTAAACCAGAAAAACAGTATCACTTACTCTGAGACATCCTTTTTGTAGCAATCACTTTCCTCATTCATTTATTAGTTTCCTTTCACTTAGTCCCTCTGACAGCAGGTGGCAAAGTTAGTATTGTCCCTCCTCAGCTATTTCTTCTGTTTCTCCATATATATATTTTGATACTGGGGATTTAACCCAAGGATGTTTTGCCACTGAGCTACATCCCCAGTACTATTTCTGCTTTTTATTTTGAGACAGGGTGTCACTAAGTTGCTGAGGGTCTTGCTAAGTTGCTGAGGCTGGCCTTGAACTTGTAATCTTCTTGCCTCAACCTCCAGAGTGGCTGGAATTACAGGTATGCAATTATTGCACCCAGCCCACTTACATTCATTTTGAAATTTGTGTCCTGTGGTATCCCTTTTCTTTCTTTCCAGCAGTGTCATCTTTGTTGGCCAATATTTCCTTTTAATTATCTTTTTTTTTTTTTTTGTCTAATGCGTTCATGTACTAGAGTATGACTTCGTATTTGACATTTGACAGCTTTGAAGCCCCACCTCTTTCCCTCTCCTTTGCTCTCCACATTGACAGCCTAGGGAAGCCCAGACACTCCCAGGTTTGGATTTGAAGGGAAGTTAGAGCCACACAAGCCAGCATGTGCATTGGAGCCCTCATTTTTGCCATACCCATTAACCACAGTAACACCTTGAAGTGAGTCATTTTTCCTGTTATCACTTCATTCTGGAGCCTATTTGGGAGCCATCCCAAGAAAATCTCATCATGCAAGCAGTAAACCTTTGTTTACTACTTAAGAAATCCAAATTGCTAAGGCTAGCTTTGGCAGTTTAGGCATGTGAGGATACTAGAGATTGAACCCAGGGATCCTTTACTACTGAGCCACATCCCCAGCCCTACCCTTTTTATTTTTATTTTGAGATAGGTTTTTTTGAGATTTTTTATTTTGAGATAGCCTAAATTACTGAGGTTGGTCTTTAATTTGTCATCCTCCTGACTTAGCCTCCCAGGTGGCTGGGATTACAGGTGAGCATCACCATGCCTTGTTAGAGTCTGTAAACAAGTCAAAATAACACCTGGCATTTTGCCAGGGGAATGTTAAAGTTCTAAACAAGTCTAGATGGTGCCTGGCAAAATGCCAGAGGGAGTGGTTTGAGAAGTAACAAAAGCGAGCCATTAAGTGTGGAGATTCCTTATTGGTTGACTGATGTATCTAGTTTATGCTAATTAGATAAGCTGTGTGGAATGTATAAATACTGCTCCTGTCCTGCAATAAACGGCTCCCATTCCTGCTGTATGGATCTACACAAGTTGTTCGTCACCCCCCCCCCCCCCCCCCATTTTGCTGGAATGGCTCGCTTTTGTTACTTCTCAAACCACTCCCTCTGGCATTTTGCCAGGCACCATCTAGACTTGTTTATGAACTTTAACATTCCCCTGGCAAAATGCCAGGTGTTATTTTGACTTGTTTACAGACTCTAACAATGCCTGGCTGGGACTATCATTAGTTTTTAATTTTTTGGAGAGTGTGTGTGTGAAGATTCCAGGGATTGAACCCAGGGGCACTTAATCACTGAACTACATCCCCAACCCTTTCTAATTTTTATTTTTGAACAGGGACTTGCTAAATGCTGAGGCTGGCTTTGAACTTGGGATCTTTTTTTTTTTTTTTTAAGCCCAGGTGTAGGGTTGACAGGCTGAGGAGTCCAGCCTAGTTAGCCCACATAGCACAGCTCCAGGCCAGGTCTTTATTGAGAGTGGCAAGGTCTTCAACACTCACCCTCACAACACTTAAGGGAATAAGAAATATGGTTTTCTCAAAAACAACACATCTGATGACACAAGAACTCATGAGTAGATAGTAACTGCCCAGTACCCCAGGCAAGTCTAGGGTCACCATGACCCCAAAGATGATGCCCCAGGCTGGGTACCCTGCTACCTCTTCCTATTGGTCGCTCTACTCCATGGTTTGGCTACCCAGGGTTGAGTATGGAGGGCTGCACCAGCTCCAAGGGAAGCCTGAGATGACTGCTGGCTCTCCCATCTCCACAGGTTCTCTGTGCTGGGTGTAGCTTCAGCCAGGCCAGGAGCAGACTGGCTCAGCATGGTTTATTCAGTTCATTTGCAGCTCAGAACAGAAATGAAGCACCTGCTCTCCATGAAGAGCAGGACTGTGCTCAGCCAGTTGAAATTAGGTGGTTCCTGCTAAGGTTGGTCTTGAACTTGTTATCCTCCTGACTTAGCCTCCGAGGTGGCTGGGATTACAGGTGAACCTCTGTACTCGCTCCACCACCAACTTAACCGGGACAAGGACTCCCCAGCCAGCCTGAAAGCACTCTCCAGCATTTCCAGTGCGCCGACACTCTTTTTAGAGAGAGAGAGAGAGAGAGAGAGAGAGAGAGAGAGAGAATTTTAATATTTATTTTTTAGTTTTTTGGTGGACACAACATTTGTTTGTATGTGGTGCTGAGGATCGAACCTGGGCCGCACGCATGCCAGGTATTTTTTCATAGTATTGGAAAACTTACTAATACAAGATCTATTTTATATATTGAGTGTAGTGTCAGAGATTAACAGCCATACATCAATTCAAGTGGTGAAAACATTTCATTTGGTAAGTACTGACAACAGGGGAAACAGCTGAGCTCCATTTTGATTTGTGCAGAGTGATTGGGCATTTTAAAGAAAAAAATGAGAAAAAAATTGTGGGAAATCAGAATTTCAAAACTTCTTTTTTTGGGGGGGTGTACTAGAGATTGAACCTAGGGACACTTTTGCCACTGAGTTAGATCCCCAGCTCTTTTTATTTTTTTATTTTGAGACAAGGGTTCACTAAGTTGCTTAGGGCCTCATTAAATTCCTGAGGCTGGCCTGGAATTTGGGATTCTTCTGCCTCAGGCTCCCAAGTGGCTGGGATTACAGACCACCACGCCAGACCAAAACTCTTGAATAGGAAATTATTACTACACATTGTCTACTTTCACTAGTAAACAAAAATTAACTCCATATCCTATAAATGTTGTGTATGCTTTGAAACTTTTGTGAGAAATCTACTGACCTGTGCTATTTTAGTATTCGGTTATTTTTAGCTGAGCAGGGTGGCCAACACCTGTAATCCCAGCTACTCTTCAGGCTGAGGCAGGAGGATCTAAAGTTCAAGGTCAGCCTGGGCAATTTAGGGAGACCTTATTTTAAAATAAAAAGGGTTGGGGTTGTACTTCAGTGGTAGAGACCCCCTCCCCCCATTCAATCTGTTAAGTGCTGCAAAAAAATTATTTAAAAAATAAACAATTTTTATTAATAAAAATCTTGTGTGTGGATTATGCTGGGGATCGAACAGAGGGCCTTTTGATTAGCTAGGCAAATGCTGTGACACAGAGCAGCCCTGGCTTTTAACGACCAAGAAAATATATTGTTTTTTGAAAACATGCCATAGTAATTATGTCGTCGGTCCCCCTTCCCCCCCCTCCTCTCCCCCGCCAGCCCGCACCTCCCCTTCACCCTCTGCCGCCCCCCTAGTACTGGAGATTGAACCCTGAAACTCACTACTACTAAGCTATATTCCCAGGCCTTTTATTTATCTATTTTTATTTATTTATTTTGAGACAAGATCTTCCTAAATTTCTCAATCTGGTCTTGAATTGCGATCCTCTTTATGCTCTAAATCGCATTTTTTGTAAAAGTTGTTAGGTGAGGTTGGGTGTCAGTCAATTCTACTTACTTTGGTGGTGCTGAAGAGCTCACTAAGGGCCTCCTGCTTTTTTTTTTAAGTGATGCTGGGGCCTTGTGCATGCCAGGTAAGTACTCTACCAACCGTGCTGTATCCCAAGCCCAAAGGGGTCTCATGCTGGGCAAGTGCTCTATCACTAAGCTACAATATCAGCCGTTTTCTTTTTAGTTTGCGTGCATTTTTATTGATCTCCCAAGTTTTGTGTATTAAAAGTAATTTTGAGGCATTTTACTGTCTTCGTTACTACTAACTACAAAACCACCGGCACCACGCTGCTCTGCTTTCCTGAATGCAATACTGCTGTTATGGACAGTTTTTCTCCGCGAGGTTTGCGCTGCGGGCGTCCTTTCTGGTGGAGCCGGGTAAGCACGGAACTAGCCGAAAACGCCAGGCGCAACGCCTCCTGGCCCAGCGGACACAGCTCCTCCCTCGGCCGGATTGAGGCGCGGCTACTGCCGCGGAGCCCGACGGGAAACAGCTCCTCCAGATCCCGGGCGCTTACTGCGCGGGAACCAGAGACAGGCACTCCTGCGCATGCGCGGCTCAGGCCCGGGACACGCACGAGTATCGTGGTCAGGGTGCAACCTGGATCAAAGGCCAGCCGTGCCCGTGCAAAGGCGGGACCTGACCTTAGATACAAGCTCTTGGACGGGTGCGGCGGGTGGCTCCAACTTGGCCCTTTCTCGTGTAGGAGATGGCGGGCAGGCGGAAGTATGACTGTCTGGTGAGCGGTAGTGGCCGCTTTTGCCTCCTTGTGAGGAGGATGTGCGCGCCCTAGTGGGCACCACCGGGAACCCTCGCGCTCAAACGACCGGTTGGGTACAACCTGCTAGGTGCTGCACTTGTGCTTGCTGGCTAAAAGTAAATCTGCCTAGGTCCATAACTGAGTCTAGGATATCGTTTCAAATGCAGAATGAACTCCGTCATCTTGGCATTTGTACTGTCTCTTGTGGTGTCTCTTAGGTCTCTTGGGTCATGCTTTGTAAGAGGGCTTCTGGCCTGGTTTGAACTGCCCAGTCAGCTCAAGATTCAGGTTCTCGAGGTGTAGGTTCCAACTAAAATTATTTTGTCCCCTAGACCCAGATCCTGGTTCTTAGGACCAAGCAGCTCTCTCTTAAGTGAGGAGGAAGCCACCTGTGGAATGGACCATCTGAGTGGAGCAGAAAACCCTGCTGGGAAAGAGCAGATTCTAGGTTTGCATGTCTAGAAACAGGCCACCCAAACTGAGACAATGGGAAGTTTGCGCCAAGTTTCAGAAGAAAGAGGTGAGCTAGGGCTCAGGCTGAAGGCAGGTCTGTCCAGGAATGTCACTTCAATTAAGGATGTGAGAGAACCTGGTGTGTGTGGGGGGGAAATACCACCTACCATTAAGAAAAACTTAATTCCCGCTCCCACTTCCCACCCAACAACCTTTGATTCCTTTCAAGTTTGTCTGCTTTTTACAGATCCTCAAGGGGCTCTCATACCATGACTCTTGAGAGATACGGGTGTTTCCTCCATTCTGTCATATAGACCTGGAAAGTAGTACAGGGAAGAGCTTCCTGGATTACTGCTTTCTGCCCAATATGAAAGATGAAAGCCACTGAGCTTCAGAGGGTGAAGATCCAGGTTATCACATTCATTAGTGCCTAAGCCATTAGTCAGAATTTCTGACATAGTTAAGTCAAAATCAGTTTCAAGCTGGATGTGGTGGTGCAAGCCTGTAATCCTAAGGCTGGAGGATTGCAATTTAGCAAGGGCCTAAGCAATTCAGTGAGACCCTGTCTCTAAATAAAAATACAAAAAAAAAAAAAAAGGCTGGGGGAGGTGGCTCAGTGGATAATTACCCCTTGTACTTATCCACAGATTGTACAGCAGATAGGTGAAAGTTATATTTTCTGTCAAATGTCTCTTTATTTCTCTTTATGTTTTAAACTGTATAACTTTTGGATCTGTCTTAAGGGGAAAAGCAGTGACCTTATCATGGCGAATATCATGAACCTAGTATTGAACCTGGTACCCCCTTCCCCCCCAAAAAAATCAGTTTCAGTTTAAAGACAGAAAGTATTGTCAAGGTAATTAAGGGCCAAAGGACATTCTCCTACAGGAAGACATTTTATTATCTTGAGCTTTTAGGCAAATCAAACCTTTTGTGATCCATTCTTTCTTCTCCAGCTCCCCCTACCTGTTTCCTAGAGCAGCAGAAAATGAGCAGGTCTGAGGTAAATAGTTTATTTCTTATTTCCTACTTTGTTTATGAGGTTTTAGGTTAGAATGCAAATGTAGAAATAGATGAAAATCAGCTTCAGGGAAAGTAAACAAGATCAATAGCAAGCTGGGTGTGGTGGTGCACACCTGTAACACCAGCAGCTCCGGAGCCTGAAACAGAAGGATTATAAGTTCAAGCCCAGCCTCAGCACCTTAGGGAGGACCTGAACAACTTAGGGAGACCCTGTCCCAAAATAAAAAATAAAAAGGCCTAGGGATGTAGCTTAGTAGTAAATTGCCCCTGAGTTAAATCCCCAATATAAAAAAAAGGGGTGGTGGTGGCTGGGGTTGTGGCTCATCGGTAAAGTGCTCACCTAGCACATGCACGGCCCTGGGTTCAATCCTCAGCACCATATATAAATAAATAAAATAAAGATGTTGTGTCCAACTACAACTAAAAAATAAATATTAAAAAAAGATCAACATCAATATCGGGACAAAATGTTGCATAGAAATAGGTTCCATGATCTTAAGGCAAATTGATCTGTCTTTCTGAAGTTCACAGCAATAGTGCAGATATTCTCTGTTATGTGATTTGCATTGGCCATTAAAATAAATTATCAGGAATTTCTCATGGGACCTTAAGAGTTCTTGGGATTGAAGTACAATCAATGTTCTTTTCCCTGTCTTCCCCTAGGTCACTTACGTAATCATTCAGTGATGACTGGAAATCAGTGCAGCATGCTGCCTATAATTGCTACTCAGGGGAAGCAGAGTACTTTGTGCCAAAGGAGAACTCTAAGGACTGAAACACCTTGATCCTGTAGACCTCTCTCTGATGGTCTGGTTCTATCCGAGCATAGAACCTGGGTTATTTGCAATAAAGAATGGATTATATCACCTTTAGGTAAAGTTCTTAAATATCGTGTACAGATTGTACAGCAGATAGGTGAAAGTTATATTTTCTGTCAAATGTCTCTTTATATCTCTTTATGTTTTAAACTGTATAACTTTTGGATCTGTCTTAAGGGGGACAGCAGTGACCTTATCATGGCAAATATCATGAATACTTTAGTCCTTACTTTAGTTGAGCATTCTGTCCAGTTGACACTCCTGTTTTATTTATTTACTGTGGTACTAATGATTGGATCCAGGGGCACTCTACCACTTAGCCACTTCTCCAGCCCTTTTTTAGTTGCTTTTCTTATGTTTTAAATTTTGAGACAGGGTCTTATTAAATTGCCCTGGCTGGTCTCAAACTTGGGACTCTCCTCCCTCAGCCTCCTGAATTGCTGGAATTACAGATGTATGCCACCACACCTTGCTAATTGACATTCATGTGCAGTCTCCCCTGGAATGTCTTCTTGTTTGGTTTCTTTTTTCTGTGGTTTCTTTTTTTTGTGTCTTCTCTATGGAGTATTCATTCTCTTACTGCTGTCAAGGTGTCCATTTATTTGGAATTGGGGAGTGAACACAGGAATGCTTAATCACTGAGCCACATCTCCAGCTCTTTATTATGAGACAGGATCTTGCTAAGTTGCTGAGGCTGGCCTGGAACTTGTGATCCTCCTGTCTCAGCCTCATGAACCATTGGGATTCCAGGCATGTGCCCAGTGAACGTGTCCATTCTTATTATGTTATTATTGTCTTCACTTCTTCTTGGTCTTGATAATTGATCTCTTCTATCTGGAGATGCTGGACAGTTTGACTCTGGCTCTGTAGTCTGACCTTGCCGCAGTCTGGCTGGGCACAAAATCACAAGCCACTCACAGCCTTGTAGATTCAAACAGCAATTCTTTATTCCCGAACTCACACCGGCACCCTACAAGCACATTCTGGGCAAAATCCACACTCTCCACCCGGCTCTGAATCCCAAAATACTCTCTGAATCCCGAGAGAACTCAATGGGAACTCAAGGCGCCTGAGGCAGCAGGATACGCCCTATTCCCAGCAGGAATCACCTTAAACCTGGAACCGCCCTAAACCCCCATCCGCCCTGGTCCTTGAGCAAGGTCACCTTTCATGCAAAGTCACTGCAAATGCCCTGGGTCCAAGGCAAGCCCATTTCCACAATGGAGAGTCCTCCCTCTAAGCAACATGGGGTAGGCTGACAAAGAAATTGCCATGCGTCATTCTTACTTAGCTATGGCTCTCAGCATGACCTCTGCCCTACTTTAGATCTTAATGGCCAATTCTCTGCTGGGCATCTCTATATAATCCGGAGGCCCCTCAAACTCCACAGATCCAAAAAGAAGGTTATTATTTACAGATTCCAGACTTTGTCTTTATTTCCAGTAGAATGTTATCCCCAGCCAGCCTGTCATCTAAACAACAAACCCAACATTAATCCTCACCTATGTCCTTTACCTGCCTATCCTTACCTGCTCATCCTTTACCACTCATTTTTTGCCACCTATGCTTATAGTCAGTGATCAAGTTTTGTGGCTTTAAGTTGTTTGCCTGCCTGCATTTCTTCCTTGTATTTGGAATTGAACCCAGGAGTGATCCACTCCTCTGCATCCCTAGTCCTTTCTATTTTTTATTTTGAAACGGAGGTCTTGCTAAGAGGGCCAGTCTTGCCTTGAACTTGCAATCCTCTGGACTTGGCCTCCTAAGTAGCCTGGATTCCAGGTGTGAGCTACTATGCCTTGTCCATATTTCTTTTCTTTTCAAGTAAAGATAAAAGTGCACAAGTCTGGGCTGGGATTGTAGCTCAGTGGTAGAGTGCTCGCCTAGCATGTGCGAGGCCCTGGGTTCGATCCTCAGCACTACATAAAAGTAAATAAATAAAATAAAGATATTGTGTCCAACTACAATTAAAAAATAAATAAAAGTGCACAAGTCTTAACTGTAGCTTGATGAATTTTCAGATGCTACACACTTGGATAGTTATTACTCAGATGAAGATGGTAAAGGTTAGGAACATTTTTCATACCACCAAAGGTTTCCTTGTGTCCTCTTTTTAAATTTTTAAAAATTTTTTGTGATGTTGGGGATTGAACCCAGGGCCTTTTGCATGAGAGGCAATCACTCTACCAACTGAGCTATATCCCTAGCCTTAAATTTTTTATTATTTTATATTTTGGTACTGGGAATTGAACCCAGGGATGCTTTACCAATGAGCTACATCCCCAGTCTTGTTTCTTTTTTCTTTTGAGAAAGGGTCTCACTAAGTTGCTGAGCCTGGCCTCAAACTTTTAATCCTACCTCACCCTCCCAAGTCACTGAGATTACATGTGTGTGTCACCACTCCTGGCCCTTGTGTTCCTTTTAAGAACATATTTGCCCACTCTTGTCCAAGGGTAACTAATGTTTGACTGGTATCTATTTAAACCTCAGATAAACAGAATCATGCAGTACATGTTTTTTCGTGTCTATCTGACTGTTTTGAGGTAGAGGTTGCTGGAAATTGAACCAGGGATGTTCTTCTATCACTGAGCTACATTCCCAGCCCTTTTAATTTTTTTTTTTTTTTTTGAGACAGGGTCTCTAAGTTGCTGAGGCCTCCAATTTGCAATTCTCCTGCCTTAGCCTCCTGAGTTTCTGGGAATAAAGCATGCACCACTATGCCTACCTATGTCTGACTTATTTTTTATTTTCTTTTCTTAAATTTTTAAGTTTTATTTTTATTGACAGAAAGTAATTATATGCATTTATAGGGTACAAAATAATATTTCAATACACATACACATTTTGGAATGAACAAATCAGAGCAAATCCATCACCTTACATACTTCTTTGGGGTAAGAACATTTAAAATTCACTCTTTTAGTAACTTTAAATATACACTATTTTAGCTGGGCGAGGTGGTGCACATGGTAATCCCATCAGGTCAAGAGGCTGAGTCAAGAGGATTGCAAGTTCAAAGCCAGCCTCAACAAAAGTGAGGTGCTAAGCAACTCAGTGAGACCCTGTCTCTGAATACAGAATAGGGCTGGGATGTGGGTCAATGGTCGAATGCCCCTGAGTTCAATCCTGCATCCCCACCCAAAAATATATATATATATGTACACACACACACTCATTAACTATAGACATCTTGCTGTATACTTGCTATTTTTCTTTTTTAATGTAAATTTATGTAAAATTTTATGTAAATTTATGTAAAAATATGACAGCAGGATGCATTACAATTCTTATTATATATGTAGAGCACAATTTTTCACATCTCTGGTTGTATACATAGTATATTCACACCAATTCATGTCTTCATACATGTACTTTGGTTAGTAATGACCATCACATTCCACCGTCATTAATTACCCCATGCCCCTTCCCTTTCCCTCCAACCCCTCTGCCCTATTTAGAGTTTGTATGTTCCCTCTCATGCTCCCACTCCCTATCCCACTATGAATTTGCCTCCATATATATATATATATATATATATATATATATATATATATATATATATATATATAAACCATTCAGCATTTGTGTTTTTTTTTGGGCTATTTTTCATTAATGCATTTTAAAGTCATTATACAGCAATGAATATTATGATAGTTGATTATTTTATTTATTTATTTTTGGTACCAGGGATTGAACCCAGAGGCACCTACCACTGAGTCACATCATAAGCCCTTTTTTATTTTTAATTTTGAGGCTGGGTCTCACTAAGTTGTCAAGGCTGGCTTTGAACTTGTGATCCTTCTGCCTTAGCCTCCCAATTTGCTGGAATTAAAGGTGTACACCACTGAAATGCATGAATTATTATTTATTTTTATTTTTAAAAATTTTGTTCTTTTTAGTTATACATGACAGTAGGATGCATTTTGACATCTCATACATACAGGCAGTATAACTTTCCATTTTTATGGATGTATATAATGTGGAGTTATACTGGTTGTGTATTCATATACAAGCATAGGAAAGTTATATCCAATTCATTCTACTGTCTTTCCCATTCCCATCCCTCCTCACTTCCCCCCACTCTGCCCTGTCCAATCTGGTAATTCCCCATTGTGAAGTCAGCATCTGCATATCAGAGAGAACATTTGGCCTTTGGTTTTTGGGGATTGGCTTATTTCACTTAGCATGATATTCTCTAGTTCCATCCATTTACCGGCAAATGCCAAAATTTCATTCTTCCATATAGCTGAGTAATATTCCATTGTGTATATGTACCACATTTTCTTTATCCATTTATCTGTTGAAGGACACCTAGGTTAGTTCCATAGCTGAGCTATTGTGAATTGAGCTAAAAAGCATGAATTATAAAGCATATTACCTACATTTAATGACTGAGAAAAAATTTAATTTCAATAATACAGGGAAGTTTCATTTGACAGAGATTTGAAGGTGTTGTACTACAAAACTAATAATTTGTTAGCATGTACACACTCCATTAGAAATTCTGTAAGAAGAATTTTCTTCTGAAAGTTGTTCCATAATATGTAGAAGCTTTTCTCTTAAACTCAGCCTTCTTTTTCACGGCTGCTTCTAATTCTGCTTTCCTTTTAGAAGTATCTTTTTGTTTCAAGGCACTTGTCTCTTTCATACCTGCAGCATTTTGGGAGGCCTTTTGGCAAGCAGAGCGTTTCTACCCTTTCAGCCTGGCCTGACTTCTTTAAATCAACCGTTTTCTTTTAAATCAACTGTTGTATCTGTGAGATCACCCATATTGTTGCATATAGCAGTAATTTGCTTTTTTCCACTATGTGAATATGCCACAGTTTATCCATTCTATTGTGCATATTAGGGTTGTTACTCATTATGGCTTTTGTGCATGTCTTTTGGTATGCATATGCATTTGATTCTGAGTGATATACATTCATTAGTGAAATTGATAGGTCAGTGCCTTTATAGATTTTTGCCAAGAGGTTTTACAGAATAGTTGTACCACTTAACATTCCATCAGCCGGGCTGGGGTTTTAGCTCAGCGGTAGAGTGCTCACCTCGTACCTGTGAGACCCTGGGTTTGGGGAAAAAAAAAAAAAATATATATATATATATATATATATGAATAAATTAAAAGTATTATGTCCAACTACAACTAAAAAATAAATATTTAAAAAAAAATTTCATCAGCTGTGTCACCATAGCCTTGTCAGCACCTTACATTATTAGCAATGTTTTATTTGGTTTTTCCTTCTTAGTATTAAGTTGGCAAGTGTAGTGGTATTTCATTGTTTTGATTTGTTTTTTTAAATGGGTGCTGGGAGTTGAACTCAAGGGCTCTCAACTACTGAGTCACATCCCCAGCCCTATTTTGTATTTTATTTAGAGACAGGGTCTCACTGAGTTGCTTAGTGCCTCACCACTGCTGAGGCTGGCCTTGAACTCGTGATTCTCCTGTCTCAGCCTCCTCAGCTGTTGGGATTACAGGTATGCACCACCACGCCCGGCTAGTGCCTCACTTTAGCTGAGGCTGGCTTTGAACCCATAATCCTCCTGTCTCAGCCTCCCGAGCCACTGGGATTACAGGTGTGTACCACTGTGTCTGGCTCATTGTGGTTTTAATTCGTATTTTTCTACCGTCTGATGATATTAAGCATCTTTTCATGTTTTTTGATGACTTATATATATAGAATACACACACACATGTATATGCATATACATATATTTAAGTGCATGTTTCTGTCTTGTCCATTAAAAAACAATAGTCGAGGGGCTGGGGCTGTAGTTCAGTGGTGGACACTTGCCTCGCAGGTGTGAGGCCCTGAGTTCGATCCTCTGTACCGCATAAAAATAAATGAAAAAAAATAAAGATATTGAAAAAAAAAACAATAGGGGAAACTAGGTGTGTAGTTCAGTGGTAGAGAAGGTGTTTAGCACATGTGAGGCTCTGAGTTCAATCCTCAGAAACAAAAAATAGTTTGTTTCTGCTGTATTAATTTGTAGAAATTATTTGTTTTTTTTTTTCTTTCCCTTTTTTTTTTTTTTTTTTGGTACCAGAAATTAAAACTCAGGGGAACTTGACCACTGAGCCATATCCCCAGCCCCATTTTATATTTTATTTAGAGACAGGGTCTTACTGAGTTGCTTAGCGCCTTGCTTTTGCTGATGCTGGCTTTGAACTCTCCATCCTCCTGCTTCAGGCTCCCGAGCTGCTGGGATTACAGGCATGTGCAACTGTGCCCGGCTCATGTTTTTTTCAGGTTTTATATCAATTTTATGATGGCCTCCAAACACATATTAAGTATTTCCTCTTTGTTCTTTGGAAGAATTTATATAAGAAGGTGTTATTGCTTATAAAAGCTCTGATTTGTAGAAGTTAGTAATATTTTCTCCAAGAGCAGAGCATAATATAATGATTATTAGTAGAAGTTTGTTGTCAGATTATTTGGTTCTAATTTATGCTGGCCTTGGCAATTAGGATCATAAACTTTTTCTGTACAGTTTTCTTTTTCTTTCTTCCTTTTTTTTTTTTTTTTTTTTGCCAGTGCTGGACCTTGAACATGCTAGGCCAGCATTCTGCCAATTGAACTACACCCTTAGCCCTCTGCCTCAATTTCCTTAACTGTTAAATGAGGAAAATAATATCTGTGTTATAGGTTTATTCTAATTATGAGATGATATTTAAAATTTACCTATGAAAAGTACTCTACTAAATATGAGGTGCCCATTGAATTGCAGATCTCATTATCATTTATTACCTGAATGTGAGAGTGACATGAACTCTCCACTTGATAGTTGTCCTTGAAAAAAAAAAAAAATATATATATATATATATATATATATATATATATATATTGTCACTTACCATAATTGTTTTTTATTTTCTTTCCATTTTTTGGTTGTAGGGATTGAACCTAGGGTGCTCAACCACTGAGCCATATCCCCAGCCCTTTTTATTTTTATTATTATTTTTTAAAAATTTGAAACAGTATTTTGCTAAGTTACTTAGGGCCTCACTAACTTGTTGAGGCTGGCCTTGAACTTGCAATTCTCTTGCCTCAGCTTCTTGAGCAGCTGGAATTATAAGCATGCAAAACCACTCTTGGCTCTACAAATTTGACTTTTAAAAAATGTATTTATTCATTTATTTTGGTGCTGGAGATTTAAAACCAGGGCTTTGTGAATGCTAAGCATACTCTCTACCCCTGAGTTCTACCCCTAGTTGACATTAGAAATTTTTAATCCATCCACTCCATTCCATCCTTCCCTACCCCAACCTCCTTTATTTTGTTAATTTATCAGGATATTACTGGCTCTTTCCTTTCTGGTGAGTCTCTCTTATTTCAAGAGTTCTTGACATTGCATGGTGTATTGCAGATCATGTGAGCACTCTGCATTTTGTTGTAACTATACATCTATAGCAAGAACTTGTTTCCCACTAAGGAGCATTTCCCTCTTCAGCATTTTCCCTGCAGAAATTTGTGGGTGCTTTATTCCTCAAGGCCTTGCCCATTTGATCACATTTGGTATTGGACCTCTCAAATGAAAGACCATTGTGTGTGTGTGTGTGTGTATACAGGATTCCTGGATTAAAATTCTTTTCTCATAATTTCATTGTCTTTTTGCTCCTTCTATCGCAGAGGAGACATTGGAAGCAAGGATATCTCTTTTACCTGCAATACTCTACTATTATTTCATCCAGAAACTTATAAGATTTTTTCAATCAGAATTATATGAACATATGTCTCAATATGTTTTCTTCATTAACATTAGGTTTTTTTTCTTTCAACACTAGATGTTTTACTCTACTATCTTGCTTATGTGGATTCTGAGAAGTTTGCTATAATTTTTATCCTGGTGTCTTTTTTTTTTTTTTTCTTCAGTAATGTAGATTGAACTCAGGGACACTGTACAGCTGAGCTATACCATCAGCTCTTTTTATTTTTTGAGACAGGTTGTCATTAAGTTTCTCACAATTGTGATCCTCCTGCCTCAGCTGGGAATAGCTGAGATTACAGGTGTGTGCCACTAGGCCTGGCGCTGTTGACGTGTTTTCAAATGCATTTTGTTTTTTTCCATCAGCTTTGGTGTGATATGCCCATCAAGGACATTCCTCATTTCTGTTACTGTGTATTTGACTTGTAGAATTTCTTTTAAGTTTTTTTCTTAGAATTTCTTCTCTGCTTATATTACTCATTTTTTTTTCTTAAGTGCTGTCTGCTCTTTTTTCATTCAGGTGCTTAATATATTCATCATAGTTATTTCCTTTCTTTTCTTTTCTTTTTTGTACCAGGGATTGAATCCAGGGGCGCTTAACCACTGAGACACATCCCCAAGCCCTTTTCACATTTTATTTAGAGACACAGTCTTGCTAAGTTGCTGATATTGGCTTTGAACTCTCGATCCTCCTGTCTCAGGCTCTTGAGCCTTTGAGATTAAAGGTGTGTGCCACTGTGCCCTGCTTATCATAGTTATTTTATGTTCCTTGGATAACTCTTAACATCTGTGTCATAGCTGAGTCTGGTCCTGATGATTGCTTTTTCTCTTCTGACTGTGCTTTTTTTCATGGCATTTAGCATGTCTTATAGTATTTTGAAAGCTAGATGTATTGCATCTGCTAATATGAACTGATGTAAACAGGCCTTTGTGTGAGGATTTATGTTATCTGTCTAGGAGTTGGGTTTGTTGAATATTTGCAATAGTTCCAGTTTCCAGAGGCTTCAGATTCCATTAACATTTTCAGTTTTGTTTGTTCTCTATTTTCTTTTTCCTGACTTATAGGTGACTGTCTTTCTGTCTTTTCTTTTCAGTCCTCACATGGTAGGGAAAGAGAGGGAGAGAATACTCTTTTTGTTGTTATTGTTTGTTTTTATTTTGTTTTGGATTCATGGTCTCACTCTGTTGCTCATGCTGGTCTCAAACTCTTGGGAATAAGCAATTCTCCTGCCTCAGCCTCCCAAGTAGGTTGAACTATAGGCACCTGCTACCACCCCCTACCTTTCTCTATCCTATTGACTTCAGGTTACTTGGGAGAGGGTCTGTCTTTCACTACTTTTACTATGCTGGGCTTGTTGGGATCAGTGGTAAATTGTAGAAAAGGAAGCATTCTTAACCATTAAATCTCTGTTTGCTTGTTTGTTTTGGCAATACTAGGGATTCAACCTAGGGCTTAGCATATGATAGGCAAGTGCTCTACCATTGAGTTACATCCTCAAATATTTTAAAATTTTATTTTGATACAAGGTCTTGCTAAGTTTTCCAGGCTGGCTTGAACATACCATCCTCTTATCTTTACCTTCTGAGTAGCCAGAATTACAGGTGTGTGCCACTGGTTCCAGCTCATACATGTCATTTTAAATTGTCTAATAGCCATATTAAAAAAATAGAAAGGAGCCGGGTACAGTGGTGCACACTTGTAATCTCAGCAATTTGGGAGGCCAGAGCAGGAGAATTGCAAAATTGAAAGTTGATGGTCAGCCTGGGCAACTTAGTGAGACCCTGTCTCAAAATAAAAAATAAAAAAATGAAAGGGCTGGGGATGTAGCTCAGTGGTAGAGTACCCCTGAGTTTAATCCCCAGTATCTTTCTCTGTTTCTCTCTCTCTCTCTCTCTCTCTCTCTCTCTCTCTCTCTCACACACACACACACACACACACACACACACAAACAGGGAAAATTAATTTAATTTCGTTGTTGGTTTTTTTTTTTTAAGATAGAGTGTCACTATGTTGCCCATGCTGGTCTTAAACTCTTAGACTCAAGTGACGGTCCCACCTCAGCCTCTTTAGTAGCTGGGACTATAGGCCTGTGCCATCACACCTGGCATGAAAATTAATTTTTTTTTTTTTTTTTTTAGAGAGAGAGAGAGAGAGAGAGAATTTATTTATTTATTTTAGTTTTCGGCGAACACAACATCTTTGTTTGTATGTGGTGCTGAGTATCGAACCCGGGCCGCACGCATGCCAGGCGAGCGCGCTACCGCTTGAGCCACATCCCCAGCCCCCAAAATTAATTTTAATATATTTAATTTAACTAGTATTATAATATATAATTAATATTTTTAAATGCTATGAATAATTAATACCTTAAAATGCAATGAATAAAATCTTTTACCTTTTTTCATGGGTTCTGGTGATCAAACTCAGGCTCTCAAACAAGTGAAGCAAATATTCTACCATTGAATTATTCTCCCAGTCCCCTTTCATATTGTTTTGTTCTAAGTGTTTGAAATCTGGTGAGTATCTTATAATTAAAGCACCTCAAATTTTTAAAAATATTTTTTAAAAATGTTTTTTAGTTGTAGTTGGACACAATATCTTTATTTTATTTATTTATTTTATTTTTATTTTTTTTTAAAGAGAGAGTGAGAGACAGAGAGAATTTTTTAATATTTATTTTTTAGTTCTTGGCGGACACAACATCTTTGTATGTGGTGCTGAGGATCGAACCCGGGCCGCACGCATGCCAGGCGAGCGCACTACCGCTTGAGCCACATCTCCAGCCCATTTTATTTTATTTATTTTTATGTGACGCTGAGGGTCGAACCCAGAGCCTCGCACATGCTAAGCGAGCGCTCTACTGCTGAGCCACAACCCCAGCCCCTTAATATTTTTTTTTTAGTTGTAGATGGACACAATATCTTTATTTATTTATTTTTATGTGGTGCTGAGAATCGAACCCAGTGCCTCAAGCATGCAAAGCACATACTCTACCATTAAGCTACATCCCTAGCCCTCACCAAACAGTTTTGTCTGGCCACATTTCCAGTGCTCGGTAATCCTTGTGGTTTATCAGAAATCTGCATCATTTCTTCTGAAGCAGACTTAGACTTGTAATTCTAGTGTTTATTTCATTTCTTTGTTGACTATTATTCGCAACTATGATTTCAACAGTGGACTTTATGCCCTAAGGAGGTGATCTGAAAGCATGGATTCTAGACCTGTAGCATCTTGGGCATCACCTGGGTGCTTATTAGAAATGCAGATTTAGGCTGGGCATAGTGATGCACA
Organism: Marmota flaviventris; assembly: GCF_047511675.1. Classification (NCBI taxonomy): domain Eukaryota; kingdom Metazoa; phylum Chordata; class Mammalia; order Rodentia; family Sciuridae; genus Marmota; species Marmota flaviventris. The sequence goes on along the minus strand of NC_092501.1, from coordinate 78,378,930 downwards.
TCTGTAATCCTAGTGGCTTGGGAGGCTGAGGCAGGAGGATTACCAAGTTAAAAGCCAGTCTCAGCAACTTAACAAGGCTCTCAGGAATTTATTTATTTATTTATTTTTAATTTTTATTTTTTTTAAAGAGAGAGTGAAAGAGAGAGAGAGAGAGAGAGAGAGAGAGAGAGAGAGAAAGAGAAAGAGAGAGAGAGAGAATTTTTTAATATTTATTTTTTAATTTTCGGCGGGCACAACATCTTTGTATGTGGTGCTGAGGATCGAACCCCGGCCGCACGCATGCCAGGCGAGTGCGCTACTGCTTGAGCCACATCCCCAGCCCCTGCTCTCAGGAATTTAATGAGACCATTTCTTCAAATAAAATTATAAAAAGGGCTAGGGATGTGGCTCAGTGGTAAAGTGCCCTGGTTCAATGCCTACTACCACACACACAAAAAAAAGAAAAAAAGAAAAAGAAAAAAGAAAGAAAGATAGAAAAGAAATGCAGATTTAGTTATTCTGTAGGCATTCCTGCTTGTATTTAGGGTTTATTTTTTTTATTTTTTATTTTTTTTTAAAGAGAGAGGGGGAGAGAGAGAAAGAAAGAGAGAGAATTTTTAATATTTATTTTTCAGTTTTTAGCGGACACAACATCTTTGTTTGTATGTGGTGTTGAGGATTGAACCCGGGCTGCACGCATGCCAGGCAAGCGCGCTACCACTTGAGCCACATCCCCAGCCCTAGGGTTTATTTTTTTTAGATTAATTTGATATTACTGTATTTTTCTTCTGTATTGTCTGTTTTCTAGATTGAGGTTCAGGGAATTATGCCACATAAGTCAGCTCTGATCTTCTGAGTGTTTTTCTATAAACAAAGTCTTATTGGAAAATAGATGAGCCTATGTATTTTCATATTGTTTAAGACTGATGGCACATTATAATTGAGTACTTGTAGCAGGGACCCAATGGCTTTCAAAGCGTAAAATAATACCACCTGGATTTTTTTATTTTGTAGTTGTAGATGGACATAATGCCTTTATTTACTTTTATATGGTACTAAGGATCAAACCCAGTGCTTCACACATGCTAGGCAAGTGCTCTGCCACTGAGCCATAGCCTTAGCCCAATACCATCTGGCTCTTTAATGAAAATTTTCCAAACCCTGCTCTTAGATCATTGATTTTCCAACTTCATTGTTTATTACAGTCAGTTGGAGGGCTTGTTAAAATAGCATTTGCTGGACCTTCCTCCCAAAGTGTCTGTTTTATATATATTAGTTAATTAATGCTATGTAAGAAGTTATCTAAAAACTTAGTAGCTTAAGACAACAACAAACATTTGTTATCTTGTATAATTTTTTGAGGGGGGTCAGATATTTGCAAGAGGCTTAGCCAGTGTGGCTCTGACTTGGGATGCCACGGGCTACAGTTATTTGTAGTCTTCATGGGGCTGGAGGAATAGCTTTTGTGATGGCTCACTTACAGGCTAACCATGTTAGTGCTAACATCTGGCAGGAGGCCTCATTTCTTGGCCATGTGGACCTTTGTATACTACTGCTTGAATAGCCTCATGACATGGCAGCTGACATGGCAGCTGGCTTTCTCCAGAGAAAGCGATCCAGAAAGGAGCAAGGTAGAAGCAGCAATCGTCTTTTTTGAGTGGGCCTCAGAAGTCACACTGTTGAGGTGGGAGAATTTAAGTTTGAGGCCAGCCTGAGCAACTTAGTGAGACTCTGCTTCAAAAAATATAAAAGGTGAGGGATAACTCAGTTGTAGAGTGCCACTGGGTTTAATCCCTTGCAGGAAAAGAAAAAAATGTCACTATTATCATTTTCACATCTTTTTGGTTACTAAGGTCCAGCTTCATTTAATACAAAAGGAGATTGTATAAAGGAAGGAACAGCAGGTGATGAAAGTCATTGGGGTCTTGGGAGCTGACTACTACAGAAGATCTGGGATGGGGCCTGGGAGTTTACATTTCTAACAGGTTTACAGGTGATATTGCTATTGTTGATCTGGGAATATACTTTGAAAACACTACTATGAGTGCCCAAGGAAAGCTATTGAAATATGGAAAGGAATTATGCATTTAGTATTTGTAGAAAAAAGAGGTTGCATAGACATATATGCATAAATAGCTACACTACATGGTGCATGCCTGAAATCTTGGCAACTCAGGAGGTAGGAGGATTGCAAGTCAAGCAATCTAGTGAGATCCTGTCTCAAAATCAAAAATAAAAAGGGCTGGGGATGTAGTTTAGTGGTAAAGTGCCCCTGGGTTAAATCCTCAGTACAAAAAAAATTAGATGAATAAATAAATAGCTATGCTAGTTGAAAGCTCAACTTTTTATTTTTTGAGATCATGGTCTTGCTGTGTTGCCTAGGCTGTCCTTGAACCCAGAATTCTCCCACCCTAGCCTCCCCAGTGGCTGGGATTATAGGTACAGTATATAGGTGCACACCATTGCACCTGGCTTGAGTGCTCAGACTTTAATTAAAGGGTAGATGGTCAAATATTTTGGAACCTCCAGGTGGTAGGAATATGTTTCCAATTATAATCTTGTTTCTGATTATATGGGGCTTTAACTTAATAGATTTTTTTGGAGGGGGTACTGGTGATCAAACCCAGGGGTGCTTAACCACTGAGCCACATCCCCAGCCTCTTTTTTATATTTTATTTAGAGATAGGGTCTTGCTGAGTTGCGTAGGGCCTCGTGAAGTTGCTGAGCTGACTTTGAACTCATAATCCTCCTGCCTCACCCTCCCGAGCTGCTGGGATTACAGGCGTGTGCTACCACACCTGGCTAACTTTATATATTTCAGCCCTTATGCCTGAATGCCTTTGCTTATGTAGTTGACTCATATCTATGAAGAAAATATGATTTATGTGTCAAGACTTAAAACTTCACTCCTCAATGAAGTTTAGCCTTAACTTTTCTCTTTGTGACTGTTTATCTCTCAGAAACTTACAATATTGCTACTGTAATACTTAGTATATGTATTTATGTTCTAGTTTGTTTTATTTTTCAACTTTATAGTTGAAGATTTACAGTGAAAACTTTATGGTGGATGTGAAAACTTTACAGTGAATGTGACAAGGTGTTAGATCCCAAGCATTTCATGTTGTACAGTTTCTTTGTGCTTTCTAGGTTCTAGGGGTCAGGGTCATTTAGGGATGGGGCCGTGGGCTTCTCCCAGGAGGAGTGGCAGCACCTGGGCCCTCTCAGAGGATCTTGTACAGGGATGTGATGCTGGAGAACTATAGCCACCTTGTTTCGGTGGGTAAGGAATGTGTAACTTGTACCTCCAAATGGAATTTATTTCTTTTTTACTTGCCAATTACACGTTTTTTGTAAACAATATGAAGGCATGGGATTTAGGTATCAAAGTTGACTGATCCCTTTGGGACACTATAAAGAATATCTGTGTTCTGTTCTCTCTTACATGTTCAAGAGGACCTATTTTTTTTTTTTTTTTTGGCGGGGGGCGGTACTGCGGATTGAACTCAGGGGCACTCAACCACTCACTGAGCCATATTCCCAGCCTTATTTTGTATTTTATTTAGAGACAGGGTCTTACTGAGTTGCTTAGCGCCTCACTTTTGCTGAGGCTGGCTTTGAACTCATGATCCTGAGCCACTTGAATTATAGGCATGTATCACCGTGCCCAGCCCAGTGGACTTATTTTTGTGCAGGCACACTTTTTCTTTTAAGGTCCCAAACCTCACATTATCTGGAGTATGATTTGTGTTACTGCCATTTATAGGGTATTGTGTTACCAAACCAGAGGTTATTTCAGATTGGAGCATGGCTCCAATTTGGATGTTAGAGAATGAATCCCCAAACCAGAGTCACCTGGGTGAGTTAGTGAATATATAGGAAACAATAAATATTGAGTAACTGGATCCAGGAATGTCATTTACATTACCTTGAAAATTTCCAAGAATATTTTTTTTAGAGTTACTAGAATTTTGGAAATGACAGGGTAATTTGCATGAATGCCTCAGATGTATATACATCACACTGGCAGATAACAACTAAATGGGCTTTGTTTTCTTCCAAAAATTGAATCCTTACCTCACTTAAGATATCTGCCTACTCTTTCTTTATCAATTTCTGCTCTTGTCTTTTCATCATATATTAGTTACTTATTCAGTAAATTGTATTTATATGCTGGAGGTAACAGTATAATGACTCTGTGTTCTAGTGGTTAAAAAGAATGAGATGTGGTGCACTGTTTAAAAAAGTGTGATCAGGCAATGGCCTCTTTGAAGTCAGTATAATAGTGAACACAAATTTGAATGAAGTAAGGCAATGGATTCTGAACATTCTGGCCAGATGGTATGCTTTGTGCTATGAACCTTAAGGCCAGAGTGGTGACTATATAGGACAGCAGAGAGACACTCTATATAGGAATCTGAGGGTAACAGGGATCACATCAGAGATGTTGTCAGAGAGAGATATAGGACCAAACTGTGTTGGGCTTTATTGGTCATTGTAAGCTCATTTTATTCTAGTTCAGATAGAGCCATTGGTAGGTATGTTCATACCTTTTCTTGGCTGCGACCAATGCCTGATATTCTTAGAGAAGTAAAAGTTTATTTTGGCTCACAGTTTCAGAGGGCTCAATTTATGCTTAGCCAACTCCATTTCTCTGGGCCTTAGGTGAGACAGAACATCATGGTGTAAGTGTGTGGCAGAGGAAAGTTGCTAAACTTATAGCAGCCGGAAAGCAGAGAGACAGAGACAGGAAGGGGCCAGGGACTGATATAGTCCCTAGGGGCACATCCCAATGACCTAATTCCTCCAGCAATGCCTCACCTGCCTACACTTGCCACCCAGTAGTCCATTCAAATGATCATCAGAGTGAATCTACTGATGAGGTGAATCCACAGCTCTCATGATCCACTCATTTCACTTCTGGACATTGTTTCATTTTCTAACAAATGAATTTATTTTTGGGAGCATCCCAGATCCAAACCATAACCACAAATTTTGAGCAAAGGAGCACATACTCTCCATGTATATATACCTCTGGCAGCTGTATGGTGGAATGCTGACTGAGGGGTGGGGAAGAGGCTTGGTAAAATCAGGGAGGGCAGGCATTTGGCAATAGTCAGTGCAAAGGATAGCAGTAATTTATACTACTTTAGGAATCCTGAAAGTCAAGGGACATGGTTGGGCTGGGAATATATTTGGAAGTCAGAGCCAAAACAGGATTTTCTGTTAGACTGGATTGAGTACAAGGAAAGAATAATAAGCATAATCTCAAAGGTTTTTATATTGGGTTGAGGTTTATCGAAGGTTTTTATCTTGTAGTTTAGTAGAGAGCACTTACCTAGAATGTACAGGGACCTCGGTTCCATCCCCAGCAACACACACACATACACCCATACCCACACACACACACAGGTTTTAAGAAAAAGGAACCAATTGACATGTTTTATTGTTTACTGTATATTCAAAGGGACTTAAACCCTCTTGTTAAAATACAGATGTTATCAATTTGGATTTTTAAAAATCTACTTCTGTGGTGTTTGAGAATCACATGAAATATGGATAGGAAATTTAGGAATATGAAAGGATATGAATATGAAATATGAATATGAAATGATACTATTCAAATACTAAACAAAACATGGGATTAACTCTTGATATAGTATATTATAAGGGTTCCATTGACCCAACTTTAGGTGTTTTTTAAATATTGTTTTTAGTTGTCAATGGACCTTTACTTAATTAATTCATTTGTATGTGGTGCTGAGAATTGAACTCGGTGCTTCATACATGCTAGGCAAGAGCTTTACACTGAACTACAACCCCAGTCCAAGATGTTTTCTTTTTCTTTTAGTACTAGGGATTGAATCCAGGGCACATGCATGAAAACATTCTATCAGTGAGTTACATCCCCAGCACTTTTTTCAGATTTTATTTTGAGACAGGATCTCACTAAATTGCCCAGGCTGGCCTTGAATTTGTAATCCTCCTGCCTAAGCTCCCAAATAGCTGGGATTACAGGCATATTCTCCCATGCCCAGCCCAGTTTTACCTCTTGAATTTGTGTTCAGTGCATTTCTCACTATTTGTAAGCATTGATATTTCATGCCTTTTGTAATTTTTCTTAATTTTTTTGGTGGTACTAGGGAAATGAACCCAGGACCTTATACATGCTAGGCAAACTCTCTACCACTGAGCTACATCCACAGCCCTCATCATTTTTTGTAATTATAAATTATCAAAAACTTAATTTGAATGACCAGAGAATATTTACTTACATTTATTAATTGAATAAAAGTCTGTTTATAATTAAACATATGGGTGAATTGGTTCCATTTATAAATCTAAGAAACATTATAGAGGCTATAGTGATCTGTTTTTTCCTGTTTGAAAGGTTTTGCTGTTTTATCACTGTAGAGTTATTTTAACATTATTCATCAGTTATGCCCCACTATGGTAAAGTGAAATGGACCAAAACAGTATGAAAATGAAATAGAGAAATAAATTACTGCTATTATATCATCCTTCAGCTTTCTTATTGGATTACCAGAAATATTGCTTTTTTTTTTTTTTTAGTACAAGGGATTGAACCCAGGGGTGCTTAACTACTGAGCCACATCCCATTTATCAGCTGAGGCTGGCTTTGAACTTGCAATCCTCCTACCTCAGCCTCCCTAGCTGCTGGTATTATAGGTGCACGCCACTGCTCCTGGTTTATTGCATCCATTTTGATGAAGATATGAAAGAAACATGGAGATACTTAATTTGTAGTTTCTTTTTTTCTTTTTTTTGTACTGGGTATTTAACCTGGGTCCTCTGCATATTAAGCAGTGCTGTACTGTATCAGTGAGCTACATCCCTAGCTGTTTTTTTTTTTTTTTTTTTTTTTTAGATTTCATTTGGCGTAGGTGAGAATTGAGAATTTGAATTTTCTTTTTTACGTTAGTTACACAAGGTAGAAAATAGACAGGAGGAATACTTTTTTCATAATCATTAGACAAATTAGAAGAGGCATGTAAAGAGACAGGTAGGAATAATGTTGTAATCTATGATTATGGTGGAATTAATTATGTAGGTGAAACTCAAGACTGTTGAATTTTGGATAATAATATCCTGGATGAATAAATATGTGCATTTATCCTGTTTTAAGAACAACCTGAGTGTGTAGTTACTTTGGACATTAGTACTCCTTATGAATTCCAGCCAGAATATAATTATAGTGCAGGAAATAGTATTTTCCTTTGAACATGTGGAAACTGGTAATTTCTGAAATTTATTTGCTAGTGGTATGTCAAATAGAAAAGAGAAGGATGAGATTGGACAGATGCACATATGTAAAGCTCTTGGCTTCAGATAAAGACTATCCTTATCTTATTGTTCTATATTATTAGCAATATTTTACAATATTTGATTGTATTGAATGTAAGAAACCTTTCCATGTGGAGGAGGCCTTCATTTTTTATAATAGAGTGTGCTTATGGGAGAAGCCCTGTGGATATGATGGACATGTAAAAGCCTTGATAGACAAACATACATTGCCCACTGAAGAACTCAAACAAGGGAGAATCTCTGTGAATTTGATTGTGGGAGGAGGTGTGTTGGGAAGAGTTTAACACCAAATAAACACTGTAGAGTTACCATAGGAAAGAAATACTATGAATTTAATAATGGTGAATAGTATCAGGAAGAAGAATAGTATCAGGAAGAAGACACTGCTCATTCATACTCAGCAAATTTATAAGGGAGAGAAAGCTTTGACTATAATGGAGATGGGGAAGCAAGAAGCTAAATTACACTTGGCATCAAGAAACACATATAGAAAAAAGGCCTGTAGAATCAATCAGCATTCTAGTGCATTTTGCAATAATCCAAAATTTACTATATATATCTGAAAACAGATACTGGGAATAAACCCATTTATGAATGTAGCGAATGCAGAAAAATTTTCATCCTACATCAGATGATACACAGAGGGGAGAAACCCTATGAATGCGGTGAATGTGGGAAAACTTGGATATAGGTCAGGACTTGCAGTATATCAGAGAACACACACAGGAGAGAAGCCCTATGAGTGTAAATAATGTCAGAAGCTGGGTGCAGTGGTGCATGCTTGTAATCCTGGTGGCTTGGGAGGCTGAGGCAGGAGGATCACAAATTCAAAGCCAGCTTCAGCAACGAATGTCGAGGCACTAAGCAACTCGGTGAGACTCTGTCTCTAAATAAAATACAAAAGGGCTGGGGACATGGCTCAGTTATTGAGTGCCCCTGAGTTTAATCCCTGGTACCACCCCCCAAAAAAACAAAAACAAAAACAGAATGTCAGAAAGCCTTCTGCGACAGGGCAACTCTCACAGTACATCAGAGAATGCACACTGGGGAGAAACCCTATGAGCATAAGGAATGTGGAAAAACCTTCTCCCAGAAGCCAAACTTCCTCAGTCAACAGAGGACTTACACAGGAGAGAAACCCTATGAAAGTAATGAATGTGGAAAATCCTTCTCTCTGAAGTCAAAACTCAGACAACATCATTGAACTCACCCAGGGGAGAAACACTGCATGTAGTGAATTGAGAAAACATTCTACTACAAGTCATCCCTTATAGTATATCAGAGAATTCATACAGGGGAGAAACCCTATGAATGTAGTGAAAGTGAGAAAACTTTCTTCTATAAGTATCCCTCATAGTATGTCAGAGAATCCATACTGGAGGAAAACCCTATGAATGTAATGAATGTGGGAAAACCTACTAGAAGTCAACTCTCACAACACATCTGAGAACACAGACTTGGAAGCAACCTTCTGACTATAATGAAATCTTTCACCAGTATCCTAACTTCATTAAACAAAGAAACAAGAAGCCCTATGAACATCCTGAAGGCTCAGAAGTCTTTCTCTTCTTCTTGGACTCATTGCATAGCAGAAAAATTCAGAGGGGGAGTCCAGCAATCAATAAATATGAGAAATCTTTTGCCTAAAAGTGACATTTCATTGGGCTGGGGACGTGGCTCAAGCGGTAGTGTGCTCGCCTGGCATGCGTGCGGCCCGGGTTCCATCCTCAGCACCGCATACAAAGATGTGTCCGCCGAAAACTGAAAAATAAATATTGAGAAATTTCTCTCTCTCTCTCTCTCTTTTTAAAAAAAAAAGTGACATTTCATTGAAGAGCAAATAATATTTGCAAACTTTATTAATGTTTTGAAGATGTAAGGCAGCAACTAAAGTTTATATATTAGCGAGTTTATACTGAATGGAACTGTATCTGTTTGAGATTTGTGGATTTAAAATTTTATTATTAAATATAGATGTACTGTGGAATAGATTTTTTTTTTTTTTTTTTTTTTTTTGGTGGTGGTCCTGGGGATTGAATACAGGGCCTCAAATATGCTTGGGAAGTGCTTTACCACTGAGCTACATCCTCAGCCCTGAAATAGAAATTTTTAAAAAGGCATCAATGAGTTTAATAATCTCTAATATTGAAAAGTATGAAGAAGCCTTTTCTTTTGCAAGTATGCTGTGAAAGATTTATACTTCTAAAATCATCCTTTTATGTGTTAGATTTACCAACTAGAACCCAGCCTTATAATAGGAAATAACATGTTTGTTTAATAACTTTGATATATTTCATAATCTTTAATATGAATATGAAATGTATAAGTTGTCCCATATTTATTATCTGTGTAACGTTTTATATTAGTCAGAATTTTTATTGGGATAATTGTAGATTATAAGATACAGTTGTAAGAAATAATACACAGAGATTCTTTATACTCTTTAGTCGGTTTTTCCCAGTGGCAAAATCTTGCAAAACTGTAGTACATGTTAGTCAGGATTGATGATACAATTCACTAATAATATTCATATTTCCCCATTTTTGTATGCATTTATGTAGCAGATGTGCATTAAGTCCTACATAATTTTATCATGATTGAAGGTTAATATATCTCCCACCACAGTCAAGAATCAGAACAATGGGCTGGGGATGTGGCTCAAGTGGTAGCGCGCTCGCCTGGCATGCGTGCGGCCCGGGTTCGATCCCCAATACCACATACAAACAAAGATGTTGTGTCCGCCAATAACTAAAAAATAAATATTGAAAAAAAAAAAAAAGAATCAGAACAGGTCCATCACCACAATGATTCTCCCTTTTTCATCCTCCTCAAACCTTTCTAATGTCTGGCAACTAACAATGTATTCTCCATTTTTCAAATTTTATCACTTAAAAATATTATAATAATGAAATCATACTTTTTCAAACTCTTTTCTCCCCACTCGGCATAATTATTTGGAGTTTTATTCATTCATGTTTTTTATTTATCAATAACTTATTTTTATTATTGCTGAATATTATTTCATGATATAGATGTACCACAGTTTTGTTTTACCTGTTGAAGTGATCTGGGCTGATTCTGGTGTTAGGCTGCTTCTGGTTTATGAATAAAACTGTTATGAACATTTGTGTATAGATACTTGGGAGAAAACAAGTTTTCAGTGGAAGATGGCTGCTGCGTACGGGGGTTGCTGAAGTGCTGAGCGTGGTGCTCAGAACAGCGGCTTTAATAGAGATTTCGCACAGTCTGTTAGAGCTCCTTTCACCGTTAATCTGTAGTGGACCACTTTGCCAAGCAGCAGGAAGAACAAAGAGATTGAAAAAGAGACGCTTGGCTCCCGAACGCTTGGCTGCTCAGAGCCGCGGGCGCTTTGCTCCCATCTGCTTCCTCTTTCGCTTCGCTCCGGGCAGAGAAGCTGAGTGTGTAATCAGCAGTGGATTGTAAGTACCCGAGGTAAAGAAAGCTCAGTGCGCCCCGCCTTTTTTTCTTTTTTTTTTTTTTTGAATATTTTTTATACAGGGAGAGTTTGTGGATTGGGATTGTTGGCGGGGCTGTGGTTTCTGTGCCGAAAATCCACTCCGCGGGAGCCGCCATTTGCTTACTGCTCGCTGTCTTGATGGCTCTGTATACATTGTCCGGCAGCCGCACCTAGAGGTTGGAGCTGGGCTGCGTGCCGAGCCCTGTCCTCCGAAGGCTGGACTGCAGCCTCGAGCGCCTCGGTGGCCTGTTCGCCGCTGCACCTTCGGGCAGAGCCTGCTCTGGGGTCGTTCTGCACCCCCCAGCCAGGGGACCCGTGCTCCGGAGGAGGGGGACGGAGAGCCGCGGAGGCAGCCGCTTGGGCCCCAGGGGCCGGGCACCAGGCTGAAGAGCGCGGAGGCCAGGGCGGCTCTGCTATGATTGCAGACGAGCGCAGCGCCCGTCAGCGCGGCCCAGAGACGGAGGCGACGGCGGCAGGGTTTCATTTCTAGAAATCTGGACTGGAAACAGAAGTAGCAGTTTGTATAATCCCAAGAACTTGCTTATGCCAGGAAGCTGTAAGGGCAACATGAATATCATTGAGGAGATCTAACATCCTGGCAGGCGCAGAGAGATCAAGTCTCCGACATCTTCAACTGCGCGGGCATAGGGAGCCGTAAATTGTCCAAATGCTGTTTGCTCAGGATCACTAGGCAATGCTGAGCTGACATGGATCTGGGGTGTACAGGCTGGGCCCCTCAGAACATACACACAGAGCCCGAATCAGAGGCAATTAAGCTTCGGTTCACCTGCTTCGTGTGACTCAGCACTAATGATCCCACTGAAATAATTGGTCGGCCCTTAGGAACTTACAGAGGTAAAAGCCAACCGAGCCTTCATAGGCAGTGGCCACAGGACTGAAACGGGGATTGGGAGAGACAGTCAGGACCCACCCGTTGCATTGGTCACCCGGCAAAGGGAACGAACGGTCACCATTTGCATGGGAAACCACCATGGCAGAGAAATGGCGTCACGGGCGGAGGAGATAACTGCATTGAAACCAGCGCGACAGGTGTGTAATCCCCTAGTCATCTCTCTCCACACAGCGGGGAAACCTTAAGGGCCACTCCCAGCTCTCCTGTGAACGCAATAACCAGACCGAGGGAATCAGGAGTGGCGCGGGACTCGCGGCGCGGAACTCCCGGCTACCGCTCCCACCAGTGCTGACAACTGAGGTCTCTTGCACCAGCTACCGGGGGCGTGGCTACAGGAGGGCAAGCAAATTCGCTGGGGGATCTCAGCCCCAAGCTCTACAAACTTAGGGTCTGAGGGAGGCAAACAGGGAGAGTGAGCCCAGGAGTTCATGAAAACAGGGCTCCCAGGAGTAGCAGACCTGGCGTGTAGCCAGTATTGTGGTGAGCGCCACAGGTGAGCACGGCCTGGCTTGAGGAAACACAAGACAAGGCCCTAGACACTCAGGATTGGAGACCCGCCCAGTCTAGGAGAAAGAGCTGCTGCACAGTGAATGGTTCCCACCTACTGAGAGGAGAAGCTTGGCCCAGTGGGCACAGCTCCACCTACTGGAAGAGAAGTTAATAGAACTCTAAGACTGCATTTATTATTATTATTATTATTATTATTATTATTATCATTTTTTTCTTTTCCTTTTTTTTCTTCTTTTTCTTTCATTTTCAATTTTTATTTGTTGTTGTTCTTTAACTTTTTTTCAATGTTTCTAATTTTTTTATTTTATTATTATTATTTTTTTTAAATTTTAATTTTCATTTTTTTATTATCATTATTATTTTTGTTAAAATTTTTTTCTCGTCTTTTCTTTCTTTCTTTTTTATCTAATCTTTGTTATTTTTGCTTCTTTTGTCTTTTCATTTCTTTTCAATTTTCTTATTCCCCCTTCCTTGAATTCTACCTGCCTACTCTCATTCTCTTTAGTGACTTCTTCCCTTCCCTTCTAATATCTTTCCTCCTAAGCATCAAATAAATCTATAAGAGTAAACAGAAACTCAGCAGTCAAACAGAACAAGAAGTAACATGAGCAGCATAAAAAAGCAAGGAAGAAAAGGAGTACAAACAATGAAGGACAGCCTAAATATTCAGGAGGACCTAGAGTCAGCAGAAAAATGGTCATATAAAGAACTCAAGGAATACCTTAGACAAATGGAATGGAACCTTAAAGAAGATACGAGACAGCAAATCCAAACAGTGAAAGAACACTTTGAAAATGAATTACATAAACAGATAAAAGAAGAAGTTAAGCATCTTTATCAGGAGATAGAGATTATAAAAAAAAACACCAAACAATAATTCTAGAAATGAAAGAAACGATAAACCAAATTAAAAACTCAATTGAGAGTATCACCAACAGAGTGGAGCAAGTAGAAGCCAGAACATCAGATAATGAAGACAAAATATATCATCTTGAAAAGAGCCTAGCCAACTCAGAAAGGCTGGTTAAAAACCACGAGAAAAACATCCAAGAGATATGGGATAACATAAAAAAACCAAACCTACGAGTCATCGGGATAGAAGAAGGTACAGAGATTCAAACCAAGGGAATGAGTAGCCTGCTGAATGAAATAATTACAGAAAACTTTCCAGAAATAAAAAAGGAAACAGATATACAAATTGTAGATGCATACAGGACACCGAGCACACAAAATCACAGTAGACCAACGCTAAGACACATTGTTATGAAGATATCCAATATACAGAACAAAGAGAAAATATTAAAAGCTACAAGAGAAAGGAAGCAGATTACATTCAGGGGTAAACCAATAAGGTTAACAACGGATTTTTCATCACAGACGCTGAAAGTGAGAAGATCCTGGAACAACGTATTTCAAACACTGAAAGACAATGGATGCCAACCAAGAATTCTGTATCCAGCAAAATTAAGCTTCAGGTACGACAACGAAATAAAAATCTTTCATGATAAACAAAAGCTAAAAGAATTTGCAGCCAGAAAACCAGCATTGCAAAGCATCTTGAGCAAAACACTACACGAGGAAGAAATGAAAAACAATAACCAAAACCATCAGTGGGAAGTGCCTCTATAAAGACAGAGGGCAGGGGGAAAGCTAACCATGGAGAAACAAACTAAATTAAAAAAAAAAAAAGAAGAAGATAAATAATCAAACATGGCTGGAAGTACAAACCATATAACAATAGTAACTCTAAACGTTAATGGCTTAAACTTTCCAATAAAGCGACATAGGCTGGAAACATGGATTAAAAAAACAAATCCAACAATATGCTGCCTCCAGGAGACACATCTGATTGGAAAAGACATACATAGGCTGAAGGTGAAAGGTTGGGAAAAAATATACCACGCACACGGTCCTCGTAAGCAAGCAGAGGTGGCCATCCTCATATCAAATAAAATTGACTTCAAGACTAAATTAATCAAAAGGGATAAGGAAGGACATTATATACTGTTAAAAGGAACCATTCACCAACAAGACATAACAATTATCAATATTTATGCACCAAATAATGGTGCTGCGACGTTCATAAAACAAATTCTCCTCAAGTTCAAGAATCAAATAGACCACAACACAATAATTATAGGTGACTTCAACACACCTCTCTCACCATTGGACAGATCCTCCAAACAAAAGCTGAATAAAGAAACTATAGAACTCAATATCACAATCAACAACCTAGACTTAACTGACATATATAGAATATATCAACCATCATCAAGTGGATATACTTTTTTCTCAGCAGCACATGGATCCTTCTCAAAAATAGACCATATATTATGCCATAGGGCAACCCTAAGTAAATATACAAGGGTGGAGATAATACCATGCATTTTATCTGATCATAATGGAATGAAACTGGAAATCAATGATAAAAGAAGGAAGGAAAAATCCTACATCACATGGAAAATGAACAATATGTTACTGAATGATCAATGGGTTACAGAAGACATAAAGGAGGAAATCAAAAAATCCTTAGAGATAAATGAAAATACAGACACAACATATCGGAATCTATGGGACACAATGAAAGCAGTTTTAAGAGGGAAATTCATCGCTTGGAGGTCATTCCTCAAAAAAAGGAAAAACCAACAAATAAATGAGCTCACACTTCATCTCAAAGCCCTAGAAAAGGAAGAGCAAAACAACAGCAAATATAGCAGAAGGCAAGAAATAATTAAAATCAGAGCGGAAATCAACGAAATTGAAACAAAAGAAACCATTGAAAAAATTAACAAAACTAAAAGTTGGTTCTTTGAAAAAATAAATAAGATCCACAGACCCTTAGCCATGCTAACGAAGAGAAGAAGAGAGAGAACTCAAATTACTAACATATGGGATTAAAAAGGCAATATCACAACAGACGCTACAGAAATACAGAAGACAATTAGAAATTATTTTGAAAACCTATATTCCAATAAAATAGAACATAGTGAAGACATCGATAAATTCCTTAAGTCATATGATTTGCCCAGACTGAGTCAGGAGGATACTCACAACTTAAACAGACCAATAATAATAGATGAAATAGAAGAAGCAATCAAAAGACTTCCAACCAAGAAAAGCCCAGGACCGGATGGGTATACAGCGGAGTTTTACAAAACCTTTAAGGAAGAATTAATACCAATACTTTTCAAGTTATTTCAGGAAATAGAAAAAGAAGGAGCTCTGCCAAATTCATTCTATGAGGCCAACATCACCCTGATTCCGAAACCAGACAAAGACACCTCAAAGAAAGAAAACTACAGACCAATATCTCTGATGAACCTAGATGCAAAAATCCTCAATAAAATTCTGGCGAATCGGATACAAAGGCACATCAAAAAAATTGTGCACCATGATCAAGTAGGATTCATCCCTGGGATGCAAGGATGGTTCAATATACGGAAATCAATAAATGTTATTCACCACATGAATAGACTTAAAAATAAGAACCATATGATCATCTCAATAGACGCAGAAAAAGCATTCGACAAAGTACAGCATCCCTTTATGTTCAAAACATTAGAAAAACTAGGGATAACAGGAACTTACCTCGACATTGTAAAAGCTATCTATGCTAAGCCTCAGGCTAGCATCATTCTCAATGGAAAAAAATTGAAGGCATTCCCCCTAAAATCTGGAACAAGACAGGGATGCCCTCTATCACCACTTCTATTCAATATAGTTCTCGAAACACTGGCAAGGGCAATTAGACAGACGAAAGAAATTAAAGGCATAAAATAGGAAAGGAAGAACTTAAATTATCACTATTTGCAGATGACATGATTCTATACCTAGAAGACCCAAAAGGGTCTACAAAAAAAACTACTAGAACTAATAAATGAATTCAGCAAAGTGGCAGGATATAAAATCAACACGCATAAATCAAAGGCATTTCTGTATATCAGCGACAAAACTTCTGAAACGGAAATGAGGAAAAACACTCCATTCGCATTATCCTCAAAAAAAAATAAAATACTTGGGAATCAACCAACAAAAGAGGTGAAAGATTTATACAATGAAAACTACAAAACCCTAAAAAGAGAAGTAGAAGAAGATCTTAGAAGATGGAAAAATATACCCTGTTCATGGATAGGCAGAACTAACATCATCAAAATGGCGATATTACCAAAAGTTCTCTATAGGTTTAATGCAATGCCAATCAAAATCCCAACGGCATTTCTTGTAGAAATGGATAAAGCAATCATGAAATTCATATGGAAAAATAAAAGACCCAGAATAGCAAAAGCAATTCTAAGCAAGAAGTGCGAATCAGGCGGTATAGCGATACCAGACTTAAAACTATATTACAGAGCAATAGTAACAAAAACAGCATGGTACTGGTACCAAAACAGGAGGGTGGACCAATGGTGCAGAATAGAGGACACAGAGACTAATCCACAAAGCTACAACTATCTTATATTTGATAAAGGAGCTAAAAGCATGCAATGGAGGAAGGATAGCATCTTCAACAAATGGTGCTGGGAAAACTGGAAATCCATATGCAACAAAATGAAACTGAATCCCCTCCTCTCGCCATGCACAAAAGTTAACTCAAAGTGGATCAAGGAGCTAGATATCAAATCAGAGACTCTGCGTCTGATAGAAGAAAAAGTTGGCGCTGATCTACATATTGTAGGCTCGGGCTCCAAATTCCTTAATAGGACACCCATAGCACAAAAGTTGATAACAAGAATCAACAAATGGGACTTACTTAAACTGAAAAGTTTTCTCTCAGCAAGAGAAACAATAAAAGAGGTAAATAGGGAGCCTACATCATGGGAACAAATTTTTACTCCTCACACTTCAGATAGAGCCCTAATATCCAGAGTATACAAAGAACTCAAAAAATTAAACAATAAGAAAACAAATAACCCAATCAACAAATGGGCCAAAGACCTGAACAGACACTTCTCAGAGGAGGACATACAATCAATCAACAAGTACATGAAAAAATGCTCACCATCTCTAGCAGTCAGAGAAATGCAAATCAAAACCACCCTAAGATACCATCTCACTCCAGTAAGATTGGCAGCCATTATGAAGTCAAGCAACAACAAGTGCTGGAGAGGATGTGGGGAAAAGGGTACTCTTGTACATTGCTGGTGGGACTGCAAACTGGTGCGGCCAATCTGGAAAGCAGTATGGAGATTCCTGGGAAAGCTGGGAATGGAACCACCATTTGACCCAGCTATTGCCCTTCTTGGACTATTCCCTGAAGACCTTAAAAGAGCGTACTACAGGGATACTGCCACATCGATGTTCATAGCAGCACAATTCACAATTGCTAGACTGTGGAACCAACCCAGATGCCCTTCAATAGATGAATGGATAAAAAAAATGTGGCATTTATACAGCATGGAGTATTACGCAGCACTAAAAAATGACAAAATCATAGAATTTGCAGGGAAATGGATGGCACTAGAGCAGATTATGCTTAGTGAAGCAAGCCAATCCCTAAAAAACAAATACCAAATGTCTTCTTTGATATAATGAGAGCAACTAAGAACAGAGCAGGGAGGAAGAGCAGGAAGAAAAGATTAACATTAAACAGATACATGAGGTGGGATGGAAAGGGAGAGAAAAGGGAAATTGCATGGTAATGGAGGGAGTCCCTCATTGTTATACAAAATTACATATAAGAGGTTGTGAGGGGAATGGGAAAATAAACAAAGAGAGAAATGAATTACAGTGGATGGGGTAGAGAGAGAAGATGGGAGGGGAGGGAGGGGGGATAGTAGAGGATAGGAAAGGTAACAGAATACAACAGTTACTAATAGGGCATTATGTAAAAATGTGGATGTGTAACCGATGTGATTCTGCAATCTGTATTTGGGGTAAAATTGGGAGTTCATAACCAACTTGAATCTAATGTATGAAATATGATATGTCAATAGCTTTATAATGTTTTGAACAACCAATAAAAAAAAATGACATCCAAAAAAAAAAAAGAAAACAAGTTTTCATTTCTCTTGAGAGAAATATCTAAGAGGGCAACTGGCATGGTAGTGTGGTATTTGCATGTTAAAGAAACTGCCAGACTTGCTGAGCATGGTGGCATATACCTGTAATCCCAGCAACTCAGGAGACTGAGGCAGGAGTATTGCAAGTTCAATGCCAGTCTTAGCAACTAAGTGTAGCCCAAAACAACTTAGTGAGATCCTGTCTCAAAATAATTGGTTCAATTTCCAGTACCAATCTCCCCTTACAAAAAAACAAACAAACAAACAAACAAAAAAACCTGCCAGGCCTTTCCAGAATGGCCACACCATTTTACTTTCCCTACCAGTAATGTATGAATGACCAAGTTCTCAACATTCTCAGCATTTGGTTTGCCATTTTTAATTTTTTTCCATTTTGATAGGTGAATAGTGATATATCATTGTCATTTTAATTTGAACTTCTTTCCTGATGATTAATGTTAATGTCTTAACATGTTATTTTCCATCTCTATTTTTTTTTTTTCTGGTACCAGAGGAACTCAGGGGCACTCAACACTGAACCACATCCCCAGCCCTATTTTGTAATTTATTTAGAGACGGTCTCACTGAGTTGCTTAGCACTTCGCTGTTGCTGAGGCTGGCTTTGAACTCAACAATCCTCCTGCCTCAGCCTCCTTGAGCCACTGGGATAACAAGCAGGCATCTCTATTTTCATAGGTGAAATGTACTTTTCTTCCTTTTGCCCATTTTAAAATTAGGTTGTTTTTCACTGTTGAGTTTTTTTTTTTTTTTTTGTGGTGCTGGGGATTGAACTGAGGACCTTGTGCATGTGAGGCAAGCACTTTACCAACTGGGCTATATCTCCAACCCCAATTCTTTTTATACATATGGATACTAGTCCTTTGTCAGATATGTGGTTTACAAATACAGTTTTCCAGCTTTTCTTTTCATTCTCTGAATTGTCTTTTGTGGAGTGAAAGTTTTTCTTTCATTTTTACAAAATCCACTTTGTTAATTTTCTTTTTCTTTTATATATTGTGCTTTTGGTGTTTTTAAGTTGTTTTTTTTTTTTTTTTTTGCCTAAGCTTTGATTGTGGGGCATTTCTACTATTTTTTTCTAAACATTTTATGTTTTTTGTTTTGTGATACTGGGGATTGAGTCCAGGTCCTCACACCTGCTAGGCAAGTGTTCTTCCATTGAGCCCAGTTTTTACATTTAAGTCTACAATACACTGTTTAATTGTGTGTGTGTGTGTGTGTGTGTGTGTGTGTGTGTGTGTGTGTGATGGTACGGGGATTGAATCCATGGGTGCTGTACCAGTGAGCTATATCCCTTAATTCTGTCATCATCAAATTGTGACAACACATGTTTGTTTTTTAATTTTGAGACAGGGTTTTGCTTAATTGCAGAAGCTGACCTTGAATTTGTAGTCCTCCTGCTTCAGCCTCCAGAGCAGCTGATATTACAGTATATACTCTACTTTGCCTGGATGTTTTAAGTTAATTTTTATATAAAGCATGGGATTTAGGTCAAAGTCCATTTTTTGGCCTATGGATAGTCTCCCACTATCCTGTACTATTTGTTAAAAATGCTGTCCTCACTCTATTAAATTTTGTACTTTTATTTAAAAAAAAAATCAAATTTATATGTGACTTTCTTTATTCTCTGTTCAACTCATCTTTTTCTTATTTTTCTAATACTACAATGTCCCAAGCTGTGTGTGTGTGTGTGTGTATGTGTATGTATATATATGTGTGTGTGTGTGTGTGTGTGTGTATATTTTTTTAAAGAGAATTTTTTTAATATTTAATTTTTCGATGGACATAAAATTTTTATTTTATTTGTATGTGGTGCTGAGGATCGAACACAGCGCCCCGCGCCGCCATGCGAGTGCGTTACCGCTTGAGCTACATCCCCAGCCCCTATGTATATATATCTTTAATATCAGGTAGAATGATTTTTCTCACTTTATTCTTTGCCAGGGTTTATTTTAGGTACTCTAATTGGGGTGTTTGCTTTTCCCCTGTAATTTATAGAATATGTTTGCCTCACTGGATTTTGATAGGAATTATATAAAGCCTGTATATCAGGGGAGAGTTGTTATGTTGAGTATATTGAGTCTTCCAAACAATGAACATGATACATTGTTCCATTTATTAAATCTTTGATGTCTTCAGCATTTGCCCTTTTGAGCATATATATCCTGTACATATTTCATTAAGTATGTACCTAAGAATCTGATTTTCTTTGGAGTGATTATAAATTGTATGTGTTTTTAAAGTTTTGTCTCTCCATGTTTATTGTTAGTTTATAGAAATTTGATTTCTCGTACCTATGAGTTTTCTGAACTCACCAGTGGTGGGAGTGATGTTGTGGTAGATTCTTGGGAATTTTTTAGGTAGCCCTATGGTCATCTGCAAACAGGGATAATTTTCTTCCTTTCTTTATACTTTACACCTTTTTTTCTTCCTCACTGTGCTGACTAGAACTGAGACCATGCTGAATGAGTGATGAGAATTCAGTTCAACACTGTATAAATGAGTTATATTTCATGACCAAGGGAGACTTAACTCCTCTTTGTAAAGATGGTTAAACATTTGAAAAGCAATAATTTTAGTGTACAACATAAACAGGAAAGTAGAGAAAAATCATGATCATATCAAATGCAGAAAAAACATTTGATAAAAAGTCAACTTCTGGAAAACTTGTTTCTAATCTTAGGGAAAAAACACTTAGTCTTTAATCATTTAAGTGTGATGTTACTTGTAGATTATATTTATATGTTGTCTTTATCAGACTGAGGTAATTTTCTTCTGTATCAGGCAACTCCATGACCACCCCCAAGTTTGGAGACTTGCTTGATAGACTTAGACCACTCACCATAGTCATACTTATGTCTAAGGTTTATTACAGCGCAATGACACAAAGCAAAATCAGAAAAAGACAATAAGCACATAGGGCAAAGATTAGAGGAAAACGGACAAGATTTCATGAATACTCACTGTGTGACATAGCACAGAATACTCTTAATTCTGTCACCATCAAATTGTAACAATACATGTAAAGTATCATCTATCAGAAAAACTTGTTAGATTCTGTGTTTAAGATGTTCTGACAAGCATGTACTGAAATTCCAGATTCCCTGTAGGAAGTGGGTCATCAGCCTACATCATTATTTACAAAACAATTCAGGCACATCGAACTATTCTTAGTGAATTGTGGGACCTCATCCCAAATCCAAGTTCCTAGGGACCAGCCAGAGGCCAACCACACAAACAGGCTTTTCTAAGGATGTCAGTCTCAGGCTTGGTACATTAACTCTTTTGTATACTGTTTCTAACTAACTGAGTGTTTGGGTGTTGAATTTTTGTCACATACTTTTTCTGCATCTGATATGATCCTATGATTTTTCTCCATCTTCCTGTTTACATGATAGATTACATTTTTGGTTTTTCAAATGTAAAACCATTCTTACCAATAGGAATAAATCCCTCTTGGTCATGATGTATAACTCTTATATTGTTGAATTTAATCAGTGAATATTTGTTACAGCCTTTTCTGTATAAATTGTTTTTTGCGGGGAGCGGGGAGAGGGTAACAAAAATACTGAACTCAGGGGCACTCAGCCACTGAACCACTTTCCAGTCCTGTTTTGTATTTTATTTAGAGACAAGATCTCACCGAGTTGCTTAGCGCCTCACCATAGCTGAGGCTGACTTTGAACTTGTGATCCTCCTGTCTCAGCCTCCCAAGCCTCTAGGATTACAGGCTTGACCAATGCACCTGGTCTGTATAAATTCTATTTTTTTTTTTTTTGGCAGTGCTGGAAGTTGAATCCAGGGTTTCATGCATCCTAGACAAGTGTTCTGCCACTTAGCTATGTTCCAAAACTCTTTTTAGATTTTAAGATAGGGTCTCATTAGCCCAGACTTTAGTCCAAGGCTAAGTAGATGAGATTCTTTGCCTCAACCTTGTAAGTAACCAGGATTATACTCATGTGCTACTATGCCTAGCTTAGATTTTTCTCCAAAGTTTTTGAGAATTATTGGTCTGTAGCTTTCTTCTTTGGTGCACTTTGATTTGGTATTAGGTTATAACTAGTGTCATAAAATGAGCTGTAAAATGTCCTTCCTCTTCTGTTTCCTGGAAAAGAATGTCTAATTGGTGTTAATTCTTTTTTAAATATTTGGTAGATTCCTCAGTGAATCTAGGTCTGGAGATTTTTGGAAGCTTTTTAAAAATTTTTTATTGTTTTACATCTTGCTTTTAAAAAATTACTTTTTAAATGGTGCACTATAATTTTACATCTATTAGGATTCATTGTGATAGATTCATACATACACATACCATAATTTTGTCTGTTTCACTTCCCGTACCTCCCTTCTCCCTTCCTTCCTCCTTTCCCTGATCTTTTATTACTCTCCTGGGTCTCTTCTATTTCCATGAAGCCCTTTTCTTTTTTTAACTTTTACGTATGTGAGAAAATATACAACCTTTGACTTTCTGAATTTGGCTTATTGTACTTAGCATGATGTTCTCTAGTTCCATCCGTTTTCCTGCAAATGACATAATTTTGTTCTTTATGGATGAATGGAACTCCATTCTGTATACTTGCCACATTTTCTTTATCCATTTATCTGTCAGCAGGTTCCATAACTTGGCTATTGTATATCATAAATTCAGGGCCATGTGTGTCCTAGGTAAGCTATATATCCCCAAATCTTGGAACCTTTTAAATTATGAATTCAGCTTCTTTAATGGTTACAGGACTAATGCTGTATTTTCTTTTTTTTTTCTTTCTTTCTTTCTTTCTCTCTCTCTCTCTTTCTTTCTTCTTCTTTTTTTTTTTTTTTAAGAGATTGAACCCAGGATGCTTCACTACTGAACTACATCCCCAGCCCTTTTTCATTTAATTGTTTGTTTGAGATAGGGTTTTACTAAGTTGCATAGGACTTTGCAAAATTTCTGAGGCTGGCCTTAAACTTGTGATCCTCCTGCCCCAGCCTCCTGAGTTGCTGGGATTATAGGCAGGTGCCTTCATGCCTGGCTCCTACAATAATTTTTTTGGGGGGGGGGTACTAGGGACTGAACCCAGGGGCACTTAACTACTGAGCCACATCCTTAGCCCTTTATATTTTTTATTTAGAGATAGGATTTCACTAATTTGTTTAGGGCCTTGCTAAGTTGCTGAGACTAGCTTTGAACTTGTGATCCTGTGATCCTTCTGCTTTAGCCTCCCAAGCCACTGAGATTACAGGCTTGTGCCACCATGCCTGGCCCTACAATTAATTTTTAAAGCATTTTTATTCTAGATGCCTTAAAACTTCAACAACTGATTTGCTTCTATTAATTTCAGTGAATTGTCTTTTCTCATTTCTGTTTTTTTCTAATTCTTAGTATGATGTATGATTTTCACTTATATGTTTTGCTATCTACTTAAGTCAGCTTTTTCAGCATTGTGACCAAAAAACCTGATGAGAACAATTAGAGGAGGGAAAGTTTACTTAGGGCTCATGATTTCAGAGGTTTTAGTCCATAGACGGAACTCCATTGCTCTGGGTCTGAGGTGAAGCAGAATATCATGGTGGAAGAGTGTGGTGGAGGAAAGCAGCTCAGGTACCAGGAAGCAAAGAGCTGTGCTCATCAAGAACAGTATACCCTAAGACATGCCCCCAGTGACCCACATCCTCTAGCCACACCCTATATGCCTACAGACACTACTCAGTTAATCCCTATTGGGGGATCAATGTACTGACTAGGTTAAAGATCTCATAATCCAGTTGTTTCAAAACAACTAAACTTTATTGCATTGTCCTCAGATGTTTCATGCTGGTCCTGGTCTACTTAGTGTATATGTGTAAGACCCTTGGTTTGTTTGGTTTCACTGGAGCTCCCACTGGTCCCTGTTGGCCCTGTTTGAGGAGGCAGAAAGCTTTTTGCAGGCTGTAATGCCAGGTATCTCTCAGCATGGGGTCGGGGGAGTCTCAGCCCATGGGAATGAAGAGGTTTCTCAGACTAGATCTCTTGCTATGGAAGAGTTCCTTTGCTGCTGCTATCCAACTTTCCTAATATTTTTCAGTAGGATAGGAGAGTCTCTGGCCTACTAGGAAAAGGAAGCTTCTCACACTGATGCTTGGTGTCTTTTTGTTGATGCTGACCATCTGCCCTGCTGTCTCTGGGTGGAGATCTCAGGCCCATGGAGACAAAATAGTCTTCCAAGGTTGGGCTGATTATGATGGCAGAGTCCCTCTTTCTAGTGCAACCCAGCTGTCCTTGTAACTTTGGCTTTATTATTAGCGGAGAATCAATATTTGCTAGTGGTGTTGGGCTCACCTGGTGTTAGTCATTCTATTCAGTCTGTGACAGGAATAAGCCCAGCTGTGCTGCCTTTTCTTACCAAGTTGGGAATGGGAAGTGCGGAACTGGGTTACCTTCTTCTGTGGGTGGGGGATCTAGGACTCCCTGCCATTGTATTGTTCCTCTAGTCCTGGGTTCCCAAACCAGTTTGCCCTCTTACTACCGGTCAGAATTGTCCTTTCATTATTGTCCTAGGTTTTATAGCTACAGTTAATCTCTGTGCCATCTTGTCTGCATTACAGATAGCTGTGTATTTTGGTACAATGAAAACAAAATATACTTTAGGTAAAATAAACTTCTTAGGGTTGAATCATTATATAATTTTATTATGTAATTATTAAGTTTAAAACAACTCCTATGGTCTTGCACTTCTGCCATGAACAATAAGAAATGTAATATATGGAACAATTATAGAACTAGTTGGCTTTGTGTGTGAAGGTAAAGATCCATTCGATTATGGGGTAAAAATGGGAGTTCATAACCCACTTGAATCAAAGTGTGAAATATGATATATCAAGAAATTTGTAATGTTTTGAACAACCAACAATAAAAAAATTAAAAAAAAAAAAAGATCCATTCGATAAGGCAAGGAACACATTGCCAGGGAGAACCAAATACTGGAAAGCTCTAATATGACTATTCCTGTGAATTCATGAAAATTCAGCCAGAGTGGAAAGAACTCTGAATAAAAACAAGCTTGTGGATTTTTCTAGTTACAGAAGAAAAACTCCTATAGATCAACTCTTCAGAAGCTTAAATAATAAGCTCTGAAGAAAGTAAACTGATCTACAAATAATTATTTAAAACCATTGACAAAAACCATTTTCGTAAAAATCCAGCATTCAATAATAAAGTCAGTGGCTGGCATGCCACTTACTAGTTTCAAATCTTACTGGATTCAAAGAGAAACTATAAAATGTAACCAAAACCACATGACTAATCAGACAGTAGAAACTCAGACAGAAAGGGACCTTAAGAAAGGTATTAAATATCTTTTTTTTTCATTTTTTATTCTAATTTGTTATATATAACAGTAGAATCCATTACAATTCATATTACATATATAGAGCACAATTTTTCATATCTCTGGTTGTACACAAAGTAGAGTCACACCATTCATGTCTTCATACATGTATTTAAGGTAATGATATCCATCTCATTCTGCTGACTTTCCTACCCCCACACCCCCTCCCTTCCCCTCCCTCCCCTTTGCTCTATCTAGAGTTCGTCTAATTCACCCATGCTCCACACCCCAACCCCATTATGAATCAGTATCCTTATATCAGAGAAAGCATTTGGGTTTTGGGGATTGGCCAATTTCACTTAGCATTATATTCTCCAACTCCATCCATTTAAATTTACCTGCAAATGCCATGATTTTATTCTCTTTTAATGCTGAATAGTATTCTAGGTATTAAATATCTTATAGATTCAATTTTATAAGGGAAATGACCATAATGAGAGACTAAGATGCTAGAAAAAAACCCAGTGGAATTTTAGAGAAGAATACATTGAATGGAACTTAAAGTAGACAAGACACTGCAGAAAAAAGGATTGGTGAATAGCAATAGAAACTTCCCAAAGTAATGCACCAAAATGACAGGCTCTAAGAAAGAAAAACAGCCTAGTTAACTGTGTTACAGTATAAGCTCTGAAGTGGTTTGCTAATGGAGTGCCAGAACAAAAGTAGAGAAAAGGAAAGAAAATATCTTTTTTTCTTTTTCTTTTTCTTTTTTGGTACCAGGGATTGAACCCAGGAGTCCTTAACCACTAAGCCACATTCCCAAACCTTTTTATTTTTTATTTTGAAAAGGGTCTTTCTAAGTTGCTTAGGGATTTGCTAAACTGCTGATACTGGCTTTGAACTGTCAATCCTCCTCCCTCGGCCTCCCATATTGCTGGGATTACAAGTGTGTGCCACCACATCTGTTGAGAGAAAATATCTTAAGAACTGATGACTAAAATTTTTCTAAATTTTATTTAAACTATTCACGAATGGGCTGAGCTTGGTAGTGTGCTCCTGTAGTTCCAGCTACATGGGGAGTGGGGCAGGAAAATCACTTCAGGCAGGAGTTCAAGACTAGTCTGGGCAAAATGGTGAGACCCTCTCTCTAGAACAATGTAAAAAACAAAAATGTTTTTTTCCCACACAGAATAAAGCAGAAAAAAAATCTTACCAAGATATATTGTATTAGTCCATTTGTGCTATCACAAAATACCTGAGACTTGGTAATTACAAGTAGAAATTTATTTCTCACAGTCCAAGATCAAGGAAGGAAGTCCAAGATCAAGGTGCACGCATACTCAATGTCTGGTGAGGGAGAGTCTGTTTACTTCTTCCAAAATGGAGCTGGGTATGGTGGCGTACACCTGTAATCCCAGTGGCTTGCGAGGCTGAGGCAGGAGGATCGCAAGTTCAAAGCTAGCCTCAGCAATTTAGCAAGGCCCTAAGCAACTTAGCAAGATCCTGTCTCAAAATAAAATATAAAAAGGGCTAGGGATGTGGCTCAATGGTTAAGCGCCCCTGCATTCAATCTCTGGCTCCCCTCCCGCCCTCAAAAAAGAACCAAAATGGGACCTTGTAACATTGACATAATACAGGGCAGAAGGGCAAGAGACAAACCCTGTGTCTTCACATTGGTAGAAGAGATGGAAGCCACAAAACCACTACCTCAGGCTTTACCTCATAATTTAATCTTCATATATAGGTCCCACCTATTAATATTATCACACTGGCAATTAAGT
Source organism: Marmota flaviventris (assembly GCF_047511675.1). Taxonomy (NCBI): domain Eukaryota; kingdom Metazoa; phylum Chordata; class Mammalia; order Rodentia; family Sciuridae; genus Marmota; species Marmota flaviventris. The sequence goes on along the minus strand of NC_092501.1, from coordinate 78,351,646 downwards.
GTTAACATCAGGAGGGCTGGGGATATAGCTCAGTTGGTAGACTGCTTGCCATGCATGCACAAGACCCTGGGTTCAATCCCCAGGACCACACACACACACACACACACACACACACACAAAGTTTTGGAGGACACACGCAAATCATGGCATACATCATGATCATATCGTTGAACACCAGATGAAAGGAAAAATATTTAAATTTTAAATTAAAACTTTTTTTTTTCACTGTACTGGGGATTGAACCCAGGGCACTGTAGCACAGAGCTACATGCCTAGCCATTTTTATTTTTTACTTTGAGATATCATCTTCCTAAGTTGCTGAGGCTGGCCTTGAATGTGCAATCCTTCTGTCTCATCCTCTGTAGTAGCTGAAACTAGGTGTGTGTCACCATGACCTGCAAGACAAAACATTTTAAAAGCAGTTTGAGAAAATAGATACATCATAGAACAACAGAGTACCACCCCAGCAATTAGATTATGATAGAAAGTCATATTTAAAATGCTGAAAGAAAAATGGTCAATCTAGAATTCTCTATGCAGCAAAAATATCTTCCAAAAATGAAAGCAAAATACTTAATCAGATGAGCAACTTTGGGAGACTTAATTGACAACAAACATGCACTGTATGATATGTGAAAGGAAGTTTTTTAGAAATGAAAAATTATATGAGATGGAAACTTGGATCTTCACAAATAGTTGTTCTATACTGGAAATGTAAATATATAGGTAATCACAAATTTTTTTTTTGTCAGTATTAGGGATTGAATCCAGGGCCTTACTCATGCTAGACAATACTCTACTACTGGACTACATCCCCAGCCTGGTTAAAATATGAACAACAACAAAAACTTTTTTTCTTTAAAAGGTAATTGACTAGAGTTGAGAATGTTTCAGTGGTAAAGTGCTTGTCTCATATGCACGAAGCCCTGGGTTCAAGCACCCAATACTGTAAAGAAAGGGAAAAAAAGTTGAGTAAAGCAAATTTGGCCTGTGACTTATTTTGACTCATGAGCTAAGAATACTTTTAAGTTTTAAAACTTTGGTTTGTTTAAAAAAATGTAATAGAAACCACCAAATGGTGCACCAATTATGTAATGAATTCTGTACTGAATGTATTTTCTAGTTTGCTATTAAACATTTTTTACTTGAAAGTGTTTTATTTTTCTGTACTAAAATTTATCAGTCAATAACTTTAGGATTCCTGATTTCAGTGTTATTCACCCAAAGTACTTGGTTTGATTTTTAAATGTTTATTTTTTAGTTGCAGTTTGACAAAATACCTTTATTTTATTTATTTATTTTTATGTGGTGTTGAGGATGGAACCCAGGGCCTTGCACATGCTAGATGAGTGCTCTACTGCTGAGCCACAACCCCAGCCCAGTACTCAGTTTTATTTATTTATAAATAAATAAAAGTACTTGGTTTTATTTAAATAAATAAATTTATAAGTAAATAAATAAAAGTGCTTGGTTTTATTTATTTATTTATTTGGTTCTGGGATTGAACTCAGGGGCACTCAACCACTGAGCCACATCCCCAGCCTTATTTTTGTGTTTTATTTAGAGACAAGGTCTCACTGAGCTGCTTAGTGCCTTGCTTTTGCTGAGGCTGGCTTTGAGCTAGCGATCCTCCTGCCTCAGCCTCCTGAGCTGCTACACCCAGCACTTGGTTTTATTTTTAATTTTAATTTTTTATTGCTGGGGATGAACCCGGGCCCTCATATGTGTTCTGTCACTGAGTTGCAACCCCAGCCCAAAGTACTTGTTTTTTTTTTTCCTTCAGTACCAAGGACTGAACCCAGTGGTACTTAACCACTGAGCCACATTCCCAGTCTCTTTTATTTTTTATTTTGAGACAGGATCTTGCTAAGTTGCTTAGGCCCTCACTAAGTTTCTGAGACTGGCCTTGACCTTGTAATCCTCCTGCCTCAGTCTCCAGGGATTCTGGGATTAGAGGTGTGCATACCAACTTGCTTTAAGAGTATTATTTAATTTATAGTTTGTTTTTTCCTCAGTTTTTCTATAGATGAGCATTTCAAACATAGGAGAAAATAGAATAACCCAATGAACACCCAGATATTCTCTACTTAGATCCAGCAACTATTAAAATTTTGCTGTATTTGATTTATTGATTTTTCCATGTGCAGTTTATTATTATTATATTTGCTAAAACATTTCAGATTAATATGATGTCTGACATTTCATGCGTAAAAATTTCAGTCTTCCTCTGCTAAGAATAAGAACATTTCTTGCGCTGGGGTTTAGCTTAGCAGTAGAGCACTCTCCTAGCATGTGCAAGACCCTGGGTTCAATCCTCAGCACCACATAAAAGTAAATAAAATAAATATATTGTGTCCAACTACAACTAAAAAATAAATATTAAAAAAGAATAAGAACATTTCTTGATATAACCAGAATTCCATTGTCAAATGTAAAAAAATAAATAATTCCATGTTACATAATATCCAGTTCAAATTCTAATTTTCCCAATTGTCCAATGAATATCTAGCATCCAGTATTTCATAAAACAGTGGTCTATCAAGCTTAGGTCATTGCTTTTGATTTTTATGTCTATTTTAGTTTGGTTGAATACTCTTCCATTCACCATTTTTCACCCTTCACATTGACTTTTTAAGGAGTCCAAGCTACTTGATTATCCCATAATATAGAATAGATTGATTAATTCCTCATTGAATTATTTAACTTAATATTGTTCAAATATTTCCTGCATTGTGTATAAACGGTTACATTATGTGTAAAATGAAGTTACAAGAAGAGTTGATTAAATTCAGGTTGAAAAGATTGGCACCATGTTCTTGATGTTGCATTGTATTAGGGGTTCATCATGCTTCCTTGTCTCCCTCTTTGTGATGATGAGTTTACCACACCCACCTGTGGTAAAATAGTTAATGATTGAAATTTTTTCTGTCTTCCTAGACTAAACCTTTTCTAGTTCTTGGGTGGAAAGAGAAGGCTTGTGTTGGGACATTTGTCTTCTGATCCTGTTGATCCAGGTTGTCACTTCCTTTTGTTCCAAATATGGAATATCTGAGGCAAAAGCAGGCCATGGTGGCTCATGCTTGTGATCCCAGCAACTCAGGAGGCTGAGGCAGGAGGATTGCAAGTTCAAAGTCTCTTCAGCAATATAGTGAGGGCTTAAGAAACTTAGTGAGACCCTGTCTCAAAACAAAACAAAACAAAACAAAATTAATTAATTAAAAGGGCTGGGTATGTAGATCAGTGGGAAAGCACCCCTAGGTTCAATCTTTAGTATAAAAAGAAAGAGAAAAAGGGGAACCCAACCAACTGGTACTGTTTTATTCCTTGCATCCTAAGGTCCATTGCTGTTTTCTATTTCTTTTCTCAGTCTTTATATGTTTATTTTATATATAGTTTTCAGGGGTTTTAGCTGTACTTAGCAAATGAAATAGGGAAAGTACATCTACTTTATCTTCCTGGAAATGGAAGTGTTCCTTCTGTTTTAAATATTATTCTTTATGGCTAGGGAGGGAGCTCAGTAGAACAGTACTTGCCTAACATGCATGAAGACCTGGGATCAATTCCCAGCAATGAAAAGAAAAAAAAAAAAAAAAAGAAAAAGAAAAAACCTAAAAAAAAATAATAATAATAACTAAAAACCTTTTAGATGCTTTAATTGACTCCCAAATTTTGCTAACAGTAACATCCTTGATCTGGCTCCTATATTATTATTTTTTTGGGGGGGGGAACCTATAGTAACATATTTTATTTTTATTTTTAAAATATTTTATTAGTACTTAAAATTCTTTCCACAAGAAAGCATTTTATTTTTTAATTTTTAAAAATTTTTATTTATTTATTTTTTTCATGAGCTCTCTTATTATTATTATTATTTGCATTACAATTACAATTCTTAATACACCTTTATACCACAATTTATCATATCTCTGTATACAAGATATGTTGACACCAAATTCACATCTTTATACATGTATTTTGTATAACGATGAGGGTCTCCTATATTATTATTTTTTTACCTCATTGTTTCTCTAGTACAGTGAGATTTCCCAGTTTCATCTTATTCTTTTCCTGGAAAAGTACATTCAACCACTTTTTCCAAAATTCTATCTAGTTTTATTTATTTTGGCACTTGGATTGAATCCAGAGGTGATCTACCACTGAGCCATACGCCGGGTCCTTTTTTATTTTAAGGCAGAGTCTTGCTAAGTTGTTTAGGCCCTTACTAAATTGTTGAGTCTGACTTTGAACTTGTGAGCCTCCTGCCTCAGCCTCCCAGGTCCCTGGGATTATAGGTGTGGGCCACTGCACCCAGCTAGTTTTAGTAATTTCTGAGTAAAGGACTGGTTAGCACCTCAGGTTCAATCCCTGGTACCAAAAAAAGAAAAAAGAAAAAAAAAAAAAAAAAAGAAAAGAAAAAGAAAAAAAAATCCTTTTGGTAGGTATTACTTTTTTTAAAAAAATAATATTTTTCTTGGAGTAAGAATACAAAATAGATAAAAGTGGTTCAGAAACTTGTTGCAATTCGGTTCAGTGAAAGATTGAGCTTTCTTTCCGCTGCCTCCTCTTTCTTCGGCCGCTCCCGGGAGCTGCTTGTGTGCTCCTTCTCTGAGGACCTGGTACCTATTGTGAAGCGGCAGCTGAGGAGGCTCCAGCGCGCTGGACTGAGCCCAAGGAAGGAGTCAAGACTGAGAACAACGATCGCATTAACTTGAAGGTGGCGGTGGTGCCTTTAAGACAAGCTAATGGAAGCATCTGTGAAGGACAGGGTTTGTCGGTGAGGCAGATCAGATTCGGATTTGAAGGGCAGCCAATTAATGAAACAGACACACCTGCCCAGTTGGAAATGGAGGATGAAGAGACAATTCTTGTGTTCTGGCAGTAGACAGGAGGTGTCTACTAAAAAGGGAACCCGCTACTTCAGAACTCTGTTCTTACAGACCAGGAATACATTCTCAATTAGAAAACTGCAATTTGGTTCCACCACTTCCTGACAATTACAGTATGGTTTTCTCTATTCTTTCATTTTCCCCTTCCCATTCCTTCATTGTACATAAAGTAACTGGTGTATGTGCACAAGAATATCACATTTTTAAAAAATTATATGGCCAATGATATGTTTTGATTGACATCAAATGGAGATGCGGTGGGGAAAATACTGGTTCTGTGAAAATATCCCCTTTCTCCATTAGTGGCAGGCTCATTCAGTTCTTATTTTTATATTCCAGTAAGTTATTTTGCTCTTACTGTTTTCACTAAAAAAAAAACCAAAAAAACAAAAAAAAAAAACACAAAAAAACAGCAAAACAAAATAAAACAAAACAAAAAACAAAACTTGAACAACATAAAAATCTTTGCATACCTTGTTCAATTGGAGAATTTTAAAGTTTTTCATTTATCATTGTAAGACAAAGGACAGTTTTATAACTTTTTTTGTACGTAGCTGTTACATGTAGGGCAATATCTCTTTAAATTACTAAAAAAAAAAAAAAGATTCCGGGCTGGGATTGTGGCTCAGAGGTAGAGCGCTTGCCTAGCATGCATGAGGCACTGGGGGTTTGATCCTCATAAAAAAATAAAATAAAGATCTTGTGTCCACCTATAACTAAAAAATAAACAATAAAGATTCCTAGATTGTTTTCCCTTCAAGTCAAGTATCTTGTTGTTTAAATAAACTTCTTGTTTAAAATGATTAACAACGGGGCTCGGGATGTGGCTCAAGTGGTAGCGCACTCGCCTGGCATGGTGTGGCCCAGGTTCGATCCTCAGCACCACATACAAACAAAGATGTTGTGTCCACCGAAAACTAGAAAATAAATATTAAAAAAAAGATTTCAGTCTCTGGTATTTGGAATTTAGGCTGCAGTCCTTATTTAAAAAAAAATAAGTAAAATAAAATGATTAACAAAAATTGAGCTTTCTTTTTTGAGAAATTTCTAGAAATCACTTCCTATTTAATTTTCAATATATTTTTTTTATACTGGGGATTGAATCCAGGATGCTTAATCACTGAGTCACCATTCCTAGCCTTTTAAAAAATATATTTTATTTTGAGACAGGGTCTTGCTACATTGCTTAGGCCTCACTAAGTTGCTGAGGCTGGCTTTGAACTCATGATCCTTCTGCCTCACCCTCATGAGCTGCTGGGATTACAGGCATGTGCTAGCACACCTGAACTGAGGCCCTGTTTAATTCTTTTAAGTGCTATGCTACAAAATGTCATTTTCTTTAGTTTTTCCTCTTTAACTTGAATAAGTATTTTGTACAATTTTTTATACTATTTTTACTCAAAGCTTGGTCCTTGTCCCTAAAGCCAATACAGTAACTAGGACACGGTTTTGAGAAACCAGGTTTATTGCTTTGTAGCAAAGGAGAAACACAGGGGACTTCTGTCCCAGAGACTGTGATTTTGCCCATCAGCAGGAACAGAGGGCTTTCAAAGAAGAGATTCAAAGGCTATATTCCATGTCTTCTCTGTTGGAGTTGTAAGTCACTTATTAATTTGGGAGATTATAATTTCTGAGGTCTTCTGGTGCCATTCCCAAAGTCTGGATTACTTTTTTCCTGTGGTGATTGTGTACTGAAGGACAGATAAATCTGCCTAGGATGGGGAAGAAAGGTAATTCTGTTTCCCCTGAGATTAGGGAGAGGGAGAGATTAGGGAGAAGCAGAGAGAGAGGAAGAGGAAGAAACATGTCCATTTTAAAAAGAGGTTGCAGTGGCAGAGCAGCAAGGGCTATATAAAAATCCAAAGTGGAAAGTAGACCACTGTCACATTTCCCCACTGTCAATTTCTACATTCCAGTTCTATGGAAAAATGGGTGAGCCCGGTTCTCCTTGCTGGCTTTTCTACAGTCCAGATAGCTTTCCTGCAATTTTTTTTTTTTTTCCTCAGCCCTGGCTGGTGTCCTCAACCCACAAGGAGATGATCCATGGCTGCCAGGGGCAGGGCTGAGAAACAGAGCTGGGAGTGCCAGCACTGGGCTTAAAGGATTTAAAACTTTATTTTTTAAAACCCTTTCTTTCTAGTTTCTTACTATCCTTGCACACCTGAGGCAGTGACTTTTTGGCCCCTTCAACTTAGTTTCTGGCTGTTTGGACTACTTATCATGAAACTGCATAAATGCCTGTATATACAGAATCTTTTTCATATTCTTTACTTCTGAACAGACCAACTTCAACTGCACGATTGTATAATAATCCAGAAAACCATTCAAAGACAGATTGTGTTACAGAAAAACAACCTTTTCTTAGAGAGGTTTATACCTATAGGTGGCCCATTCAGCCAAGATATTTCTGAGAGACTACTGGTAAAATCAATATATGGAGAATAGATTAGGGAGGCACAGAGAGAGAGGAAGAGAATAAAACATGTCCAAAAATAAGTTGAAAAATAATAATAATAAGTTGCAGGCTGGGAATGTAGTTTAGTGGTAGAGCGCTTGCCTAGCACATTTGAGGCACTGGGTTTGATTCTCAGCACCACATAAAAATAAACACATAGATCAGGCGAGATGGTGCATGCCTATAATCCCAGTGGCTCAGGAGATTGAGGCAGGAGGCTTACAAGTTCAAAGCCAGCCTCAGCAAAAGTGAGGTGTTAAGCAACTCAGTGAGACCCTAAATAAAATACAAAATGGGGCTGGGGATGTGGCTCAGTGGTTGAGTGCCCCTGAGTTCAATACCTGGTGTCAAATAAATAAATAAAATGAAGGTATTGTGTCCATCTACAACTAAAAAAAAAAAATCTTAAAAAAAGTAAGTTGCAGTGGCAGAGCAGCAAGGACTATATTCAAAGCATAAAGCGGACCACTGTTAAACGATTGTGAACAGAACTTACCTCTTATTTTTGTATTAAAAACTGGTGTTATAGTTTCCAAGAAAATGTTTTATTAAAAAATGGTAATAAGTATTATGTATTTATGTTCACAGTTCTGCAGGGTGTCAGAGGTGGTGATTATAATAGTTAAGAACTTGAATTTCAGGGAGTCAGAGATGAGGCTATGTCCAGTGTGATGTTTTTGGTGGTGTTGTTCATGTCTATTTTCTGATTTTCACAGGCTGGACTGGAAAATTGTGATAATGAAATATTCAGTATTTTGCTGTGCTGGGGGAGCCAGACAGCTCGAGTGTCTTGCTCTGGCTGCTGCCAGGTCCCCAAAGGTGCCTAGTCTCTCAGAGGGGCTGGCCTCTGTGCACTTGTGCGCTGTGCTGCACGGTTGCCTCTCCAGGATAAGCCTGCTGGGCATCTGGTACCCCTGTGGAGCCACACGTTGGAACTGCAGGGGTTTGTAGAGAGGGGTTTGGTCCAGTCCCGGGGGACGGCTTCCAGCCCCCATCAGGAGAGCTCAGAAGGTGCCCCTGACCCCATGGACCACCCCTCCTCCTCCCACTAAGGCTCTGACCGCCCCAGCCCCAGCTCCAGGCTCTTGGCCTGTGTCTCCGTGCTCTGAAGGGTCGTTAATATGAAGTATTTGGTCTTGTGTCTGGTAGCTAATGATGAAGCAGCAACTGTTTTCATTTGGCATCTTGGTGGCTTTTCACAGCAATCTGTTTTAGCAAATAAGAACAGATTGGGAAAAGGTGAATGTGTTACCAATTTTGCATGGCAAGTGATGGAGGAGTTGGACTGGAAGATAGATCTATTTTAGTCCAAATCTCACGTTGCTGCTGCTAGGGTAGATAGCATACCCAAAGTCGGTCAATTCCCTGGCATAGATATTTTCCTGACTACCCTTAGGAGTTCCCCTCAGAAGAGCTAACAGTATTCTAGAGGACAGCGACCTTACAGAGAGTCAGATTGGGGGTCCTTTATGAAATTTCAATGAAATTATTCAGTCACTGGGCCTGGATCCCATCACCCTTGAAACAAAGCAATTCTAGACAGACGAGAGGGAAAGACCTACATGTACTAGAACCCCAGCCATAAGAAAACATGAGACCTCACTCCTCTCTCTACAAATTCAGAACAGAAGTGGAAGGAATCTCTCCCCTACCCCAATAGATTCTAGGTTTGCAAGGACAAAAGCAATGTTTAATCCCCCCTGTGCTAAATACTTAGCATGACTTGAGACACATCTGATGCCATATGGCTTTGTGACAGGTGGAATGACCAAGCTAGTTTCTGCAGAGAGGTGTGCTGTGCCAGAACTGTGAATGAGGGACAGATTGTGCAGGAAATGTCTCTTACCTGTTGCTTGCTCAGAGGTAAGGGATCCTTCACTAGAACTGAGGAAGTTTAAACCTCTCCAGTCCACAATTTCCTTTGTCTTCTGCTCACAGATTTCAGATAACTGAGTGTACATGTATTTAGCATATGGATATTTTTATTCCCTTTTTATTATGATCTTAGAGTTACAAAATAATAATGCAGGTGGACTATACAAAGTTTATCTATTTTGCCTAATTTTAAAGATAAAACTTGGGCCAGTGCAGTGGTTCGCTCCTGTAATACCAGTGACTCAGGAAGCTAAGACAGGAGGATCATAAATTTGAGGCCAGCCTCAATCAAACTGTCAGCCTGAGTAACTTGGTGAGACTCTGTCTCAAAACAAAAAATAAAAAAGGGGCAGGGGGGATGTAGCTCAGTGGTAAAGTGCCCCTTTGTTAAATCCCCAGTTTAAAAAAAGAAAAGTTAAAACTTGGACTCTGAGAGGTGTAAATTAATTGTTATAGGCCATTCCTTTGTAACTGAACAAGGCAAGAGATTTTTGGTTTCTGCATACTTTTGCACAGTTAAAACAATTCTTTTTAAACCAAACAATTTTGAAGTTGAAATCAAATTAGTATTACTGTTTTTTAAAAATTGAACACTAAAGATTCATTCTTTTTTGTTAATTAAAATTACTTTATTGAGGTACAATTTCCATACCATAACATTCACTTATTTAACAACTTAAAATATAGATCTCAATGACTTTTTAATTGTAGTCCTGTTCTATAATATTTCCATCACTGTAAAGAGATCCTTCACGTCCACTTGCAGTCAGTCCCCATCCCCACACCCATTCTCCACTGATGTCTTTGACACATTTTGGCTTAATTATTAGGTATGGTATAAGTGTCTAAATTCATTTTCTTAAGTGAGGATATTCAGTTGTTCTGGCACCATTTATTGAAAGGAGTATCTTTCCCCATTGGTACCTTTATTGAAAATCAGTTGACCATAAATATAAAGATTTATCTCTGGACTTGAATGATCTATATGTATGTCCTTATGGCAGTACCACACCACCTTGAGTTTTGTTATTTTAAAAATGATAATGTGAAATTTAATCTGCCAGACATACAAGTTGAATCTTCCTCCTGGGTGCTGCAGAGTAAATGGAAGTTTCTTGAAATGATTGACGAGTAGGGTTAAAAACGGGTACTTGGGCTCATTGGTAGAGGGCTTCATGCCTAGTGTGCATGAAGCCCTGGGTTTGATCCCCAGCAACACAATACACATACACCCGCCCACACACACATACATACACACATAAACACACACGATGCTGGCCCTAGCAAGGAAATGAGACAGGAAAGGGTAGAGAGGTGGGGGCACTCAGTCAGAGTGCCCCCAGAGTGTCTGGGAATGAGCCATGACCAGCAGGGACAGAGGTATAGGTTCCTAAAGTACATCCCCTCTCTAAAGATTCATTCTTATTGGGTGTGGTGGTGCCTTCTTGTAATCCCAGCAACTCAGGAAGCTGAGGCAGGAGGATGGAAAGTTCAAAGCCAGCCTCAGCAACTTAGTGAAGGCCTAAGCAATTTAGAGAGACTCCCTTCCGCCATCCCCGCCCCCCAACAAAAGGGCTGGGATGTACTTCAGTGATTAAGCGCCCCTCTATTCAATCTCAGATACAAAAAAAAAAAAGAAAAATTGGATGTCTAAATTCAACACTGATCATACATGATCATACATGTGTCTTCACATTGTTTGTACCGTCTCTTCTGTGGACATTTTAGGAAGTTGAATTTAGGAGCTGCAAGACAGGCCAGATTTTTCCTGACTTCATTCTTCCTTCTTTTTCCCCACCTTCACACTCTCCATGCTTTCCCAAAACCAATCAAAAATGAAGAGATCCCAGTTGAGTTATTCCTCACAGCTTTATTTATAATGTCTTGTATGAAGTTTTCAAGGGTCACTGGATTAGAATGGAAATACAGAAATATATGCAAAACAATGTAGAAATATCTAGTAGCAGATCAATAACAGGATGATTTATTGTGTAGGTGTGTGTAGGCTTTCTGATCTTATAGTGTTATCCAAATTTAACTGCAAATTTTCCTCTGATCTTTCTGGTAATCATGGCGAAATGCAGATATTTGTTATGGGATTTACATTTTCCAAGAGGAAAAGTCATATTGTTAATGGGACATGAAGACTCTGGCATTCCTTTTATGCACTTTGTGTGAGTGATGAAGTATATAACCTTCCAATAACTTCAATAAAACAAATGCAGCTTCTTTCATTCAGTAGTTCTTCCATGGGAACAGAGAATTCTAAAACTAAGGAAAAACTCAGTGAATATAAGTTTTCAGAGAATCAAAATATATGTCTGATACTAACCATATGTGGATATTGCAGTTTAATTAAATAAAATCAAAATGTATTTTCTAAGTCAGATAACAACATTTTAAAGGCATAATTGCCATGTGTGTGACTAGAAGTTACCAAATTGGGCAGTGCTATTCTAGAGCATTTTCTGATGTTGCCACTTCATCTAGGGATAGAGCATAGAATATTTGGAAGAAGAAATTGAGTGCATTTTCAGGTTATTTCAGTAAATTTTTTCTCACCTTTAGGCTGTATTTATGGGAAGGCCCAGATCAGAGTTATGCTAACTACAATCCTAATTCACATTTCAGACCTCTCTTCCTTCTGCCTTTGCATCTGCATTTGGTAAAGGTCACAGGGACCTAATTATAATCAAATGGTGGCTGTTCTCTAGTGCCTGCTGTCTCATCAACACTGCCCACTGGTCTCTTTTGAGGTTTTCTATGACACCACACCAACATCTCAGTGCCTTTGTCTAGATTTTCTCTTTCAGGATGCTTTCTTCAGCCTCCTTCTCTTGAACATTATTTTTCCTAAATGGCTGTCCTGGTCTCCATAGAATGGGTTCCATCCTTTCTGTGGTTATAGCTGGGAAGCACCTGCTGGGAGCATTTTAGAATTTGTCTTTTTATTCTGGCTCTCAGCTCTACCTATGGACCCTGATGTGCACCTTAGAGCTTGCCGTTTGTGTATAATTTGTCCTAAGGCATCTCAACGTAGCAGATCTAAGATGAAAGTAGTCATATTCCTTTATTCCCTGTCAGATGTTAACACTGCTTAGCAGTCATCCAAATGACTAAAAGCACGATTCATTCTAGGCAAGTGCTATACCACTGAGCTGCACCCCTAGCCCTAGGATTCATTGTAAACCATTACACGTCTCAGTTTTCCTGTTCATCTGGTCAGTTGTCCATTCTTTCTTTTTTGTGGTAGCTTCTACTGAGCTACATGCCCAGCCTTTTCTATTTTTAATTTTGAGTCAGGGTCTTGCTAAGTTTCCCATGCTGGACTGGAACTTAGATGCTCCTACCTCAACTTCCCAAGAAACTGGGATTATAGGTGTACACTACTTATTCGGTATATTTTTAAAATTTCATAAATTTAAATAATAATAATTTTATAGTTTTAAATAATTTATTCACATTGTATAAGTTAAAAGCACCATAAATACATATATATTAGGAAGTCTCATTGTTTTTCTCCACTTTTCCCCACAGTCCCCTTATTAGCTTTTTGTATATCCTCCTTTTATGTCTTTGTGTAGAAGAGCAAATTGGAATATTCTTATTTATCTTTTTATTATACACAAAGTAGCTGCCTGTTTACACCATTGTGCTGTATTTTTCTTCTTTAAATTGACATGGAGTTTTTTTTTTTTTAATTAGTAAACGGGTTTTCTCACTTTCTGTCTCTCCTTTTTTTTTTTTTTTTTTGAGATAGTGGTCTTGCTGTGTTGTCCAGGCTGGTTTGGTTTCAATCTTGTGAGCTTAAGTGATCCTCCTATGTTAGGCTCTCAAGTATCTGGGACAAGTGCATCTCTCATTCTTTTATATATTGTTAGATTTGTATTTACTTAGATTAAGATTTGTTTGACTTACAAATATTTACATCTGTGTTTATTAGGCTTAGTTCATAGTTTTCTTGTGATATGTTTTGCTATAAAAATAATGCTGGCTTCATAGAATGTGTTGGGAAGTATCCCCTCCACTGAAGTGTTTTGAAAAAATTTGTGTTGAATTGCTGTTATATTTTTAATTAATTGGTACCCGGAATTGAACTTAACCTCCAAGCTATCTATATCCCCAGCCCTTTTTTATTTTTATTTTGAGACAGCATCTCACCAAGTTGCTGAGGCTAGTCTCCAAGTTATGATCCACCTCACAAGTTGCTGGGATTATAGGCATATACCACCACACTTGTCTGTTGTTGCATATTAAATGTTTGATAGAATTCACCAGTGAATTCATCTAGTTCAGGAATTATCTTTGTGGGAAGATTTTTTGGCTTTCTAATATTGATTTCTTTTATTGTGTTCTGTCTGTATGTAGTACTTGAATCTTTTTATACTGATTGAGACTTGTTTTTTTTTTTTTTAATTTTGTTTTTTAGTTGTAGTTGGACACAATACCTTTATTTTATGTTATGTGGTGCTGAGGCTCGAACCCAGCGCCTTGGGCATGCTAGGCGAGCGCTCTACTGCTGAGCCACAACCTCAACCTCTGAAACTTTTTTTTTTATGAACCAGAAATATGAAAAGATGTGTATTCTGTTGTAGGGTCTCAGGTAAAGTTAGTTGAGTTTATAGTTTTGGTTAGATTTTTAAGATATCCATATAGTGTTTTTTTTTTTTTTTGTCTACTTGTTCTATCAGTTATTACAAAAAAAGAGTTTGAAATTTGACTATAAATATTCAATTATCTATTTATTCTTGTAATTCTGTAAGTTTTTGTTTCATGTATTTTTGAAGCTTTTTGAGGTATATAAATATTTAGGATTTTTATGTCTAGATGAATTAACTCCTTTATCATCATAAAAAATTTTTTTTAATCCTTAGTAATATTCTGCTTGGAAAGCTGCTTCATCTAATTGTTAGTAACTGTTAGGCTGTATCTTTTTCATTTGATTAGTGTTAGCATGATATATTGCTATGGTTTGAAGGACCTTTAAGAGGTGATTGATTCATTAGGACTGTGAGTTCGTGAATGGATTAATGTTATTATCAAGGGGGAGTAAGTTCTGGATAAAAGGATGAGTTCCACCCTCTTCCTTCTCTCAAGTGCACACCTTTTCTTGTTCTTCTGCCTTCCACCATGGCATTATGCAGCACAAAAGTCAGATAAGGGCTCCTTGAACTTGGACTTTCCAGCTTCTTTCTTGTAAGAAAGAATCTCTATTCTTTATAAATTAACCAGCCTCAAGTATTCTGTTATAGCAGCATAAAATGGATGATGATGCATCTTTTTTCAATCCTTTTAACTTGTTTCTATTTTTATATTAATGTGAGTTTGTTGTAGGTAGTATATAAAAAGGCCTTGCTTTTTTTTTTTTTAAATCCACTGTGACAATCCCTGCCTTTGGATGTTTGGGCCAAACATTCTTTTTTTTTTTTTTAAGTTGTAGATGGACACAATACTTTTATTTTGTTTATTTAGTTTTATATGGCCCTAGGGATCAAACTTTGGGCCTCATATATGCTAGGCAAGTGCTCTACCACTGAGTTACAATCATAGCCCCAAAGCATTCTTTTTTTTTTAATTTATTTTTTTAGTTGATGATGGACCTTTATTTTTTATTTATTTATATGTGGTGCTAAGAATCAAACCCAGGTGCTCTACTACTGAGCTACAACCCCAGTCCCCAAAACATTCTTATATATAATATGAATATTGATATGATTATCTTTAGGTCTGTCATCTAATTGTCTTAACTATTCTTTTTCTGCTTTCTATTGGATTAATTCAATATGTTTTATGATTCTCCAGGACTTTGCTCAAATGTCATTTTCTTTTTTTCGGTGGTGCTGAGAATTGCACTCAGGGCCTTGTGCATGCAAGGTAAGCACTCTACCAACTGAGCTATCCCCAACCCTAATGTCATTTTCTCAATGAAGCTAATTTTATTCCTAACTAATTTATTGATTTTTATATTACTCCCTTTTTTCTTTCATTACCATTTCTAACTTGTTGGTTAACATGCTTAAAATTTGTGTCTATTCATTTAGCTTGTGACTTCCATAATTTATCTTGTACCCTTATGGTTTATGGTTTTAGAGATCTCAGTCCACAGACTGCTGGCTCCATACCTCAGGGACTGAGGTAAGGCAGAACATCATGGTAGAAGAGTGTGTTGGATGAAAGAGGGTCAGGACATGGAACGAGGAAGCAGAGAGAGAGAGAGAGAGAGAGAGAGAGAGAGAATGAGAGAATGAATCTCCCCTTACCACAGACAAAATATAAACTCCAAAGGCACATCTTCAATGACCTACCTCCTCCCACCTGCCTAAAGTTACAAACCAGTTAACCTCAATCAGAGGATTAATGCACTGATTATGTTAATGTTCTCATAACCCAATCATTTTATTTCTAAGCTTTCTTGCATTGTCTCACACATGAGCAAAACCATAACAATATAGTGCAGCTGTTATTTTATTTGTAACATTTAAATAAAAATTTAAAATGTTTTTTATTAAAAATATTATAATTATAGAGAATAGTGGAATTCATTGTTACCTATTCATATATGCACATGATACAACAATATAATTTGGTCAGAATCATTCCCTAGTTAAATAAAATATTTAAGTGATTATTTTTCCCTGCGATTTCCTTTTTCCTGTGGTTTCTTTTTGTGTAAATACTTATTTCATAGGATATGTTAAGTGTACTTTCTCAAAGCTATATTTATGTTTTTGCCTTATTACCCTGTTTTAAAGTTTCTAACATCAACTTTTGTTTTGTTTTGTTTTGTTTTTTTCAGTTCTAGTTCTAGAGATTGAACTCAGGCATGCTCTACCACTGAGCCACATCCCTATCCCTTTTTATTTTGAGACTGGGTCATGCTAAATTGTTGAGGCCTACAACTTGTGATCCACCTGCCTCAGCCTTCTGAGTAGCTGGAAGTACAGGCTTGGGCCACTGGTCCGGCTTTCAGTTTTAGATTTAATCTCTTTCTTAGGCTAGTTCTGACAAACCGCTTTTAGTTTTATATTTAGCCTCATCCTTATTTCCTTTTGTTTATTTTAATTATAATCATTTTATGATTTTATCCTTAACTTATCCTGTTTTTTTCCTAATTTCTCTTATAGAAGTATATAATTCATAATCTATTTTTAGTCTTTTAGTTTTAAAAATAAGTTAAAGGCAAGTATTTTGTAATACCTTTAGTTGTGGCCCTAAAATTGTCATGTAAAGTATCTTCATTACATTTAATGCCAGATAATTAGTAATTTAGATTTTGGTATTTATCTTTGGTCCAAAGTTTTTCTTATAGAACTATTTCTTTTTTTTTTAATGAGTTCATGTCCTAGGTAAAATAATCTATTTTTTTTTTCAATTTTAAAGCTCAAAATTGAGAATGTAGTATCTCAAAATGCTACTTTTAATATATTTCTGCTTTCTATAATTTTTTTTTTTAAAGATGTTAGGCCCAGCAGCACTGGGATTACATCCCAGTGACTTGGGAGGCCAAGGCATGAGGATTGCAAGTTTTTTAAAAAATATTTATTTATTTTTTTAGTTGTAGTTGGACACAATACCTCTATTTTGGTTATTTATTTTTACGTGGTGCTGAGGATCGAACCCAGGGCCCTGCACATGCAAGGCAAGCACTCTACTGCTGAGCCACATCCCCAGCCCCATGCTTTCTAGAATTTATTAAAAATTTTCTTAATGGCCAGATGTGGTGGTGCATGCCCATGATCCCAGCTACTTGAGAAGCTGAAATAGGAGGCTGGCAAGTTTGAGACTAGCCTCAGCAAATTAGTGAGGCCCTTAGCAACTTAGTGAGACCCTGTCTTAAATAAAAAATGAAAAAGCCTGAGGATGTAGTTCAGTGGTAAAAATTTTTTTCTTTCTTAGTGACCAACACATGATCTAATGATTATAAATGAATGCTTTTGTTGTCATATGACTTCCTTCCCATCCTGGACATGTTAATTATCCTTCTTTTACTCCAGTTTTCTTATATTTTATGTTGCAGATAATAATACCTATATTACATGTTTGTTGAGAATTATTAGATTATACAAATTTACAGTATTAAATTTTATATTTGAATTTTAAGTGTCATTATCTCATCAAGTTTTGTTAATTTTCCTAGAATAAAAGGGTGAAATATTCTGTTTATAATACCATGTGATGGCTCTATTTGCTAATTTTTATCTCATTGTAAGTTGAAAGAAGTATCTTGCCTCAAGAGTTTGTTTTCTATAACCAAGGTTGCAATTGACTTTGTTTTTGGATATACAAAGACTTGACTTTTATCCTTGACTACTTTTTCTATTTGTCACTGGGTGATAATTGTTTTCATACCATTAAGTTAAAGGCAAGACTAAGACTGCAATTTTCACTTTAATATAAGTAAGGCCACTATTGCTTTCCTTTTAATTGCTTTTACCTGAAGTATTTTGCCCATTTCTTTGCTTTCTTTCATCTCTTTGTTTTGAATTTATTTCTTAAACATTATATAACTGAATTTTTAAAAAAAATTATTATGATAATATATCTCAGAGAAGAAATTTAGCCATTCATATTTTCTGTTTCTATTTTGGTTTTGCTCTGCAACTTGGTTTTTCAATCCTTATATCTGAGTATAATTATAACATGCATTGTAATGTATACAATTAACATACTTAGTTTCTTTTTTCTGTTTTGTTCAGATTTTTTGCTCATTATTCTTTCTGCTAGTTTAGTAGTTTTCTGGTATTCAGTTCTCTTTGTTACTAACCCATAACCTCTTATTATAACCCAGCTTATATTAGGATAAATTAATTGCTCTTCTCCTGATCCGTGGTGTACTGATTGCCATTTCTCTAGCCTGTCCTAGATGACTTTAGAAAGCTTTAATTTACCCACCCTATCCCAGACTCCAGCCCAACCCACATCCAACCTCCTTTATTTTGCTAATTTATCAGGATATTACTGGCTCTTTCCTTTCTGGTGGTCTCTTTTATTTCAAAAGTTGTTGACATTTCATGTTACATTGTGGATCATGTGGGCACTCTGCATGTTGTTGTAACTATATTATTAATAGCAAGACCTTGTTTCCATTTCTCCCCTCATCACATTGCCCCGGCTGGAGACTTGTTTGGCAGTTTGTTAACACCGCCTCAGCATTTTCCTTGCAGAAATTTATGGGTATTTTATTCCCCGAGGCCCTGCCCATTTGAACATGTCTGGTTTTGGACCTATCAAATGAAAGACAATTTGTGTGTGTGTCTGTGTGTGTGTGTGTATGTATAGGAAGGATTCCTGAAATTCTTCTCTCATAATCTCACTGTATTTTTGCTTCCTCCACAATAGAGGAGAAATCTGAAGCAAGAATCTTTCTTTCCTTTGTATGTCAGCTGTTCTTTCATTTGGAAGCTTCTAAGATTTTATCCTTGTCATTCACAATTATATTAACGTAGGCCATTTTTTGGGGGAACATGTCTTTGGGTTTATATTTTGTCTCTGGTGGGCAGACCTCTGTCTCTGCTTCCTGGATGTCATGAACTCATCAGCTTTCCACCACCACACTTTCTCCATGATGTTTTTCCTCACCTCAGGCTTAGATCCGTGAAGTTGGCTGACCATGGCCTGAAACCTCTGAAACCATGAGCCAAAATAAACTTTTCCTCTTCTAAGTTGTTGTCATGTCTTTTGGTCACAGTGATGAAAAGCTGACTAAAATACCATACCAAATTAGTCATAGTTATTTTAAATTGTCTATATATAACTCCAACATCTGGGTCCTATCTGAGTCTGGTTCTGATTGCTTGTTCTTCGGAGTTTGTTTTATTTTTTAGCCTGTTGGCATGCTTTGTAGTTTTTGTTCAAAGTGTGGCCTTAAACTTGTTAAAGAATCTCTTGAGCTGGTGTGACTTTGTAGACAGTAGAGGGCAAATAAGTTTTTTCTTCTAATAAGCTAGAAAATTTTGTTATTTTAGATACTCAGGAAAGAAGGTTTGAATCTCTTATTTATCCATTCTCTTTCCCTCCTTCAGTTGGGTGTTTTGATTTTGGTTTTTAAATTCAGTAGTCAAGGATTTTTTTTTTGTACTGGGGATTGAACTCCGGAGGACTTGACCACTGAGCCATATCCCCAGCCCTATTTTGTATTTTATTGAGAGACAGGGTCTCCCTGAGTAGTATAGTGTCTAGCCATTGCTGAGGCTGGCTTTGAATTTGCCATCCTCCTGCCTCAGCCTCCTGAGCTGCTGGGATTACAGGCATGTGCCACTGCCCTGGCAAGGTTTTTAATATTTGAGAATTCTTTCCTATTTTTGCAGGCTCCTTGTAATTGAAGTCCATTCTCATTTTAAGCAAATTTCCACTCAAATATGTAAGTACAATTTTGAATTAAAAGCAAAAAAAAAAAAAAAAAAGGAAAGAGGATGTGGCTCAGGAGAGGGAGAGAAATTAGCCAAACATTAAACCTTTTCCAAGAACAATAGGCCTTGAAGGAAAGAGGTGATACTGAAGCCTGGACCCTAAACTTCGAACTTCCGCAATTACCAATTAGTCCTGAACAGAGCACAGTAGATAGTGAGAAACTCTGGGAAACAATGAATCCCACGGGAAGAAGAAATGCAATGAGTAGGATCTGAGTTTTCATCTCTCAGGATCTGAGTTCCTATCTCCTCATTGTTAGAGTTTCAAACATTTTACAACTGCCTTCCTTAGTTAAAATTTCAACCTGGACTACTGTTGTAGGGACAGACTAGGTAAGGCACCGAAGATAGCAGGAAACAGTTTTATTTGGCTGAAGCAAGATTAAGAGAGCACAGCTTCTGCTGTAATCAATCAATCTCCTGAACCCCGAGTTCAGGTAGTTTCAGAGTTTTATATCCAGCATGTAAGGGGAGGGGATCAGAAGTTCACAGTCTGCAGAAGTTTACATAAAAGCAGCTTTTTCCTTTTACTGTTTTGGGCAAGTTAACACTTCAAGGACAACATCTGAGAAGGGGAGAGCTTCTTCTCCCCTCCCCTCTCTTTCCTCCCCCTGCCAGCTGTTACCATGGAGCCCAATTGGTATCTTCTCTTATCTTAAAAATGTAGACATCTCTGTGAAGCCCAGCTCAAGGCTAGCAGCCTTGTTTGCACATTTCTACAAACTACTATACTGGATACATTTGTGAAAAACTAGTAAGGGGGTGTCCAGCACCTGGAGTGCTGGCATCTTCCTGGCCAGTGGCCAAGTAAAACAGGGCAAAATGGAAAATAGGAAATTTATCTACACTGAACTCTTTTGCAGAGACGTTTTTGCTGACAGTCCCCAAATCAGCCATGGTGAAGATTTCTGGAGAAGCCCAGTTAAGACTTTTCTGTGGAGAAAGGGGATTACACTACACTACTAGTTCCTTAACTGTTCGATCAGCATGTCTGCAGTTTCCAATGATTAAGCCCACCCTCATTGTAAACTTTAAAACTCATACCCCTTTTGTAACTGAAGGCCATTTTTCTACCCAGAAAAGGAGCCCTTACAATGCCTGATTGATAGACTCCACTGTGGAATAAAGGAAAGCTTACTGTTCCATTTGAGGTCTGCTTCCATCCTAGTTATTTGTGTTTTCATAATGGTGTTGAAACCATGTTGGTTATTTTTGCTTACAGTCTCTCCTGATGAATAATACACTGAATAGCCAAAAATTCATTTTTTACATTCCCAGAAAGTGAGACAATTGAGGAGCCTCAGATTTTTTTTTTTTTTTCATGAATCAAAGATTAGTATATGGATAGGGTACTTTTTTTTTTTTTTTTTTTTTTGGTACCGGTGATTGAACCCAGGGGCACTTAACTACTGGTCACATCTCTAGTCCTTTTTTTATATATTTTATTTGGAGACAGGGTCTTACTGAATTGTTTTGGACCTTGCTAAATAGCTGAGGCTGGCTTTGATTCTGCAATCCTCCTACCTGAGCCTCCCAAACAGCTGGGATTAAAGTACCCATTAGTATATGGATAGGTACTTCTGAGGGTACTTCTATTATTTGTTCTCCCACAACATTAAAATGCCAAAATATTTCCAGATTAGGTGTGTTATGTGTGACATTTTTCTCTTCAGGTATCAATAGTGAACACAACAAGGTTTTGTGCTTCAAACATTGCATGTTGTCCATTTCAGCTCATCATAGAAATTAAAAATAATTTTTTTGTAGTTGTAGATGGACAGAAAGCCTTTATTTTATTTGTTTATTTTTGTGTGGTGCTAAGGATCAAACCCAGTGCTTCACACATGCTAGGCAAGCACTCTGTCACTGAGCTACAGCCCCAGCCCCACAAATATACTTTTAAAGGGACCAGGGTCATTCACGGTTGTAGCTGTAGGCTTCTTCCAAGAGGAGTGGCAGCACCTGGACCCTGCTCAAAGGACCTTTTATAGGGCTGTGATTCTGGAGAACTACAACCACTTCATCTCAGTGGGTAAGGATTGTGTTTTATATAATTCCAAATAAAATTTCTTTTTAAAGTTGCTGGTACACATCATCCTTTATAGAGATTATTGATTTGGGGGAGTGGGTTACCAGGGATTAAACCCAAGGGGTGTTTTACCACTGAGTTACATCCAAAGTCCTTTATATTTTTGAGTCAGGGTCTTGCTTAGTTGCTGGGGTTAGATTTGAACTTGGAATCCTCCTGCCTCAGCCTCCTGAGCCACTGGGATTACAGGCATGTGCCACTATGCCTAGCTAGATTAATGATTTTTAGATTGAAACATAGGATCCAAAGCTAACCAGTGGGCCAAAGGTCTTTTCCCTTTTGATCTAGAAATAACATTTCCCCCCACTTCCAGTGAAAAGTTTAAATGGTCCTATTGTTATATAGATCCTGGAGCTGTACTTTTCTCCTTCAAGAACCTGGAAATCCACAAACCTGGCCCAAGTCTTGTGTTTTTTCTTATTTGTAGGGTATTGTGTCACCAAGACAGAGGCAATCTGCATGTTGGAGCAAGGAAAGGAGCCGAGGACATTAGAAGAATTTCTCAAGCCAGAGCCATCCAGGTATTCTGGTCCCTTCAAGTGTTGACTCTTGAGTTTTTAGAAATTTGGAGATCTTCCTTCCTTCCTTCTTTCCTTTCTTCTTTTGTGGTACTGGAACTTGAACCCTCAGCCTAGAACATGTTAGGCAAACACTACATATTTTCAACCCTTTATTTATTTATTCATTTATTTTTATTATTTTGAGATAAGATCTTCCTAAATTGCTTGGGCTGGCCTCCAACGTGCAATCCTGCTGTTTATCCTAAGTAGTAAGGATTACAGTTTTGCCACCATACCTGGCAGGATTTTGTTTTTTAGAGCACCACTTTCAAAGTGGCTGAGAATAACTGGCCTGTATTCTTTAGATACACATTGCATACAGATAATGTTCTCAGACTTTGGGTTTTCCTTTACAGATACCAGTTCTTTTCTTTTCTTTTTTTTTTGTACTGAGAGTTGAACTCAAGGGCGCTTGGCCACTGCCACATCCCCGGCCCTATTTTGTATTTTATGTAGAGACAGGGTTTCACTGAGTTGCTTAGTGCCTAGCTTTTGCTGAGGCTGGCTTTGAACTCACAACTCCTGCCTCACCTCCCAAGCCGCTGGGATTACAGGCATGCTCCACTGCACCTGGCTCCAATTATTTTTATATATATACATTTTTTTAGTTGTAGATGGACACAATACCTTTATTAATATTTGTTTATTTTTGGTGCGTGGTGAGGATCAAACCCAGTGCCTCACACATATCACTGTGCCACAACCCCAGCCCCCAAATCCAATTCTTACCTGTCTCATTTTAGATCATTTTCTTATTCATTACCTCCCTATTAGTCATCTTTTAATTATATATCATTTTAGTTGTGTATCATTTATTCATTCAACAAGTTTTAAAATTATTTATTAATTTATGTGCCAGTTATGTCTGTGAACTGAGGCTAGACATGACAGTATAAAGAGCTGTTGTGGAATATATGTTTTTGTTTTGGAGAAGAGTGATATTTTATTTGTTTATTTAGTTTTTTAAATATTTATTTTCTAGTTAAAGGTAGACACAATATCTTTATTGTATTTTATGTGGTGCTGAGGATCGAACCCAGTGCCTCACGCATGCTAGGCAAGCTCTCTACCTCTGAGCCACAACCCCAGCTGTTTGTTTTTTTTAATGTAGTGTTGGGGATCGAACCCAGTGTCTCACGCATGCTAGGCAAGTGCTCTACCACTGAACCACAACTCCAGCCTTGAGGGTAATATTTTAACAATTTTTTTTTTTAGAAAAACCCTTTGAGGTGAAAATCAAAGCACATGTTTTTTCCCCCTGTGCTGGGGCTTTGACTGCTGAGCTACATCTGCAGCCCCGAAAATACATTTTTTAAAAAATATTTTTTAGTTGTTGATAGATCTTTCTTATTTATTTATTTATACATGGTGCTGAGAATCAAACCCAGTGCCTCACACATGCCAGGCAAGTGCACTACTGCTGAGCCCCAGCCCCATCCCCCAGAGAATTCATTTCTTTTTTAATGATGTGAAGACATATTTATTACTACAATTCATTACATACTATGTGACAACAGGTATAGTCCTGGTGGTCTTTGTTAAGAGGAGACTCACACCTGCGTGATGTACATTTTGGTACCAGTGAAGGACAAATGATGATCAAATAATAGCTGTAACAATAGAAGCATGTAAAGTAAAATCTATGTAATGAAAAAATACCTTACGTTGAAAGCATAATATGATAATAATTATTTTTGAGATGAAATAACTTGGCAAACTTGTAAACCTGGTTACTTGTGAAAACAATGGGATATTTGCACGTATCTTCTGAGTAAATGAAAAAAAGTGAACATTTGTTAGTCTACAAGTTGTTTGAAAAGATCATGGACAAAAATCTTGTTTGAAGAAAATAAACATTGAAGAGTAAAACTTTAAAATCCACATTTAAAAATGATATTTGTTCCATAAAAAAAAAGAAAACCAGGTTACACATAAATGTTAAGAATCTGCCACATGCCCCAATAGGAAAATAACACTTAATAAAAATTAATTTTCAACGGCACAGTGACCATAATTATTTAAAAATTACAGTAAAAATTAAGTCTACTGCAGGCTGGGGATATGGCTTAGTAGGTTATTTGCCTAGCATATGTGAGGCCCTGGGTTCAATACCTAGCACTGCCTGCCACCCTCCCCCCGCCAAAAAAAAAAGCCTACTGGGATACTGGGAAGGCATTCAGTTCACCTTTGAAACCAACACAGTTCACAATGGAAGGAGAAAAAACATTACCTGATTTTATTTCAAATTATAGCAACCACTAAACTCAAATGCTATTACATTAACAAGTTATAAAATTATATCATTTTAATACATTTCTTTTTTTTTTGTTGTTGTTGTTATTTATTTATTGGTACTGAGAATTGAACCCAGAGGGGTTTAATCACTGAACCACATCCCCAACTCCCTCTTTTTTCTTTTTTGGTACTGGGGGATTGAACCCATGGGTGCTTTACTACTGAGCCACATTCCCAGCCATTTTTTATTTTGAGGCAGGCACCACGCTAAGTTGCTGAGGGACAAGCTTTGAACTTGCAATCCTAACTGCCTCAGCCTTCCCAGACGCTGAGATTACAGGCATGTGCCACTGTGCCCAACTCATATTCTGAAAGTTTTGACAGAAATACCTACTGAATACCATACCTGACCTCATTTGTTATGAAAATAATTATTTTAAAATATTGTATAAAATTACCATTAAGAGCTGGGCACAGTGGTGCATGCCTATAATCCCAGCTACTCGGGAGGCTGAGGTTAGGTAGGAGGTTTGCAAGTTCAAGGCCAACCTGGGCAACTTTAGAAAGACTGTCTCAGAATAAAATTTCAAAAAAAGGCTGGAGATGTAACTGACTGATAGAATGCTTTCTTAGAATGCAAAAGACCCTGGGTTCAATCCTCAATACTGAAAAAAAAATTAAGGCTATGTATAAGGTATATATGAAGAATAAATTAATTTTGTGTTTAGATTTAGATCCATCCTCAAGATATCTAAATATGTATATATAAATATTCCCAAATCAGAAACACTTTTGGTCCCATTCATTTTGGATAAGAGACACTCAACTTATATACAATTCAGCGGTTTCTGGTCTATTCACAGTGTTCTTCCAACTATCACCACTATCTAACTGCAGAATATTTTTACCATCCCCAAAAGAAGACCTGTACCCATTAAGCAGACTCCTTATTTTCCTCTCTTCCAGGCTTCTTGCCACCCCTGATATACTTTCTTTTCCTGTGAACTTACCTATTTTGAACATTTCATATAAATGGATCATATAATATGTGGCTTTGTATCTGCCTTTTTTTCACTTAGCATAATGTTTACAAGGTTTGCCTGTGCTATAACATATATTAGTACTTTATTCCTTTTTATGACTGAATAACATTTTATCTGTGAGTATGTCACATTTTATGCATCCATTGATGGATATTTGGGTTGTTTCATTTTATTTATTTATTTATTGTTTGTATTTCTGCTGTTGATCTAAGAATCTGTTACAAATCCAAGGACTTGAAGATTTACACATATATTTTCTTTTAAAAGTTTTTTAATTTTAGGGGCTGGGGATGTGGCTCAAGCGGTATTGTGCTCCCCTGGCATGCATGGGGCCAAGGTTCGATCCTCAGCACCACATACAAACAAAGATGTTGTGTCCACTGAAAACTAAAGAATAAATTAAAAAAAAAGTTTTTTAATTTTATCTTTTTACTTGGGTCTTTGATAGAAAGGAAAATTTTATGGTTTGAGACTATTACAGGTTCTTTAGAGAACAACTCTGGTAGAAGAAAATGAAGATACAGAGCAGAATAAACTGTGCACCTGATCTTATTTCCACAGCCTAAGTATATGCTTTCTTTGGATACTAGATTTCTATCCATAAGAACAAATATATATTTTAACTGAATTTTTTATGGAATATAAGTTGAAATATCTTTCTTTCTACTCTTGCTGTATATGAATAGGTATGGCCATTATTCCTAAATTAACTCCCCAATAAAGAACTCAAACAATGTATTTGGGAGTGGATCCTGGAGATTGAACTCAAGGGCACTTATGCACTGAACCACATCCCTTTAAAATTTTTTTTGAGACAGGGTCTCACTAAATTGCTGAGGCTAGCCTTGAACTTGCAATTCTCATGCCTCAGCCAGGAAAGTCACTAGTATTACAGGCACATGTCACCACATACAGTTCAAATGATGTATTTTAAAACTCAGTCAGTTAAATGGAATAATAATCAGCACAATAGTTAAATACAAAATTATTTAAAGAATGTTTGCTTTCTCCTATAAACTTGAACTTGCTCCAGCTTCCTGTCAGGAGGAGATTCTAAAACTATGGCAAAAGTAGAGGTGATTGAAAACATACCCTTGCTCATAAAAAATAGATAATTCAGAGTTCAGGAAGCTCAAAGCAGCTGAATGTGTGGGGAAGCATTCTGAAAAGGGAGCTAGCAGAGAAAGAGCTTGAGAAATCTGAGTGCTACTCTGCCCAAAGATGAGCTTCTTTAAGGCTTTGCAAAAAAGAGCGGGCTGCTGAAAGTACTTTACTGAGGAACTCTAAGACAAACACTTCCCCGAGCTCATACAGAGTTGAGAATCATCCATGTTTCTACCAAACAAGACCCCTCCTCCTTCAGATCCTAAAATCACAGTCTTTTCCCCGTTAGCATTTTTTTTTACATCCCCCCATGAATATATTGGGAGTGGACAAGTTTTAGGGATGTTTTTAATGTTGTGTGAATCTGCTTGGGCTGCCTTAAAAAAACCACAGACTTCATGGCTTTAACAATAGACATTTATTTTCTCTCAGTTCTGAGAATAGAAGTTCATGACCAAGGTGCTGGCAAATTCTACTTCTGGTGAGGTCTTCTTGACTTGCAAACAGCTATCTTTCCTAGTATGTCATTGCATGGCCTTTCCTCAGGAAATGCATTCAGATAGGGAGCTGGCTGGTGTCTCTTCTTTTAAAGATATGAATCTCATCAGATCAGGGCCCCATCCTTATGGCCTAATTTTACCTTAATTCTTTCAGGGTTGCATCTCCAAATAAGCTTCAAAATAAGTATTTTGATGGTGATCAAGGGACACGAACATTCTGTCCTTATCAGATATTTGAAATGAAGCTTCTAGGTTCTGTATTACTTATCCTTTTCCCCTCCCATGAAGCTTCTATTTCTCCATCTCTATGTGGGAGAATTATCCCATTAAGCAAGAAGAGAAATGTCCCTTGAACAATACTCCGTTAATCCATTGTCTAAGAAGGTATTCTGTCTGCTACTCAGGGATTCTAGGAGAATGGGCTCAGATGTGATGGCTGTACAATTCCAACTCAGTGAATGAATGCAGTCATGTTCTACAGTTTCAGAGTAACATTCTATTGAAGAGAAAGGAAACTTGGAAGAGTGTAGGAACCATGCTCCATCTTCATAGGGTATTAGGACCCTCCCTCAGCATTGGTAGTTCCTAAGTTTATGGCTCAGAGTTCAGGATTACCAGCTCTGCTAGCACCATCTGATCATACTGGAAAGGAGAGATCAGGTTCCCCTGGAGTCACTGATGGTGGGGAATCTAGGCAACTCATTTTCCATCTTGATGGTTCAAACTCTGTGTATGGTGGTAGGTGCTTAAGAGCACCTTCTTCAGTACCTACTGTGGAATTGTGTTAGAAATGCTCAAATTCATATTTTTCTAAACTGGACATAATAGATAGTGGGTTCTCTGTGATAATGATGAAACAAATGAGGATTAGAGATTGGGCCTCACTGATATAGACAAGGAGAAAGATTGATTTTGCCTATCTATTTAAAATGGAAATATAAAAATGCATACCTAAACCTGAATATGATTATTTTGTTTTTCTAAAGTTAATTTTATTTCACAAGTACTATATAACATATATTCCTAAATGAATTAATAAGTAAAGTCTCCTTTAATACACTGATTCCAATATTAGGACTTGTTACCCAATAAACCAATATTATTAGATTAGTGCTCACTCTTCCTGGTCATTTCCTATGTAAGTACAAATATCCCAGTATTGACAGTTCATTGGAATTTGAGTCATGAAAATTTCAAATCTACCTTAAAAATGAATACTTTCACATTGTATGTGAATTTTAAGACAATTTCAAAATATTTTATAAATATCTGATATCACAAAGGTTAAAATTCACATGCTTGGTGAATTATAAATTGAGTTTATTTCTGCTTGGTGTGGTACTAAGGAGAAAAATTATCATGGCTGTATCCTAAAAATAAATTGTCCTGTTATTTACCTGCTTTTTAGATTTCTAAGATGATTTATTGACTTTGGTTTTTATTTAATATCCAGTGTTGTAATTTAAAATTACATAAGAATGTCACCCAGGTGTTCATAGGTTAGATAGGATACCCAGGGACTGAGAAGAAATGTACACTCTGATACACTGTTTCATTGTTTTATTGAAATTAAATGCTTATAAAAATATAAAGCCACATTAAAAATATGTGGGAGTTGTCTGAATTTATGTTGTATAAGAATACATCCTCTGGGGGCTGGGATTGTGGTAGAATGCTTCACTGGGTTCGATTTTCAGCACTGCTTATAAAAAAATAAAAAATAAAGGTATTTTTTAAAAAAGAATGCATCCTCTTTCATTCAGTTTCTAAAGGAAAATTGTTACGGAATTATTTCATTAAAATTTTTAGATAAAGACGCTGGACAGATACTTCTCAGAAGAAGATATACAATCGATCCAAAAATATATGAAAAAAATGTTCAACATCTCTAGCAATTAGAGAAATGCAAATCAAAACTACTCTAAGATTTTATATCATTCCAGCCAGAATTGCAGTTATTAGGAATACAAGTAATAATAAGTATTGGCGAGGATGTGGTTTTCCCTACTCTTACATTGCTGGTGGGACTGCTGGTGGTGCAACCAATCTGGAAAGCAGTATGGAGATTCCTTGGAAAACTTGGAATGGAACCACCATTTGACTCAGCTATCCCACTCCCCAGTTTATACCCAAAGGACTTAAAAACAGCATACTACAATGACCCAGACACATCAATGTTTATAGCAGCACAATTCACAATAGCTAAATTGTGGAAATCAACCTAGATGGCCTTCAGTAGATGAATGGATAAAGAAACTGTGGTGTATATATACACAATAGAATATTACTAAGCATTAAAAGATAATAAAATCATGGAATTTACAGGTAAATAGATGGAGTTAGACTATCATGCTAAGTGAAGAAAGCCAGTCCCAAAAACCAAAGGCTGAATGTTTTTTCTGATAAGTGGATGCTGATCTATAATGGGGGTTGTGGGGAGCATGAGAGGAATGGAGAAATTTTGGTTAGAGCAAAGGGGAGGGAGGGGACATGGGGGTAGGAAAGATGGTGGAATGAGATGGAAATCATTACCCTAAGTACATGTATGAAGACACCAATGGTGTGACTCTACTTTGTATACAACCAGAAAAATGAAAAATTGTGCTCCATTTATGTACTATGGACTGAAATGCATTCTGCTGTCATGTATAACAAATTAGAACAAATAAATAAATAAATAATTTTAGCTAGGCATGGTGTTGCACATCTGTAATCCCAGCTACTTAGGGAGCTGAGGCAGGAAGATCATAAGTTAGAGGCCAGCCTTGGCAATTTAGTAAGTTCTTGTCTCAAAATAAAAATAATTGAAAGGGCTGGGAATGTATGAATATGTGTATAGTATTTAAAAAGAGATCATATCTTACATATTCTTATGTAATTACATTTTAAATATTATGATAGCAATGAATTCTTATTCCATGTCCCTATTTTATCTTAATGGTGTAAGGACACCATTAAATAATTTTCCACTTTTCAAAATTGCTTTTCAGTTTACCCATATCCTAGCTTTGGATATTTAGATAGCCTCTATTTTTTCTCGTAAGTAGACTTATTCCATTGAGTAAACAAGATAATTTTGACCAATTTATGCACTGAAAGAAATTGCCAGATTTGAACAAATATTTCCAAAAATCTTCCTAACTGTATCAAATAACTAATAAGTCAGTGGTTGTTGGGATGTGATACAGAAAGAGCAGAAATTCCAGTTTGTCAACACATGTGAGGTTGCTTTTACTGTGATGGCAGAGACACCCAGTAGAGATCCTCTTCAGAGAAGCAGTAGGTTGTGGTTTGCTTCTAAGAGTGTGTAGGGATGATGGGACAAAAAAGATGCATTTGTGGCCCATGGGTCAGATGGGCCACGATAAAACATCACTGTCTTGACTGGGCCTGAAGAGGACTTTCACACACGTAGGATGAACCTGAAGCAAATGGTTATTTTTATCTTAAGCAATTGATATTAGTTATCACAAGTTCTTTCTCTCTATCTGCTCTGTCCACAATACTGGCTATTTTCCCATGAGGTTATAAAAATAGGGTTACAGTTCTTTCTTACTCACATCCAGAGGTAGAGATGAACTTCCTTTGAATTTTCCAAGAGGAAGAAAGTACCTTCCTACCAGTCTCCAGCAAGTCTTTCCTGAAGAATCACTGGCTAAAACAGTGAATTGGAATAGATTAAACAACCCAATGAGAAGTACAGATTGTCCAACAGGAAAAAATAAATAAAAATGAACTCTATGCTATCTATAGGTGACACATTTTAGGTTCAAAGATACAAACAGAGTGAAAGTAAAAGTATGGAAAAGATATGCATATAGCCACCACATGCCTGTAATCCCACTAGTAGGGAGGCTGAGTCAGGAGGATTACAAGTTCAAGGCATACTATGCAGCAATTTAGAAAGCCTCTATTTTGAGACCCTGTCTCAAAATTAAAAATAAAAAGGGCTAGGAATATAGCTCAGTGGTAAATTTCCCCTGGGTATCAAAAAATAAAATTAAAAAGAAATTAAAAAGTCCTGGGGATGAATCTTAGTGGTAAAGCACAATCCCTAGTATTCAAAAAAAAAAAAAAATATATTCATACAGTAACCATAGAAAGCTGAATTGGCTATGTATTATTTGACAAAGTAGACTTTAAAACACACAAAAATGTTACTAGAAATAGAGAGGTAAACAGCGATGTTTTACAGTGATAAAAGGGGTACTTTCATCAGGATATAACAAGTGTGTATACTGTGTGTGTATATTGCAAAAATACATGAAGTGAAAACTGACAGAAATTGAAGGGAGAAAAAGAAAATTAATTATACTTGAAAATTTCAGTAATCCACTTTCAGTTGTGTATTGTTATGGATTGCATGTATGGGTTCCCCTAAAATTCATATGTTGAAACTCTAATCCCCAGAGGGACGTTTTCATTAGGAAATGAGGCCTTTGGAGGTAATGATTGTGAAAACATTTTGAGGTTTATTAGGAGAGACAAAAGAACTAATTTTTGTCTGCTTTCTGCCTTGTGAGGAAGACAGAGCAAGATGATTATCTGCAAGCCAAGAAGAATATCCTCACCATAATCTGACCATGCAGGCCTCCTGATCTCAAACTTTCTACAAATGTGAGAAATAAATTTCTGTTGTGTATACCATCCAGTCTACGGTAATCCGTTTTAATTATCCAAATTGACTAAGATATGTATAGAATAATTATGCAGAAGATTAACAAGGGAAGAGAAAAACCATGAACAATAATTAACCCACTAGACCTAACAGAGTCATTTGTAAAGAACACTCCACCTAATAAGGGCAGAATATCATTTTTTACAAATATAAATGAAACATTTTCCAGGGCAGACCATATACTAAACATAAAACAAACTTTGATCAGTATAAAATAATTGAAATATAAAGTTTCTTCTCCACCAGAGAAATAATTTAAAATCAGTACCAAATTTGAGGAACTCACAAAAATACAGAGATTAAATAACACTCTTTAATAACCAGTAAGTGACAGAAGAAATAAAAAATAACTCTAGAACATACTTTGAGATGAATGAAATAACATAATATATTAAAATTCATATGATAAAGCTAAGGCAGTTCTTAAAGGGAATTTATAGGTATAATGTTTATATTTTAAAAATTCTCAAATTAGTCATCTAACATTCCACCTTAAGAAACCATGAAAAGACAGGGGTTGGAGGAAGATGGAAAGGTTGAGGAGGTTGTTTTCCAAGCTGCTCCATGGCATGAGACCAGGAAAGTAGATAAACAGCTTCTCAGTGAGGTGGTTCGTGAAAAGAGAGATTTAACTGGGATTTAATACTAGACTCTCAGAACAGTTTAAGGAATCAGAAAGTTGGATATGGTAAAATAAAAGAAGAAAACCCATTACTGGTGGGGAGCTGATCCACTGCAGGTAAATCAGGAAGGGGGACTAAGAAAACCTGCATTTCAGGTGGCACCACGGCATGTCTTGGTACAGAGAAATTAGAGATCAAGAACATTGCCAGACTGATCTAGAGGGTAAGCTACACTATATCTTCCTGTGGGAAAGATGCCACACATCACCTGATTGTCTGTGGAGAGCTGTTCGTAACAGTGACTATGGAACAGTCAGGGAGCTGCTGGAAATCAGTGACAGACTAGGATGTGTTCCTGAAGTGTCTTACACCTCACAGTGTAGGATCTTGGGCATTACAAAGTTGTTTTTTCATGTTTATTATTTTAGTTAGTTCTCATGAATTTTTGACATAGATAAGGAAAATGAACTTTAGAAAAAAATTAGTGATAAGTCCAGCTTAATAACACTAGTAATATACTAATATGAGATTAGAAAATAAAGTTTTCTCCTTCTACTGAAGTACCACATTTCCCCCAGGGTTGAGCACATGCTAAAATTGCTTATTGAATGGAAGGACAGCAGAATAAAAATAGACATTATTATTGCTGTGAGTATATACGTGACTGCATGACCAATGTGATTCTGCAACCTG
This sequence comes from Marmota flaviventris, assembly GCF_047511675.1. Classification (NCBI taxonomy): domain Eukaryota; kingdom Metazoa; phylum Chordata; class Mammalia; order Rodentia; family Sciuridae; genus Marmota; species Marmota flaviventris. The sequence goes on along the minus strand of NC_092501.1, from coordinate 78,318,496 downwards.
TACACTCAGAAAAATGAGAAATTGTATCCCATCTGATTAAAATGTAGATCATTGTACTGTCATGTGTAACTAAATAAAACAAATAATAAATAAATAAAATTGCTTATTGGGAGGGTTTTTTTTTTTTTTTTTTTTTTTTGGTCTTAGAGGATTGCCTCCTTCACCTTTACTTTCCTCCAAGATAGGCTCACCATTAACACAAAGCAGATCTCAGGGTTGATAGGTGAATTCACTACTCCCCCATCTCAACCCATGTGCTTTACACACTTTCCTTCTCTTACCAAGATCCTGGAAAGGACAATTTCCCTAAAAAGTCAGAAGAAAAGTATTGGACCAAAGTTACTATATCTTGTTATATCTTCCCTGTAAGTAATACATTAATCCACCCTTATGGGTGGCTTTCTATACTTTCAATTACCTGTGGTCTGCTGTGGTCTGAAAATTTTTAATGAAAAATTCCAGGAATAAACAATTCAGAACTTTTAAGTTGCATCCCATTCTGAGGAGGGTGATGAAATTCCATGCTGTCCTGTTCCATCTAGCCCAGAACATGATTCATCCCTTTGTTCAGTGTAGCTTGCTGTTAGTCACTTGGTAGCCATCTTGGCTATCAGATTGACTGTGGTATTGCAGTGCTTCTGTTCTGGTAAGAAGGCCAGTGGTAGCCTTACTTCTTCATAATGCCTATGTCAGTCACCTCACTTCATCTCATCACATAGACATTGTGTCTCATGTCCTCATCACAAGAAATTTGAACACAGTATAAGAAAATATTTTGAAACCACATTTTCATAAATTTTGTTATAGAACAGTGTTATACTTGTTGTTATATTGTTGTTGTTATCCTCTTTCTGTGCCTAATTTATAAATTAATCTTTATCATAGTATGTATAGGAAAGAACAGTATATATAGGGTTTGGTCCTATCTGTTCTTTCAGGCATCCACTGGAGTCTGTGGATAAGGGTATGTGTGTGTCAGGGGTGACTACAATATCTTATTCATGTAGATAGTGACTGCATTTTAGCCTTTGTTTAATTACAAAGGCAAAACTGGGCCTCCTTTTTAGCTACAATGTTCCTGTTATGCTCTACACATGTTGTGTACCTAGGAGGTGGTCAGTGGAGGTGGGGAATGCACACAGAGGGGACTGAGGGCCCTGGTCAATAACAACTATCATCTCCAAATTTCTTTGAGAGAGAGGAAAGATATATGAAATATGGAGGAAGTATCTTATACTTCTCAAATGGGACCCTAGCTGAACATAATTGTTGATTGCTCAGTCCCACTAAAACTGGAGTTGCTCTGCTTCTGCTGGTGGGTAGGGTCTGCGTAAGTTGCAGGATTCTGCAGCTAAGAAAGCTCATTTTAGTGTTATCAGATAATCAAGGCAGGGGATGCCTGCCAGCAATAGCTGCAGAGGTCACAACTGGCAAACCTGGATTCTTCTTCACTACTATTAAGTGACATGTAGCAGCTCTTAATGGCAGGCTATGCCCTTCAGTGTCACAGCAGATTCAACAGTTAACTGCCAATTTCTTTCTGGGTTCTTGTCTCTCAAATCCAAAGAATGAAATTTACAAACAATGGAATGCAAAAGTGAAAAGCGTAGGATTTATTTAAGTATGAGAATAGAAATAGAACTGTTACAAGGAGAGGAGGACCTGATAGCAGGTTACTGCTTGAGTGTTCTGATCTAGGGACTTATATAGCTCTTGAGTCAATGCTGTTGATCCAAATTTATGTTAATCAGGTTTCAGAAAAGTATCAACACTATTAGATAGCTCTTGAGTCTGAACTTTCTTCCATTTGGGTCTGCTCCCACTTCCATTTTCACACTGTTATTGGATCCAGACTGCCAAGGGGCGACAGCTTGGTGCACCCTGGCTTACCTCAGCCTGCACTCCAGCTGGTGGGGGCTGACACTCCACTGAAGTTTCTCAGTGGGGATTAGCTACGCAGCTTGGTTGCCAGAGAGCCATATTGACTGGGACAAGGGCTTGGATTCTCCATAATTACCAGAAAAAGGGAAACATATTTAGGCAAGAGACATGTAGAGAATAAGAAGTGGTAGTGAGCAGTGAGAGAAACCCATTGTCAGTGTTTCTGACAATTATTATTATTTCATTATTAAAATAGTTATCTGCTATTGTATAGCTTCCAATGCTTTCTTTCTCCAATTTCCCAATGTTGCCTCACCATCAAGTATTAGTAAATAATTGTGATTAATTTTGATTTGTTTTTATAACACAGTCTTTCATTTTCTCCTGACTCTTCTGAGCAGCTAGTGTAGTAGTTTTGAGAACTGAAATGAAGTAAAACCTGAAAGGAGGAGAGGTGTACTTATTTTTCCAATATGAGGTGAAGTAATCCTGAATGTTAAAGTAAATGTACACATTTTTTATTGTGGGTGATTATCAATAGCTATGATCATAATGAAAACTCTATGTCTTTTATATCCTGCTCTCTATTTTATTAAACTTTTTCACCTGTAATATTTGATCTTTAGAGAGATACTTAGAGACAGATAGGGTTCTTTTATTTTTATTTTTTAGTTGTAGATGGACACAATACCTTTATTTTGTTTATTTTTATGTTTTATGTGGTGCTGAGGATTGAACCAGTGCTTCACACATGTTAGGCGAGCGCTCTACCACTGAGCCACAACCCCAGTCCCCAGATAGGGATTTTATGATTCCAGTCTTATTGATGAAGACCCTTGGTCTGTTTCTCAGGTGTTCACCCCAGTTAGGGTTCATGCTCAGCCTTTCTCTGAACCAGTCCTTGTCAAAGCATCAGTGATCAATGCATAATGACTTATGGGTGGCCAGATAAAATGGTCAATCCAAGTAACTTAAAGAATAAACATTATTTGCCAGTGCTGATTATTTCTTCCTTTATCAATCAAATACCTTCATCACTTGGCTCCCAGGACTTCACCCTCTCTTGGGTTTCTTACTGTCCTGGCTGTCACTTTCAATTCCTCCTTGTCTTTTCCACTTCTAATTACTGGAGCTCCCTAGTCCTAAGTCCTTTACCCTCAGTTCAATCTATACTGACTCCCTGGGAATTTCGGCAAGTCTGTCGGTTTAAATATCTATATGCTAATAACACTTAGATTTATATACAGATGATCCCTGACTTAATGATGATTCAACTTACGATCTTTTGACTTTCCAATGGTGCAAAAGAGATGTGCACTCAGTAGAAACCATACTTTCAGTTTTAAAATTTGATCTATTCTCAGGCTAGCGATTTGCTTATAAGTTTCTCATCATGCTGGGCAGTGCAGTGAGTCACAGCTCAGGAGAGGCAGCAACTAATACTCTACAATAGACTGTGTTACTGAGATAGGGTGTTCAGTAAGTTGCATTAAGTGTATTTTCGATTTATGATATTTTAAACTTACAATGGGTTTATCAGGACATTACTACATCTCAAAAGAAGAACCCTCTTGAGTTAATTTTCTGTTGCACTGACAAAAATAGCAGAAATAAACAGATTAAAAGGAGAAAAATATTTATTTCAGCTCAAGGTTTCAGAGGTTTTTCAGCCCATGGTCAGTTGGTTCCACTGCTTTGGGTTTGAAGAAAGGCAGAACATCATGGCTATGGAAACATATGGTGAAGGAGGCTGCTCACCTTATGGTGTTCACGAAGCAGAGAAAAGGGGCCAAGACAAGATATACCCTTCCAGGCATGCCCTAGTAATCTATTTCCTTCAGCTAGGCCTCACCTTCTATAGTTTCCATCACTCCCAACAGTCCATTCAATTATGAACCCATCAATGGATTAATCCACAAATGTGATCAGAGCCTTCATGAGTCAATCATGTCCCAAGAGGCCCACCTCTGAACGTTGCTGCATAGGGGACCAAGTCTTCAAATATGAGCCTTTAGAGGATATTCCAGATCTGAATCATAGCACCTCTCTTGAATTTCAGACTCATAAATTCTGCAGCCAAACCTATATCTTCACTCATATATTTTCCCCTATATTATGTCAAGTCCCTAATTTATGCACCAAGGCTCAGAGAATTGTTATACGTATTATATAAAAACCAAAGAAAGAAAGAAAATCTCACTTGCCCCTACACCAGCTCACATACAGAAACTGCCAACAAAGAGGGTCCCTCAGAACAGCTCTCTCCTGGGATCCATGTGAAAATGGCCTCATTTGATTATATAAATGAAGATCTCCAGAAAGCTCTTCACATCCTAATAAAAACTCTGAAAGGACAAAACAGGGAGTTAGATGAATGGTGAACATTAACAGGCAATGGAGTTAGAAAAAGAATTGTGAGTACAAGATACAGTGTGTGGAATCAAATTGAGAAAAGAGCGAGCCCAGAAGGGAAGATTTTCCTGCTCCTAATGAGGTTTCCTCCTGTGCTTAAAAGAGAGGAAACATAATAAAGAAATTAAGACTAAAAAAGAAGGTGTGCCAAAGATAAAAATCTTCCCTATAATAGAAATAGATAAAAACACTGCCAGATTCAACCTAAAGATAAACTACATGCAGGCAGGAATGTCTTGAAGATTTGGGTCTTCAAGGTGGATGGCTATCCTTGCTGCAGGCTCTCAGAAACACAATCTGTGCTCCCTGGTTGAACTTCTCCATTATTTGTGTGCTTGTTTTTAACGTCAACTAAAATGTTTTATTTTCCACTTATCTCTCCACAGTTTTTGAAGGATTAGTTTAAAAAATTTTTTTTGTAGTTGTAGATGGACAGCATGCCATTATTTTATTTATTTTTATGTGGTGCTGATGATCAAACCCAGTGCCTCACATGTGCTAGGCAAGCATTCTGCCACTGAACTACATACAGCTCCAGCCCCATTGAAGGATTACTTTTGAGACACAACCACTGGCCTTCCAAAACCATTTGAGTTTGGCATGGCCATTTTGTTACATATGTGACTCCTGTATACCTGAATACATACCTACTGAAATGCAATGTGAGCACTTTGGAAGAAAAAATAAACACATCTGTCTCTATACTTAACCAACAGCAATCATCTTTTCCCATTGCTGCCATGGGGACTGCCCACAAGAGATAACACTGCCTTTCCCTTAGAGAAGGCCACATTACAGTAAAGTGCTTTTTAATCTAAAGTCTTCATAGTATCATACAGTTTTCATTTATTCACAAATACTTATTGATTTTTCTACTGTGGCAGTGAGTTGGTATGAGAGATTCCATGGACAAGAGGTATTGTGAGTAGTGTTCATTCTCACTCCTGTTTGTTCAGGATCTTGGCTTCAATGAAAAATGTTATTTGTCAATGGTGGTAGAAATTCTTCATCTTTCTGGGATTCACCAAATACCATATATTCTTTCTCTGCCATATATACTCCACATCTATAAGCTCCACATCCATGGATTTAACCAACTATGGATCAAAACTATTTGAAAAAAATTGCGTCTGTATTGAATATATACAGACTTTTTATTCTTGTCATTGCCTCCTAAATACACAATGGTACCTACACTGCATTATGTATTATAAATTATTCAGATTCAAAGGATACAGAGAACGTACATAGGTTACATTCAAATACTATACACCTTATAAAGGGACTTGACATCTGTGGCTTGGTTATCTTTAGGGGATGGGGAAATCCTGAAACCAATACTCCATGGGTACAGAAGGAAAACAAAATACATAAACTCATACACATATACACGTAGATATACTTACATATAGACACACAGGGCTTGGCACAAAGCATGTGTTCAATAAATCATTAACATTAAGGTGGTGATAGTGCAATAAAGTAAAAACTAATTCATCCCTGTATTCCTAGATAGGATTCAAATGTAGACATTGTTTGGTTAGGGCTATGTAGGGCTTCTCATGAGGGACAATCTTCACCCAACCCATACATTTTTGGAGATACTTTTGGTTTTTACACTAATGTAGGGGGTTTTTTACTGGCAGGTAAAGGCCAGGAATGCTGCTTAACAGCCTACTATGCACAGGACATATTTTCTCCCAAAGAATTATCTGATTTTGCCTCCCAACAGTTAAACGTTCTCAGACCCTGACCTGCAGGGTGACATCACATTTCTTCTAATAGTGCAGACCTGATGCTCTCTCAGATCATTCCTTACAGGTTGTCTATATATATACATTTGCCAATGTTCTATCATCCTTGGGACCTTCTTACTCAGCACACCAAGCATCTTGCATTTGGTTCAGTTGGAAATAACAATAATATTTATATCTCATCTACTATGGAACATGCCTGTTTTAAATCCTTTCTGTTGGCTCAATCCTTACAACACTATGAGGAGAGGAACTATCTATCACAACCTCAGATTACAGATGAAACTAAGAAACGAAAGGTTCAAGCAACTTGTCCAAGGTGACACACAGGGCCAGGGCTCGCTAGTGGTAGTTGGGATCAACCTCCAGCATTCTTGTTCTTAAAATTCCACATTGTATACCTCTCAGTCCACAAATGAGGTTGGGTACCAACAGTCATAAGCTAACACAGAGTATTTACATTAAGGAGGAAGCACACACATGCTTACCAAGGTGAAGAAAGTTCTGCCTTTAGATTGGTTATCACCTTATGTATCAAGAGATTACAAAATGTCAGTCCAAAAATCCACTCACGGGGTTGGGGATGTGGCTCAAGTGGTAGCGCGCTCGCCTGGCATGCGTGCGGCCCGGGTTCGATCCTCAGCACCACATACAAACAAAGATGCTGTGTCCACCGAAAACTAAAAAATAAATATTAAAAAAATTCTTAAAAAAAAAAAAAATCCACTCACACAAAATGGTGGACATGTTACTGAGATATAGCAACAGAAAAGAGTGGCCCAGCTGGTGGAATGAGACAGACATCATTACTCTAGGTACATGTATGATTGCACAGATGGTGTGACTCTACTTTGTGTACAACCAGAGAAGTGAAAAATTGTGCTCCATTTGTGTACAATGAATCAAAGAGTATTCTGCTGTCATGTATAACAAATAAAAATTAAAAAAAAAAAAAAAAAGAGAGAAACAACAAAAAAAGTAGTGATCCACTGAAAACTCCCCTGGTGCCAATGAGAATGGGCCACTTGCTAGTGGGAATGGTAAGCAAAAAACAAAAAATAAAATCCTATAAGCCTCAAAGAAGGAAGAGAGGAACATACCAGTTACTTGTATTTCATTTAAAGCATACCCAATGTATGAAAATTCATGTTTACAGACAAGATGAACTAAAATGACCTTATTTCTATTACTAAAGGAATCCATTTTAAAAAGGAGGAGGACATATCGAGGAGCAGAAAGGTGGGGGGAGCTAGAGGAGGAGCAGGAGTTATCTGGCCTGGATGTCAATGGTGTTTGGTGGGTTAGAATTATAACTAGGATCTGTTACTGTTCTTTTCCAATTATTCTAAAAACTTAAAGGTATCTTTAACAGCAAAGGAACATGATTCAGTTCGAATGCAAGTTGAGGCCTTAGAAGCCCATCACATACAGACTAGAGGTTCAGTGTGGGTTCTAGAGACAGCCGATTGGAGTAGAATGCCAGGCCTTCCTCTTACCTGTTGTGTGAACTTGAGCAACTTGCTCGCTCTGTGTTTTGGATTCTTCAACTGTTAAACAGAGGATAATCATGGTCCTTCCCTCAGAGGTCATGTCAGCAGTATGATGGCCATCAGTACCTAATTTTCATGAGCACTACATGTGTTAGCTACTATTTTTACCAGCCATCAACTTTCTCAGGTCACTGATTTGTGGCCATCTAAGTATTTTTAACTCATAAATCTGTATAATGAGAATTTCTATTTCACAGGGTAGTTGGTGAGGATTAAATAACACAGAATAACAATGGAAAATTAGAAAAAATCATACAAATATAAGTGGGTATAATTTTAGGGAGCCCTGAAGCCACTTATTGCACCACATACATAAAAATTATGCTCCTGAACTGGGTGGAAGCATTTTCTAGTATCTGGAGCCAAAATCAAGTTACAATTTGCTTAAGTGAACTTAAAAAAAATTGGGGGGTGCTGGGTATTGAACCCCAACTCCTCCCACATGCTAAACAAGCATCCTACTACTTACTATCAAGCTATCCACCCTCAGCCCACTAATAAACTTTAAAAAAAAAAAAAAACCCAAACTTTTTTGGGTGGTTGACAGGTCAGCAGACTCCCAGATATGGAGAAAAAGATTAAGGCTAAGTCTGCAATGTCTTTTCTGTGTCTCTGCTTCTACTGCAGCAGCTCAATTTAAACACCTAGAGCCAGCTAAAACATGGTCAAAAAAGATAAGGAATGCCAGGTGTGGTGGCCCACTCTAAATCCCAGAGACTTCGGAAGCCAAGGCAGGCGTTCTAGGCCATCCTCAGCAACTTAGCAAGGCCCTAAGCAACTAAGTGACACCTTGTCTCAAAATAAAAAATAAAAAGGTTGGGGATGTGCCTCAGTGGCTAAGTATGCCTGTGTTCAATCCCTGGTACCAAAACCAAAAACAAACCAAAAGGGTGTGTGGGGGGGTGGGACTACAAGAGTCCAGGCACAGTAACACTAAAGTCTTCATAATCTGATTCTAGGATGAGACCACTTTTCTTTTTATCTCAGTTCTACTTTCTAACAGTTCTGCTATCTCTGTAACCTGAAGGGAATAGAAGGGAGGAATACTGACATTTCTGCTTAGGGAATGTTTAGATAAATGCTGGGAGGAAGTGATGGGACTTCCAAGCACCAGTGAGGTTTTTCACCTCACATGACCATGCATGCCTCTTCCTCCTCCCCATCTGAACCCCTGCTCCACAATTTAACATGCTCACCCTTCTGCTGTCTGCAGAATTAATATGGTTGATCCCTCTCCTGTAGATGCTCTCAATCTCCTTGCTTCCTTGGAACCTTCTCTTATTTTCCTCCTTCCCCACTTCCCCTTTATCATAGAGGCTTGCCACTGTGTAGGATTTCTGTTCTCCTCACACATTTTGAACAAGGCTAGTATGGTTGAAGTGAAAAGAATGATAGTATGCCTGAAAATAAGATTAGGGAGAAGGACCCAGAACAAAGACTGCAGAAGTTGGATTCTACTTTGTCATGAAAAGCCATTAAAGGAGTTTTGAACAAGTTTTGTACATATTTGGTTTTTAAAAGATAACACCAGTTTCTTTGTGATTAGTCTAAAGGGGACAAAAGTGGAATCGACAGATGACTGTAGCAAAAGCAGTAACTACAGTGGTGCTGGTAGAGGTGGTGAGAAGGGGTCAGATGTGGAATATTAAAATGGTAGGAACTGGAGCAACATTTTATTGTTTTTTCTTGTTGCTACTGTTTGAAATCTTCTATAGTACAAAGATAAAACAATAATGAAGAAACACAAATTGGACCTTTCTCTGGCTAGAGTGTCTAGGAAAGATGGGTGCTTAATTTTATTTGTGCAGTATGGTTTGAAATGGCTTATCCCCTCCAAAAACCCTATTGTGAGGTATTAAGAGGGTGGAAACTTAACCCAACTATGGTGATTAGTAGTTGGGCCTTTGAGAATTGATTAGGACTTAGGTAAGATCATTAGGGTGGAACCCCATCATTGAAGACTGGTGGGTTTATAAGAGGGAGGACATAATGACCGTGAACACTTCCCATGTGATGCCCTCTGCTGCCATCAAGAAAACCTCACTAGATATAATCCCTAGACCTTGGATCAGAATCATGAGCCAAAGTAAACCTTTTTTCTTTATAACCTAATTAGTAGTATGATTATTAGCAACATAAAACAGACTATGGCACTGTGAGTTAGAGCTTCCAGAAAAAAGCTTAAGAATCCTGCGAGGGCTGGGGTTGTGGCTCAGTGGTAGAGCGCTTGCCTAGCATGTATGAGGCCCTGGGTTCGATCCTTAGCATCACATGAAAATAAATAAATAAAATAAAAGTACTGTGTCCAACTACAACTAAAAAATAAATATTAAAAAAAAAAAAAAGAATCCTGTGAGAATCACAGCCTTTGGGACAGGAGTTCCCTGTGTTTCTCCTTTGCTAGCAAAGCAATAAAAAAAAAATAGAATCCTGCCACAAAATCTTTTCTCTCTGGAGAAAAGAGAGGATCATCTGTTCAGATTGCCTAAAATGAGGAGCAAGTGGTAAATTTTCACGATGAAAAGGACCAAAGGACTTTTACAAATAAAGATTCTGAGTCTTTTGAAATCCTGACAATCATGCTGTCTCAGATCTGTGGGAGGAAAATTCATATAAATGATCCAGTGTTCTCAGGAAATCAGAGATCAGTTGGTGACCCAAGAAAACCTGAACAAAAATTATGTGGGAAGAATTTTCCCTTGAGTTCAAAGAAACCCATGGTTAGTATCTATCTAACAGCAGAGTTTAAAACTCCAGTTTTCAATAGTAGAACAAACTGCCAACATTGCCTAAGGAGAGATTGTGAAACCAGTGTTTTGATGTCAAGGTGATATGCACTGGTGTGTTTATGTCAATTAGTTTTATCGAGGTACAATTTATAAACAATAAAATCCACCCATTTATGCGAGCAATTCAGTGAATGCAGTCATGTAGTCAAATCTGATATAGAAAATTTCCATCCCTCAGGCTGGTCTGAAAGTAGTGAGTTATCCCAATTGAATGATCAGACAGTTACAGAAAATTTCCATCCCTTATGCCACTTCAGTCACCTCTTACCCCACGAACAACCACTAAACTGCTTTATCTCATTACAGATTTGCCTTTTCTAGAATTTCCTATACATTATGCAGTAATTTGAGACTGAATTCTTTCCCTTGGCATAATGCTTTTGCAATTCATCCCTGTTGTTTTCTCAGCAGTTTCTTTTTACTATGAAAAAAGTATTCATTATATGGATCTCTGGTTTGTTTTGCTTTTTCATCTTCTGATGGACACTTAGGTTGTTTTCACTCTATTACACCTGTTATAAACTTGCAATGAACTTTCATGTAAAGGCTATGGGTGAACATTAATTTTCACTATTCTTAAAATAAACCTCTAGAAGTGGAATTGCCATGCCAGGTGATAAGTTTGTCTCACTTTATAGGAACAGCCAAATTGTTTTCCAAAGGGCTATACCATTTTCCATTTCCATTAGTAACTTGATCCCTGCTCTTGAATTTTAGAGAGGGCTACGTAGAACCTACAGGAAATATGAAAAACATAAGGCACATAATTTGAAGAGAAACAATAAGTCTAATTTCTCAAGAGAATGTGAACAAAGAAAAACATGCCCTGCTTGGATAAACATAAAGTTCTTGCAGTTAAAAATTCTGGATAGGATACATAGTTCTAATAACACTGCTAAATTGCACAGCACAGATGTTTTCACTCTGTCATCAACCAGAATAATAGTCCACTCATTGTATACCATAACACAGTGCTTGATACTTAAATACTTTAAATGGATGAATGATTTTTCAGTGAGGGAACATATATGAATAACCTTACTATCTATCTCCTTCATGAGATACAGTAAGAGTTACACTAAAAATATATGAGTCTTTATAGTACAAGTACTCAAAAGCCTGAACAGGTTCATGTCACTTAATGGGGATCTTTCCTGTGAACTCGCTGGTGGATGTGAAGGTTGGAGCTCTGGCTGAAGCCCTTTCCACATTTGCTGCACTCATAGGGCTTCTCTCCAGTATGCACTCTCTGGTGGATGAGGAGCTTGGAACTCTGGCTAAACCCTTTCCCACACTTGCCGCAGTGATAGGGCTTCTCCCCAGTATGGACCCTGAGATGGATGCGAAGGTCTGAGCTCTGGCTGAAGCCCTTCCCACACTCATAGCACTGGTAAGGCTTCTCTCCTGTGTGGATGCACCGGTGAATGTGAAGGTTTGAGCTCTGGCTAAAGCCCTTCCCACACTCTCCACACTTGTAGGGCCTCTCTCCTGTGTGGACTCGCTGGTGGATGTGCAGGTTTGAGCGCTGACTGAAGCTCATCCCACATTCCCCACACTCATAGGGTTTCTCCCCAGTATGGACTCGCTGGTGGATGTGCAGTTTGGAGCTCTGACTGAAGCCCTTCCCACACTTGTCACATTTATAAGGTTTCTCACCCGTATGGACTGCGTGATGGATAAGCAGACTAGAGCTCCTGGTGAAGCCCTTCCCACACTTGTCACACTTATAAGGTTTCTCATCCGTGTGGACTGCTTGATGGATCAGCAGACTAGAGCTCCTGGTGAAGCCCTTCCCACACTGCTCACATTTGTAGGGTTTTCCTTCTGTGTGGTCTCTCTGATGAAGTGGTATTTCTGAGTTCTGACTGAAGCCCTTGCCACACCCACCACATTTGCACTGTTTGTCTGCAGTATGGATTTTTTCAGAGGGGTGAACATCTGGGCTGGTAATTGGTATTTTCCCACAGTCATTATGGTTACAGGGTTGTTCCTCTGTGTGAGCTCTCTGATGACTACAGCTAACCAACTGTGATCTCCATCTATAAATATCTTTACAGTTACCGTCAAAGGGACCCAAAGAACCCTCCAACTGTCTACTCTGGCAATTTGCCTCATGACCAAACAATGGTGACTCCAGTTCTGTTACATCAGACACAAGTTTAACTTGAAGGTTTTCTGAACAACGGTTCATCGAAAGATTTTCCCCTCTTATTACTTTTCTCTCAGTGTTTTCTTCAGTTACAAAGAGATCTCTGCTCTCCTGAGGATCCTGAAGTTCTTTCTTACAGAATTTCACAGGGGAGTCTTGTGTGGCCATTTGGCTTGGAATTTCAAAGACAAATATATTTCACTTGCAATGTTTCTGAAATCATCACTTTGAAGAGTAACCACACTATTCCTGTTTCTGTAACTATGACAAGATGCTTCTCTCCACTTTTGACACAGAGAAATATCTCAGGATCCCCATGTACTTCTCTTTAAGGATTTATAATGTAATCCAGATTCCAGGTATTATATTGTCATCTCTTTCAAAATTAGCCAGTAGATGCCATAACAGATCCTGAAGTTCTTTCTCTTGGTTTTCCACAGAACTTTCATTCATGTCTCCTAGGGAACAAGAAGAATTTAGTGATAAGAACCAAGGGTAAATTTCAAGAGAGCAGAACAGGAGTAGCTAAGGCCTGAAGACTTTGTAACTAGGAGAAAGTTCAGCTTGTCTTTCTAGTCATGTCCTTGGATTAATGTCAGGAGAAAAAGCCTTGAGTTCAGAAGTCAGACATTCCCTTTCTGATCTAAAACAAGGCCAATAATCCTGAAGAGGTTACTGAATCCTATACCCTTTTTTCCCACAAATAACATTTCATTTTACTGTATTTTAGTTTTAACAAATTCTTATTTTATTGATACTCTACTTTCAGAGGTGTTGGGGATACAAGAAAATAGAAATCCTTCTGCTTAGCAAGCTAGAGCTTCCTGGGATGAAAGACAAATATATCAACAACAATAATACCAAGGTAAGTGGTACAGATGTATATACAACATAATACATGCACAACTAGCAATGGGAGCACAAAATAGGGGAAATCAACCCAAATCTTGGGGCCTTGGAAAGATTTCTCAGAGAATATGATGGCCAAAGGGGGGAAAAAGTGAAATGTCCCTAGTGGCTTGGGAGGCTGAGGCTCTAACCAAATTAGCAAGACTCTGTCTCAACACTTTACAGAAGAAGAAAAATGATCGGTCAATAAATACATGAAATAATGTTCAACATGTCTCGTAATTACAGAAATGCAAAATAAAACTGCACTGAGATTTCAACTCATTCCAGTTGGAATGGCAATTATCAAAAATACAAGTAACAATAAACATTGGTGAGGATGTGGGAGAAAAGGTACACTCATACATTGCTGGTGGGACTGCAAATTGGTGCAATCACTCTGGAAAGCAGTTTAGAGATTCCTCAGAAAACCTGGAATGAAACCACCATCTGACCCAGTTATCCCACTCCTCAGTTTATACCCAAAGGACTTAAAAATCAGCATACTACAGCGATACAGCTATACCAATGTTTACAGCAACTCAATTCACAATAGCTAAGCTATGAAACCAACCTAGGTGCCCTTCAACAGATGAATGGATAAAGAAAATGTGATACATATACACAATGGAATATTACTCAGCCTTAAAGAATGAAATTATGGCATTTGCCAGTAAATGGATGGAACTGGAAACTATCATGCTAAGTGAAATAAACCAATCCCCAAAAATCAAAGGTTGAATGTTCTCTCTGATATGTGGATGCTGACTCACAATAGGCTGGAGGAGGGGAGGGAGGTTCACTAGATTGGAGCGGGGGGGGGGGGGGGGGACGCGAGGCAGGGGAGAGGGGAATGGGAAAGACAGTAGAATGAATTGTACATAACTTTCGTATGTTCATGTATGAATACATGACCAGTAACTCTACATCATGCACAACCACAAAAATGGGAAGTTACACTCCATGTATGTATGACAAGTCAAAATACATTCTATTGCGATGTATAACTAAAAAGAATAAAAAATTAAAAAACAAAAGACCCTGTCTCAAAATTAAAAAAAAAAAAGCTGGGGATGTTGCTCAGTGGTTAAGCACCCCTGGCTTCAATCCTTGGTACAAAAAAAAAAAAAAAAAGTGAAATATGGAGAGAAAATATGTGTTTGGAAAAACTAAAAGTAGCTTATTGTAAAGCAGATAAAAACAAAGGAAACAGTGGGACTGGAGGGTGTAGCTCAGTGGAAGAGGACATGCCTAGCACATACAAGGTCCCAGAGCTTCATACCCAATTCATTTTTTCTTTCTCTCCCCCCTCTCTCTCTCTCTCTCATACACATACACACACAAAGCAGGAGGCAGAGCAAAGGGCTTGATGTCTGACACTGAGTTCTTCCAACCAAACCTAGCATTAACTGAAACCTATAAAGGATTTACATTTAGGGTGAAATAACTGTGATTTTAAACACCACTGGAAAGCAGGACTTTAGATAGACAGTTGCTATAGCAATTCATAAGAAAAATAGTAAGGGTGACTGTTGTGGAGAGACAGAGAGAAATTCATTCTAAATCATGTGATAAAAAACAAAACCTAGAAGCCTAGGGGAAAGAGACACTAAGCATGCTCTCCAGGTTCCCTGTCTGAGTGACTGGTGTGTTGGTGCTATAATGGATAGGAAGTGAAAGGGGAAAAGGTTGAAGTGGGGAAGGAGAACAGATAACAAACTTAAAATTTGACTTGTTTAATTTGTGGTGCTGGTGGGGTGTTGTTATAGCTGTCCAGGACCAGAGAGCTACATGGGTCTAGAATCCTAAGAGAATTGCGCTCAGAATACAGAGTTTACTTACTGGTATGCATGCTAGTTAAAACACAATGTCGGACTGAGGCTGTAGCTCAGTGACAGAGCACTTGCCTAGCATGTGGTTCAATCCTTAGCACCACATAAAAGTGAAACAAAATAAAGGGACGTTGTCCATCTATAACTACAAAAAAACATTAAAACACAGTGTAAATATATTAGATTGCTATTAGAATAGAAATGTTGAGGAACTCCTAGATGATGGAAAACAGATTAGGAATGATGGGAAAATTAAAGAAAAAAGTACACAGCTCAAATCATGTATAGGAGAAGAATTTGGAGGTAAGGGATTCTCAAAAAGTCCTAGAAATTTAAAATCAGACTCAGAATCAACAATATAAAGCAAGACAGGCTTATTAATTCAAGTTAAGCATTCCAAATGCACATGTTGTCATTAGTAGCACCACTCTCCCAACTCTCCTCTTGCCCACAAAACCTGAAATTTTGGTGACTAACAGCAGGGACCCCATATAAAGTCTCAAGAAACATGATCAGCCAGCCAGAAGGCTCCTAATAGTATTACTTGGGCTGAAGAGAGAAGCAGAGGTTGGGTTATTGTTGAATCTACACAATGACATGACCAATTAAGGTACAAAAAGAAGCAACTGACTCCATATGTGCCCAGGATAGCCTTATGGTAACCTCTGAAGCAGACTTCGGGAGAAAGCAAGATAGCCCAGAGCTTGAGCTGGAAAAACAGGACTTGCCCAAGTAACTTACTGGAACAAAGGGGTGGCCTTTAAAAGTGGCTTCTACCATCCACCATCTAAATTTTCATTAGATTCTCCCAAGCCCAACCAGCAGAGGAATCCCTAAAGTAGAACACACATGTGCCACAGTGGTAGAGCATTGGCTGAGGATGCACAGTATACCATCATACTGGGAATACAAGACTTTTGAAAAAATATATAAGGAGTCAATTAAAAAATATATATAAGCGGACTAAAAAAAAACTACTAAGAGGCACAAACTCAAGAAACAGTGAACAGAGGAAATACGATTTTAAAGGTACATAATTAAAATACCAGAGAAATCAGAGGATATCATATTTAAACACAACTGAATAATATAAACATACTGCTATGAAAAATAAATCATAATTCTTCTAAAAAATGATTAATCATAAGTAATACCTGCTGTTCCCAACTAAAGCATTCAAGTATTGGCTGCATAATTTTATGTTACAAGAACTAGTAGGATACTCATTCTGCACATGAGGAAATTCATGCTGAAAAAGCTTAAGTGACCTGTATCACAGATAAGTGTCAGGCTATCTTATTTTAAGGCCTACAATCTACGTGGGGGAAATGGCGAAAAAGAAAATATGGCTAAGCTGGAAGATTGAGGGATTCTCCTAGAAGAAAGATAAAAGTAAAGGCCCATTTCCTACTAGTATTATGAGGGCAGTAATGGCTAATAAAGTCAGAGAAAATTATCAAAGAGAGAACAAAAAATTTCTCCCCTCAGAAATCAAGATTCAGAGCCGTTGTTAAAATGGTATGTGAAAAGACCCATAATTTTTAGGCACAGCCTTATAAAACCTCAGGAATAACAAGGCCAATCAAAACAACAACAAACCCAAAACAAAACAAAAAGCTGGGCATGGTGGCACATGCTTGCAATCCCAGCAACTCAGGAAGCTGAAGCAGGAAGATCACAGGCTTGAGAGCAGCCTAAGCAACTTTAGGGAGACCCTGTCTCAAAATTTAAAAAAATTAAAAGGTCTGGGGATATAGTTCAGTCGTAGAGCACACATGGGTTCAATCCAAGGATGAGAAACAAACAAAATAATAAAAACCCCATAAAACCCCCAAAATGCTAAAAGCAACCAAATAGGAAAGCCAGACTATGTGCAAAAAATATGAATTATATGGACATTAAACAAAATCTGGAGAAAAAGTGATTGTGCAATAAAAATTCTATGGGCTGGGGTCTTAGCTCAGTGACAGAGCACTTGCCAAATGTGTGAGGCACTAGATTCAATTCTCAGCACCATATATAAATAAATAAATTAATTAATTAAAGGTCCATTGACAACTAAAAAAAAAACATTTAAAAACAATTCTATACACAGTCAATCCAATAGAAGGAAAAGAGATATTTTTAAAAAATATTTAGTTAGTTAGTTAGTTAGTTATAGTTGGACACAATACCTTTATTTAATTTATTTATTTTTATGTGGTGCTGAGGATCTAACCTAGGGCCTTGCACATACTAGGCGAGCGCTCTGCCGCTGAGCCACAACCACAGCCCAAGAGATAATTTTTCAGATAAGAAATAATTCAATTACTGAAACATTCAGAGATGGACTGCAGTTTTTTTTTTTTTTTTAATTAAGGAAAAGAACAAAATAGAGGACACAGAGACAAATCCACAAAATTACAACTACCTTACATTAGACCAAGGTGCTAAAACCATGCAATGGAGAAAGGATAGCATCTTCAACAAATGGTGCCGGGAGAACTGGAAATCCATATACAACAAAAATTTCTTAATAAGACTCCTATAGTATAAGAATTAAAACCAAGAATTAATAAATGGGTGTCTTATTAAGAAATTTGGGGCCTGCCCCCACGTGATGAAGATTAGGGCCAACTTTATCTTCTATTAGACACAGAGTCTCTGGTCTGATTCCTAGTTCCTTGATCCATTTTGAGTTGACTTTTGTGCATGGTGAGAGAAAGGGGTTCAATTTCATTTTGTTGCATATGAGTTCTTTATATACCCTAGAGATTAGTGCTCTATCTGATGTGTGAGGGGTAAAAATTTGCTCCCAAGATGTAGGCTCTCTATTCACCTCACAGATTGTTTCTTTTGTTGAGAAGAAGCTTTTTAGTTTTAGTCAAGCCCATTTATTGACTCTTGTGCCACAGGAGTCTTATTAACTTCAAAATAACTTCTGAAGTAAAGTGTACTGAACATTTCACGCACTGTTTTCAACTTGTTCTTTTTTAATACTTTTTTTTTTGTAGTTGTAGTTGGACACCATACCTTTATTTATTTATTTATTTTTATGTGGTGTTGAGGATCGAACCCAGGACCTTGCACGTGCGAGACGAGTGCTCTACTGCTGAACCACAACCCCAGCCCTCAACTTGCTCTTTTATCTGGACAAGTTCTCGTGTTTTATCACAGATGAAGTATATTCTGTCTGGAGGCTGGAGTATCTGTCATGTGTGATATATTCCCTTGCAAATGACACTGAGGTATTTCCCAGGTTTTGGTGACTACAAACATTCCAACAATGAGTATCCTCCACCCAGGATTTTTACTCAAACAGGACCATATATGAAGAATAAACTTCTAACATTAGATCGCTGAATCAAAGGTTATGTGTACTATAAATTTAAGGAGACATCACAGAAGTGCTTACAAAGATAATGGCAAGATAGTAAAAATGACAGAGTATGGATCTCCAAAACTCCCCCATAAAAGTAACAATAAGACTAGCAAAAAAACTTTTTTAGAACTCTGGAAGTTTGTGGAAATCCAGGGAATATTTATTCACAAAATGCAACTGAATTTCAGAAAGAACTACAACTTTGTGGCATTTAAGTTTGCTCTAGTCCCATTCCTGACTCTAGCAGCCACTGGAGTGAACAGAACAGAGATGGAACTCTTTCAATTCCTCATTCCCAGAAATTGTCATTATTTCATCTGTCCTGTGGTTTCCTTGGAAACCCTATTTGCAAGGATGCCTGTATTTGACCTGACTCAGAACTCACCAAGTAAAAAAAAAAAAAAAAAAAAAAAAAACCTATTCCCCATGGTTGATCATCAAGAACAACTGTAGGCATTTAACTTCACATTTAAAGGAATGGTTCACAGCTGAATCCAGCAATAAACTAATCAAAAGGATTAAAAGTTCCATATCAAGATGTCTATAGAAGCTTGGAAAAGTTGCTGTATATTCCTGGGAATCTAAAATAGGTGCATTGGGCTGGGGATGTGGCTCAAGCGGTAGCGTGCTCGCCTGGCATGCATGCCGCCCAGGTTCGATGCTCGGCACCACATACAAACAAAGATGTTGTGTCCACCGTAAACTAAAAAATAAATATTAAAATTCTAAAAAATAAATAAATAAATAAAATAGGTGCATGCTCAGGGCTGTGCAAGAATCAACAAATGGGACGAATTCAAACTAAAACGTTTTTTTCTCAGCAAGAGAAATAATATGTGAGGTGAATAGGGAGCCTACATCCTGGGAACAAATTTTTACCCTTCAAACATCAGATAAAGCTCTAATCTCTAGAGTATACAAAGAACTCAAAAAGTTAAAAAACAAAAAAGCAAATAACCCAATCAACAAATGGGCCAAGGACTTGAACAGAAACTTCTCAGAAGAGGATATACAATCAATCAACAAATACATGAAAAAATGCTCACCATCTCTAGCAATCAGAGAAATGCAAATTAAAACTACTCTAAGATACCATCTCACTCCAATAAGAATGGCAGCCATTATGAAGTCAAACAACAATAAGTGCTGGTGAGGATGGGGGCGGGGAGGTACACTCATACATTGCTGGTGGGACTGCAAATTGGTGCAGCCAATTTGGAAAGCAGTATGGAGATTCCTTGGAAAGCTGGGAATGGAGCCACCATTTGACCCAGCTCTTCCCCTTCTTGGTCTATTCCCTAAAGACCTAAAAAGAGCATGCTACAGGGACACTGCTACATCGATGTTCATAGCAGCACAATTCACAATAGCAAGACAGTGGAACCAACCTAGATGCCCTTCAATAGACGAATGGATTAAAAAAATGTGGCATTTATACACAATGGAATATTACTCAGTACTAAAAAATAACCAGATCATGGCATCTGCAGGCAAATGGATGGCATTAGAGCAGATTATGCTAAGTGAAGTTAGCCAATCCCTAAAAAACAAATGACCAATGTCTTCTCTGATATAAGGGTGACTCAAAATGGGATAGGGAGGAAGAGCATGAGAAGAAGACTAAATAGGGAAGAGAGGTGGGAGGGAAAAAGAGGGAGAAGGGGAGTTGCACGGAAGATGGAAGGAGAACCTCATTGTTATATAGAATACATATATGATGTTGTGATGAGAAAAAAAAAGTGTGTCACATTAGATTGGATAGAGAGAAAGGATGGGAGAGGAAGGGAGGAGTAGGGAGGATAGGAAGGGCAGCAGAATAGAATAGACAATATGATTGATGTATATACATTCCATGTATGTATTATATGTCAAAATACATTCTGCTGTCATGTATGACTAAAAAAAATAAAAATAAATCGTATGGTAAAAAAGAAAAAGGAAAAGAAGATGTATGATAGAATTGCAGCAAGCAAATAAGTCAATAAAATACATAATTAGGTTGCATCTACAGTTAACATATAAAAAAATAACCCAGACTCTACAATAGCAATATGGAATCAAAATCCCCCGAAATAAGATAGATAGATATATATTTTAATTCAAGTATTACCCACACATAATGGTGCACACCCATAATTCCAGCAGTTTGGGAGGCTAAGGCATCACAATTGCAAGTCTCAATTTAATGAGAGCCTGTCTCAAAAATTTTTATAAGGGCTAGGAGTATAGATATAGTTCAGTGGCACACTGCTTGCCTGCCTAGCATAAGCAAGGTCCTGAGTTCAAGCCCTAGCACTGGTGGAGGTGGGGGGGGGGGGGGAAGAGAAGCAAGTATTAGCTAGAGTTGTGAAAAAAAAGGAATCATAATCATAATACATACTACTTAACTCTAAAATGACCCATAAGTCCAATGTAAAAAGCAATGTAAGCATTAGTTACTGAAAGACTAACGTACATTATTGGGAGAATAAGAATGCTAGGGGAGGTAAGATCAAAAAGCTGTATCCTTGGGCTGGGGATGTGGCTCAAGCGGTAGCGCACTCTTCTGGCATGCCTGCGGCCCGGGTTCGATCCTCAGCACCACATACAAACAAAGAAGTTGTGTCCACCAAAAACTAAAAAATAAATATTAAAAAAATTCTCTCTCTCTCTTAAAAAAAAAAGAGCTGTATCCTTTAGTAGAATAAAACAGATATTACTTTATGTATATACGTGACTGCATGCCCAGTGTGATTCTACAACATGTACACTCAGAAAACTGAGAAATTATACCTCATCTATGTATATCAAAGTGCACAAATGCATTCTACTGTCATGTATAACTAATTAAAACAAATAAAAATGTTAAATTAAAAAAAGCTATATCCTCATCTCTGATATGAAGACGTCAATAGAAAATATCAAATATTGATAAACTGGGAAATAGCAGTATATCACAATACTACAAATTAAAATTAAAATGATACAGAGGTATTATTTCCCATTTTTTATACCAGCACAAACTCAAAGTCTAAAGGCATACTTCCCAAACTAGTATCACTCATCATACTTCAGTACAAACTGGTATCACTCATCACGAAGGAAGAATATTTTGATAGTTATCTATCAAAATCATAAATGTGTGCATTCATGTTCTAGATTTCCAGGCATTTATATAAGATTAATCACCTTATGTGGCTTGTAAAAGCCAGTGACTAGAATCTGGGTAGACAGTTGTTAGGAACACGAAGAAGCTTTTCAATGTGTTCCTTTTCAAACTTCTTTTCTTAACCATGTGAATACATTTATTATTGAAAAAGAGAGATAACAAACAGCTGTCTAAGCATATGGTTTGGAATGAAGACACACTCAATAATGAACAGCTGAAAGGATCACAACTGAGTGCCCTTAGGAAGCCTCAGTGTGGCTGGAGGAGCAGCAGATAACAAAGAACTGCTTTTATCATAAGCCTTTTGTTATAGTTTGCTTACCTAGTGAATATATATCATTGTGTTTACAAATTTTAAGAATAATGAGAAGAGCCAGGCACAGTGGTATACATCTGTGACCCCAACAACTTGGGAGGCTGAGACAGGAGGATCACAAGTTTGAGGACAGCCTTAGCAATTTAGCAAGGCCCTAAGCAACTTAGTGAGACCCTGTCTCAAAATAAAGAGTAAAAATGTTCAGTGGTAAAGAGCCCCTGGGTTAGATTCCTAGAACCAAAAGAAAAAGAGTAATGGGAAGAAAAAAAAAAAAAAAAAAGAAGAACACAACAACAAAAAACCACACTGACACAAACAGAATAAAAAAAGAAAAAATGACAAAAGAAAAACCACTAATTTGAGGCCAAAATTATCAAATAATGAAAGGATACTATTTCAACATCCTCATTGTACAATACTTGGGAATGGCTAGTGGCTACAAAAATTACAGGTGTGGAGAAAAAAAAGATGGCGGCGAGGGGAGTGCATTGCCCCCGTGTGCCGTGTCACTGTGTGGGAGTATGACGAGTCAGGACGGCTAAAGGCTATCTTGTTAGGAATTTCAAGCAATAGTGGGGTGCTCCGGAACCTGGAGGAAGGATTTCTATCGCACGAGGATCGGCTACGGGGACTCAAACGCGAGAGATTTGTTGCACGGAGGGTAACACTGCTTATTCAGCAAATCGCCCCGCGGCTAGAGTCTGCAGCGCGTGCTGGGAAACGAGGAGATAGCGACGCAGGGATACAGCGCTGCAGTTTCTGCCAGCCGTGCAAGCACCGTACTCAGTGCTGAATTCTGGGTTCTAGACGGGGGAAGGAAGCGGTCCAATTCGGTTCTCCACACCGGTCAGACCACAAAGGAGGCCAGCGGCCACCATCTTGGAGAGCTGACGTCACCATCCCTGTTTTCGACTGACCGCAGATCATTCAGCCATAGAACAGGTAATTTCAGGCTGCCATTCGACTGCGGCTTGCAGACAGATTACTCAGGCTCAGTGCTAAATAACCCGTGGAAACTGCTTCTTGGAGCCTGCTCTTATCAGAGCATACACCGAGCACGGAGCGGCTGAGTTGCTCTGGCCAAGGGCTAAGGAGCCCGTGGAAACTGCTTCTTGGAGCCTGCTCTTATCAGAGCATACACCGAGCACGGAGCGGCTGAGTTCCAGCTCCTGGAACTGCTCTGGCCCAGGGCTAAGGAGCTCGCGGAAACTGCTTCTTGGAGCCTGCTCTTATCAGAGCATACACCGAGCACAGAGCGGCCGAGTTCCGGCTCCCGGAACTGCTCTGGCCCAGGGCTAAGGAGCCCGCGGAAACTGCTTCTCGGTCCGGGTCCTGCCGAGTACTGTGGAGGTAAATACCAACCGAGCCTTCGTGGGCAGTGGCAACAGGACTGAGATGGGGCCTGTGAGGGCCGGTCAGGACTCACCCGTTGCTTTGGTTACCCGGAAAAGGGAACAAAATTCTGCCATTCGCATAGGATACCAACATGGCAGAGATCTGATGTCATCAGAAAGCAGCGGAGGAGAGAACTTCATCAATACCAGCGGCGACAGAAACAGCTGGTCTCCTGGTAGGGAGGGTGAGTCACAGACACCCTTGTCTCTCTCGCTTTGTCGTCGAGCCAGAGGGGAGGAGCCGGGCCGCCACCCGCGCCTGGAGCAGGCCCAGCGGCTTGCCGGTGTGGTGGTCGCGTGACCCCAATTGGAGAGGGGGCGGAGCGGAGCCGCCACCCGCGCCCGCAAGGTGGGAAGACCTGTGACCCAGTGGTACATGGGCGTGGTAGGAGGGGCAGGGCAGAGCCGCCGCCCGCGCCTGCAAGGTAAGCAGACCTGCGACAGACTGGCGGGTCAGGCCCAGCGGCCTGCCAGCGTGGTACACACGTCACCCCAACTGGAGTAGGGGCAGAGCAGAGCCTTCGCCCGCGCCCGGATCAGGCCCCTCCAGTATGGTGGTCACGTGACCCCAATTGGAGTGGGGGTGGAGCGGAACCGCCACCCATGCCCGCAGGGTGGGCAGACCTGCAACCAACCTGCAGATCAGGCCCAGCAGTCCGCGGGCGTGGTAGGAGGGGCAGGGCAGAGCCGCCGCCCGCGCCTGCAAGGTAGGCAGACCTGCGACAGACCGGCGGATCAGGCCCAGCGACCTGCCGGCGTGGTACACACGTCACCCCAATTGGAGTAGGGGCAGAGCAGAGTCGCCGCCCGTGCCAGGAACAGGCCCAGCGACCTGCCGGCGTGGTAGTCACGACACCCCAATTGGAGTAGGGGCAGAGCAGAGCCGCCGCCCGTGCCCGCAAGGTAGGCAGACCTGCGACCGACCGGTGGAACAGGCCCAGCGGCCGGCTGGGGTGGTAGGCACGTCACCCCAATTGGAGTAGGAGCAGAACAGAGCCTTCGCCCGCGCCCGAAACAGGCCCAGCGGCCCGCGGGTGTGGTAGACAAGTCACACCAATTGGAGGGGGTGCAGAGCAGAGCTGCCGCCCGCGCCTGCAGGGTTGGCAGACCTGCAACCGACCGGCGCATCAGGCCTGGTGGCCTGCCGGTGTGGTACACTTGTCACCCCAATTGGAGTAGGGGCAGAGCAGAGCCGCCGCCCGCGCCCGGAACAGGCCCAGTGACCTGCCGGCGTGGTAGTCACGACACCCCAATTGGAGTAAGGGCAGAGCAGAGCCGCCTCCCGCGCCTGCAAGGTAGGCAGACCGCTGCCCGACCCTGCAAGGGAGACTTTTCAACTATACAAGAGCAATATAAATATATAGGGGAAAAAAACATTTCAAAAACACTACAGTTTCACCAAGCAGAAAGAAACGCAAGCAGTATGAAAAGACAAGGAAAGAAAGGACCACAAGCAATGCAGGTCAACGCAACTTTAGAAGAGGTAACAGCTGCAGCAGATGGAATGTCAGACAAAGAATTCAGGATATACATGCTTCAGATGATCTGGAGTATCAAGGAAGACATTAGACAGCAAAATCAGACAATGAAAGATCACTTCGACAAGGAATTACACAAACAAATCCAGGAAGCAAAGGATCAACTATACAGGGAGATAGAGGTTATAAAAAACAAACAAACAGAAATCCTAGAATTGCAGCAAGCAATAAACCAACTTAAAAACTCAATGGAGAATAGTACCAGCAGAGTAGAACACTTAGAAGATAGAACATCAGACAATGAAGACAAAGTATTTCAACTTGAAAAGAACATAGACAGCTCAGCAAGACTGTTAAGAAACCATGAGCAGAACATCCAAGAAATATGGGATAACATTAAGAGACCAAACTTAAGAGTCATTGGGATAGAGGAAGGTACAGAACTCCAAACCAAAGGAATGAGCAATCTATTCAATGAAATAATACAAGAAAACTTCCCAGACTTGAAGAATGAGACAGAATCCCAAATCCTAGAAGCCTACAGGATGCCGAATGTGCAAAATCATAAGAGATCCACACCTAGACACATTATAATGAAGATGCCCAACATACAGAATAAGGAGAGAATTTTAAAAGCTACAAGAGAAAGGAAGCAGATTACATTTAGGGGTAAGCCAATCAGGATAATAGCTGATCTTTCAACACAGACTCTGAAAGGTAGAAGATCCTGGAATAACATATTTTAAGGCTGAAAGAAAATGGGTTCCAACCAAGAATTGTGTATCCAGCGAAATTAAGCTTCAGGATGGAAGATGAAATTAAAACCTTCCACGATAAACAAAAGTTAAAAGAATTTGCAGCTAGAAAACCATCTCTTCAAAACATCCTCGGCAAAACATTACAGGAAGAGGAAATGGAAAATAACAATGAAAACCAACAGTGGGAGGTAGGACAGTAAAGGGGGGGGAATAATCAAAGAGGAAAATAAACCATGTTTAGTAACAGAAATAAACAAATGTGGCTGGAAGAACAACCCATATCTCAATAATAACCCTAAATTTTAATGGCTTAAACTCACCAATTAAGAGACACAGGCTAGTAGAATGGATCACAAAACAAGACCCAACAATATGCTGCCTACAGGAGACGCATTTGATAGGAAAAGACATACATAGGCTGAAGGTGAAAGGTTGGGAAAAATCATATCACTCATATGGACTTCGGAAACAAGCAGGAGTGTCCATACTCATATCAAATAAAATAGATTTCAAGCCAAAGTTAATCAAAAGGGATAAAGAGGGACACTACATACTGCTTAAGGGAACCATACACCAACAAGACATAACAATCATAAATATATATGCCCCAAACAATGGTGCAGCTATGTTCATCAAACAAACTCTTCTCAAGTTCAAGAGTCTAATAGATCACCATACAATAATCATGGGAGACTTCAACACACCTCTCTCGCCACTGGACAGATCTTCCAAACAAAAGTTGAATAAGGAAACTATAGAACTCAATAACACAATTAATAACCTAGACTTAATTGACATATATAGAATATACCACCCAACATCAAGCAGTTACACTTTTTTCTCAGCAGCACATGGATCCTTCTCAAAAATAGATCATATATTATGTCACAGGGCAACTCTTAGACAATATAAAGGAGTAGAGATAATACCATGCATCTTATCTGATCATAATGGAATGAAACTGAAAATCAACGATAAAAGAAGGAAGGAAAAAGCATACATCACTTGGAGAATGAACAATAGGTTACTGAATGATCAATGGGTTATAGAAGACATCAAGGAGGAAATTAAAAAATTCTTAGAGATAAATGAAAACACAGACACAACATATCGGAATCTATGGGACACATTGAAAGCAGTTCTAAGAGGAAAATTCATTGCTTGGAGTTCATTCCTTAAAAAAAGAAAAAACCAACAAATAAATGATCTCATACTTGATCTCAAAATCCTAGAAAAAGAAGAGCAAGACAACAGCAAAAGAAGTAGAAGGCAAGAAATAATGAAAATCAGAGCTGAAATTAATGAAATCGAAACAAAAGAAACAATTGAAAAAATTGACAAAACTAAAAGTTGGTTCTTTGAAAAAATAAACAAAATCGAGATACCCTTAGCCATGCTAGCGAAGAGAAGAAGAGAGAGAACTCAAATTACTAGCATACGGGATGAAAAAGGCAATATCACAACAGACACTTCAGAAATACGGAAGATAATCAAAAATTATTTTGAATCCTTATACTCCAATAAATTAGAAGACAGTGAAGGCATAGATAAATTTCTTAAGTCATATGATCTGCCCAGATTGAGTCAGGAGGATATAGACAACCTAAACAGACCAATATCAATTGAGGAAATAGAAGAAACCATCAAAAGACTACCAACTAAGAAAAGCCCAGGACCGGATGGGTATACAGCAGAGTTTTACAAAACCTTTAAAGAGGAACTAATACCAATAGTTTTCAAGCTACTTCAGGAAATAGAAAAAGAAGGAGAACTTCCAAATTCATTCTACGAGGCCAACATCACCCTGATACCTAAACCAGACAAAGACACTTCAAAGAAAGAAAACTACAGACCAATATCTCTAATGAACCTAGATGCAAAAATCCTCAATAAAATTCTGGCGAATCGGATACAAAAACATATCAAAAAAAATTGTCCACCATGATCAAGTAGGATTCATCCCTGGGATGCAAGGATGGTTCAATATACGGAAATCAATAAATGTTATTCACCACATCAATAGACTTAAAAATAAGAACCATATGATCATCTCGATAGATGCGGAAAAAGCATTCGACAAAATACAGCATCCCTTTATGTTCAAAACTCTAGAAAAACTAGGGATAACAGGAACATACCTCAATATTGTAAAAGCAATCTATGCTAAGCCTCAGGCTAGCATCATTCTGAATGGAGAAAAATTGAAGGCATTCCCTCTAAAATCTGGAACAAGACAGGGATGCCCTCTCTCACCACTTCTGTTCAACGTAGTTCTCGAAACACTGGCCAGAGCAATTAGACAGACGAAAGAAATTAAAGGCATAAAAATAGGAAAAGAAGAACTTAAATTATCACTATTTGCAGAAGACATGATTCTATACCTAGCAGACGCAAAAGGGTCTACAAAGAAACTATTAGAGCTAATAAATGAATTCAGCAAAGTGGCAGGATATAAAATCAACTCGCATAAATCAAAGGCATTCCTGTATATCAGCGACAAACCCTCTGAAATGGAAATGAGGACAACCACTCCATTCACAATATCTTCAAAAAAAATAAAATACTTGGGAATCAACCTAACAAAAGAGGTGAAAGACTTATACAATGAAAACTACAGAACCCTAAAGAGAGAAATAGAAAAAGATCTTAGAAGATGGAAAAATATACCCTGTTCATGGATAGGCAGAACTAACATCATCAAAATGGCGATATTACCAAAAGTTCTCTATAGGTTTAATGCAATGCCAATCAAAATCCCAACGGCATTTCTTGTAGAAATAGAGAAAGCAATCATGAAATTCATATGGAAAAATAAAAGACCCAGAATAGCAAAAACAATGCTAAGCAGGAAGTGTGAATCAGGCGGTATAGCGATACCAGACTTCAAACTATACTACAGAGCAATAGTAACAAAAACAGCATGGTACTGGTACCAAAACAGGTGGGTGGACCAATGGTACAGAATAGAGGACACAGAAACCAATCCACAAAACTGCAGCTATCTTATATTTGATAAAGGGGCTAAAAGCATGCAATGGAGGAAGGATAGCATCTTCAACAAATGGTGCTGGGAAAACTGGAAATCCATATGCAACACAATGAAACTGAATCCCTTTCTCTCGCCATGCACAAAAGTTAATTCAAAATGGATCAAGGAGCTTGATATCAAATCAGAGACACGCCGTCTGATAGAAGAAAAAGTTGGCTACGATCTACATACGGTGGGGTCAGGCTCCAAATTCCTCAATAGGACACCCATAGCACAAAAGTTAATAACTAGAATCAACAAATGGGACTTACTCAAACTAAAAAGTTTTTTTCTCAGCAAAAGAAACAATAAGAGAGGTAAATAGGGAGCCTACATCCTGGGAACAAATCTTTACTCCTCACACTTCAGATAGAGCCCTAATATCCAGAGTATACAAAGAACTCAAAAAATTAGACAATAAGATAACAAACAACCCAATCAACAAATGGGCCAAGGACCTGAACAGACACTTCTCAGAGGAGGACATACAGTCAATCAACAAGTACATGAAAAAATGCTCACCATCTCTAGCAGTCAGAGAAATGCAAATCAAAACCACCCTAAGATACCATCTCACTCCAGTAAGATTGGCAGTCATTATGAATTCAAACAACAACAAGTGCTGGCGAGGATGTGGGGAAAAGGGTACACTTGTACATTGCTGGTGGGACTGCAAATTGGTGCAGCCAATTTGGAAAGCAGTATGGAGATTTCTTGGAAAGCTGGGAATGGAGCCACCATTTGACCCAGCTATTCCCCTTCTTGGTCTATTCCCTAAAGACCTAAAAAGAGCATGCTACAGGGACACTGCTACATCGATATTCATAGCAGCACAATTCACAATAGCAAGACTGTGAAACCAACCTAGATGCCCTTCAATAGACGAATGGATTAAAAAAAATGTGGCATTTATACACGATGGAGTATTACTCTGCATTAAAAAATGACAAAATCATAGAATTTACAGGGAAATGGATGGCATTAGAGCAGATTATGCTAAATGAAGCTAGCCAATCCCTAAAAAACAAATGCCAAATGTCTTCTTTGATATAAGGAGAGTAACTAAGAACAGAGTAGGGACGAAGAGCAGGAGAAGAAGATTAACATTAAATAGGGATGAGAGGTGGGAGGGAAAGGGAGAGAGAAGGGAAATTGCATGGAAATGGAAGGAGACCCTCAGGGTTATACAAAAGTACATACAAGAGGAAGTGAGGGGAAAAGGAAAAATAATACAAGGGGGAGAAATGAATGACAGTAGAGGCGGTAGAGAGAGAAGAGGGGAGGGGAGGGGGGATAGTAGAGGATAGGAAAGGCAGCAGAACACAACAGACACTAGTATGACAATATGTAAATCAATGGATGTGTAACTGATGTGATTCTGCAATCTATATATGGGGTAAAAATGGGAGTTCATAACCCACTTGAATCAAAGTGTGAAATATGATATATCAAGAAATTTGTAATGTTTTGAACAACCAACAATAAAAAAAATAAAGAAAAAAATTACAGGTGTATGAAATCAATGAAAGAGAAATTTTATTGATAGCTTTCACAAGTAGTAATAAAATTTTGTGGTTATCAGATTTTTAAATATTTAAAATAATATGGCTGGGCATGGTGGCATATACCTGTAATTTCAATGGCTCAAGAGGGTGAGGCAGGAGGATAGCAAGTTCAAGGCCAGCCTAAGGCTAGCTGGGGCAACTTAGGGAGACCCTGTCTCAAAACAAAAAATAAAAAGTGCTGGGTAGGTAACTCCATGTTAAAGCACCCCTGGATTCAATCCCAGCACTGAAAAAACACAAAACAAACAACAACAACAACAAAACCACAATCACCACCAAAAAACCTGCAATAATACAAAGAATTAATGTATAATAATTTCTCAACATTGAGGAAAAAAAGTTTCTTCTCTACTAAATTCTGCAGTAGTCAATTATTAAATATTGACTATGTACATACAGCACTGAAAATAGAGTCAGTCTCCCATGTCTGTGGGTTCCACATTCATGGATTCAACCAATTGTGGATGAAAAATATCTGGGAAAAAAAAAGTGCCTGTAACTGAACATGTGCAAATTTTCTTCTTGTCATTATTCCCTAGATAATATAGCAAAACAACAATTTATCTAGAATTTACATTGTATTAGAAATCATGTAAGGTTTGCAGGAGGATGTGCATAGCTTACATGTAGATACTAAGTCATTTCATGAGTTTTGAGCATCCTCAGATCTTGGTATCTGGAGGGACCCTGGAACAAATCTATGGATACTGATGGATGTCTGTGTTAGATAGCTGGCTCTCTCCAGGAACCTAGCTGGAAACAAGGAAAAAAATCAGACTTGAACATCCAATGGTTAAAAGAAGAACATATAAAAGAATATGTCACTGGGTCTGAGACTGTGAGATATAAATAGAGAGCTTTGAAAGGAGGGGTCAAGTGGAAGGCTTAGTAAAAGGTTTCATATAAGTTTGAACATCAAAAAAAAAAAAAAAAAAAAAATCTTAAATGGCAAAACCAATCAGGAACCAGAGCATGGGATAATTAATCAAAGGATTGAACCCAGGACCTTATGGATGAACTCCACCACAGAGCCACACCCTAGCCACTGATTTTTTGGTTTACTTTAAGCTATTTTAAATTTATTATCACTTAAATTATTATTTTTACCTTGCTTGCACATGCTATGTAAATGCCCTACCACTGAGCTACCTCCTTAGCATTTAAAATTATTTAAATTGTACAAATTTATAGGGTACAGTATGATATTTCAACACACACACACACACACACACACACACACACACACACACACAGAGTATGTACTAAGAAAATGAGGGTAATTTATGTTTCCATCTCTTTATCATTGCTTTGTGTTTGAAGACTTCAAGCTCTTCTCTTCCAGGTATCATAAAGTATATAATTGACTATTGTGAAGTGTAGTCACCTCACTGTTCTGTAGAACTTAGAAGTTATTATTTGTATCTAACTGTGTCTGGGTACTTATTCTCCAACTTCCCACTGTCCTCCTCTACGTCCTACTAGCACACTTAAGCCCCACAGAGTTCAGCTGCACTTAATGTTTGAATTATGGTAAAAATTAGATTGTTAACTTCAGTTTTCAAGCTCAAATTAGGTATTATACATAGACTTGTCTCCCTTATTTATTTATGTATTTATTTATTTTTGGTACCAAGGATTGAATGCAGGGGTGCTCAACCACTGAACCACATCCCTAGCCCTTTTAATTTTAATTTTTTATTTTAAGACAGGGTCTTGCTAAATTGCTTAGGGCCTCACTAAATTGCCGAGGCTGGCCTTAAACTTGTGATCCTTCTGCCTCAGCCTCCTGGGTTACAGGGATTACAGGCCAGTGTGGCCATGCCCAGTGACTTTTCTCCCTTAAATGTCACTTATCTGCCATTTTTGGATAAAAAGCCAGAATTACCCTAGTTGCTGGTGTAGAGGCTAAGCTCCCTGCCTGACTTTTGAGGTCTTTTGTGTCCTGTGGTCTATGGAGCATTGTTCTCTGCTGCCAAGTTCACCCTTCTTTTCAGCTAAGTCTGTTTTCCTGTGGTCCTTCAAGTGCAAGCACAAGTGCATGCACACACAGTGAAATTTGCAGATACTGAGGATGGGGAGAAAGAAACTTAATAAAGGCCTATTTCTAAACCAGGAGACTGGAAAAACGAAAGTAAGAATATAAGAAGTTAAAAAGGAAAAGTCTTTAAAATTTTCAACACTCTGAATTTGAAGTAGCCCTGGATATTCAAGTGTATCTATCCATGGCCAAGAAAACACATGGGAGTAGAGTTTAATATGAGGATAGAAAAATAAAGACATCAGTGCTATCAAAATAGAAAGGTAGTTGAAGCCTTTTAAATATATATTATCTTTTTATTCAAATATCTACACACAGTATGCATTCTCAAGAGGAGCAATATCACCCCCAAAGGGATGAGAATTTGTTCTTAACACATTACACTTGGTTTTTAGTCCTCTAAAGCAATTCTACTTGGCAAAACCTTATTCCTTAGTACTTAATTTCTGTTGGAGAGAAATTTAATTCAATTTGTCTCCTTAGGAAGAAATGGTTGTGAATCATTTCCATATAGTGATGGGATGTATAGTGATCAAAAACCAAACAGGGGGCGGGGTGCCATGGTGCACACCTGTAATCCCAGTGGCTTGGGAGGCTGAGACAGGAGGGTCATGAGTTCAAAGCCAGCCTCAGCAAAAGTGAGGCACTAAGCAACTCAGAGAGATCCTGTCTCTAAATAAAATTAAAAATAGGGCTGGGGATGTGGCTCAGTGGTCCAGTACCCCTGAGTTCAATCCCCAGTACCAAACAAACAAACAAAAACAAAAAAACAGGGGCTGGGGATATAGCTCAGTTGGTAGAATGCACAAGTCCCTGGGTTCAATCCCAGCACCACACAACAACAACCAAAACAAACAAACAACAACAAAAAAGGCAGGCTTGGAGTGTACCTTATGATAGAGCATTTACCCTAGCCATCTGTGAGCTCTGGGTTCAATCTCCAGAACTGTAAAAACAAAACAGCCCTCTGGGATTTCCAAATTCAGAAGAAAGTAAATCTGCAGCAAAAAGAAATATGAAGGAGGCTGGAGGAAACAGGAAAACTATGACCTCTTGTTACAAGACAAAGAATTTCAAGAAAAGGTTAACACTGTAAAACCCATTAATAAAACTGATAACAGTAAATACTCTGGAAGAGGGGAAAAAAAAAGAAAGAAAGAAAAGAAAAAGGAAAAACTCTGAAGGGGACAAACAAGCCAGCATAGTGGCACACACCTATAGGTGTGTCCCAGCTACTTGGGCGGCTGAGGCAGGAGGATCTCTTGAGCCCAAAGTCCAAGTCCAGCCTGGGAAACACAGAGATACCCCATTTCAAAATCACAAAGTCAAGCCAGGTGTGGTGGCACATGCCTGAAATCTCAGTGGCCTGGGAGGCTGAGGCAATAGAGAGGATCTTAAGTCCCAAGGCCAGCCTCAGCAATTTAGTGAGACCTTCAGCAACTTAGAAAGATGCTGTCTCAAAATAAAAGACAAAAAGGACTAGGGATGTTGCTCAGTGGTAAAGCACCCCTGGGGTCAATCCCCAGTACCAAAACAAAATAAAAAATTAAAATACTTCCTTATGAAAGTTTTGCTTTATTGCTCCAAGTAAGCAATTTTGGTGCCTATGTAAAGCACAGGCCTAGGACATGAAAATACACGATTCTTACCACTCAGAAGTATTTTTCAACCTCCTCTCTAGGTTTAGCTGGAATAATGAATGAAGAGCCACACTTATCAAGAGAAGAAGAACCAGGAATCTGCCACAGACTGAGGCAGGGAAACCCTAAAGAGCCACCACAACAGTATGCTTCTTTTCAGTCATTTTTGTGGTGTCTGTTTTTGACTACAAAATGGTAATTTCACATGACTTAACCTAGTATGTGTCTATTCATCTTCTCAACTAATTAAAAATTTTTTATCAACAGGATGTATTATCTTTTCTGTGATTCATAATAACTCATCTAACTATTACCGTTGGATACATTTAGTAAGCAACACATTTTTTTCACTACTTTATTTATTTATTTTAGTTTTTGGTACTAGGGATTAAACCCACAGGTATAAACCCCAATCCCTGGTTTATAAAAAAGGAACACGTCTGGGTTCTGAAAAGGATTCAGTGAAGCCACTCACTAGTCTCAATTCTTAATAAAGTTCTTCAACTGCTTAGGATAATTAGAAAATATCTTTTGGTATAAAAAAGAATTAGGAAACAAAGACTCCAATAAGCAATGTTCAGGTTTGTAATGTTCTTACCCACTGAGACCAAGTTCCTGTAATTTTCCACCATCACAACTCTGTACAGCTTCCTCTAAGCAAGATCCAGGTAACTGCACTCTTCCTCAGTGAAACCATACACACATCTATGAATGTTACTGGTTCCTAAAATATTAGGAACCAACAACTACTGCACAAATGCCCTGGAAGAGTGAAATTGGTAGCAATGGAAAAGGTGAGAAGAGTTGAGAAGTTTGCAGATCAGGGATCTGAGCAAGCTAAATCAAGTTGTGTTGGAAAATCTTTCCTTTTCCAGCTACTTTGCTACTTCCATTCAAATTTTCCCCTCTTGCCCACTACCCATCCAAGCTCAAGCTATCAGCTATTCCATTTTTCCTTGTCATTGTCATCTCATGGTCATTGCTATGTTGTCTTTTTTAAATAAATGACAGTAGAATGTATTTATGCACTATGATATATCATACATAGATGGAATATAATTTCTCAAATCCCATTCTCACCATTATCCTGACAACCTCAACACTAGCAACAACTGACCCCACATTCTGACCTTGCATTTGTTAAACTCCATTGAGCCAATTTTCATTAAATCACAATAACTATAATCAAGAATAGTTTAGTCTTTTATTCCTTCACTCTTTCCATTTCATTCATCACAAACTCTCACCCCTACTCACTCTAGAACATGTCTCTCCATCCTGTATTGCTTTTTTTAAAAAAAATTGTTTTTTGTAGTTATAGATGGGAATAATGCCTTTATTTTATTTGTTTATTTTTTATTTTGTGCTGAGGATCGAACCTAGTACCTCACAAATGCTAGGCAAGCACTCTGCAAGTGCTCTGCTGCTGAGCTGCAGTTCTAGGGCCACTGCATTGTTTTTGCTACAGCCTGAGGGGTGGTCGTCTTCCACATGCACCAAACTTTTAATCATTCTATTTCTACTTTCACTCCTGTGAACGTAAAATTTTGCCATACAGCAGTTATCGTGATTTTTGAAAATCACAAACCAGGAATGAGACCTTCCAAGGCTTTTCAGTGAACATCAAATAAAATCCAGACCCTTCATCTTGGCTTGGAAGCTTCTGCAGAGCCAGTACTAAAGCAATGATTAAGGACTGGCAGTTAGTTAGTTAGTGTAGACAGGTGATGGGGAAAATGAAAGCTGAGTTAGGGTCTGGGAAGTTGGAGACTGCTTCTGGTGGACTGAAATGCTAATGCCTCTAGAGACCTTTCTCCACCCATTACCAAGATTACCAATCTATACTGTTCCTCCCAAAAGGTTGTTAACAAGCACCTCCTGAGTAGACAGGGAGCTGTTAATTAATGCCTCCTGGGCTATAGCTCCCTTCCTGCCCAGTATCACTCCATCTTTGGCCCTTCTAGCCCATGTTTCTCACCTTTTGGCCATCCCACCGGCACTCCACCACCTCCCAACTAATCAGGTCACTAGTCATGTAGGCAGGATGGGAAAATGAAGGAACAAGATAAGAGAAGAGGGCAGAACAAAGAAAATCTAAAATGTTTAAAAGGTATAGGACACTCCTACTTTGGATATCAGAATACCAGCTTTGGCCCTTTATTCCTCTAGAGAGAAGTTTATTATTATTCTTTAAATAAAACTTGCTTTCTACACTTGCTTCAGTGTTTAATCTTTACATCTGGGAAATGGAACTTGGGTCACTGGTAATCAGCAGTTCAATACCTGTCATTTCCCCAACCTCAGCTGTACACACTCCTTTCTTAATACTATACTTGCTCTCAGCAACCTTGCAGGTTCCTGAACCACATCAAATTCATTCTCAAGGCCTTTGCACTAGCTTCCCTCTTTGTCCCAAATGTGCTTTTTCACACCTTCATCCCAGTTCCTTATCATTTTGGTCTCAGCCCACCTACTGTCTCCTCAGAAAAGCATTTCCTTGACCAGCTAATCACTTTCCCAATTAAATTTCTTCATTCTACTTCTATCTTACCTCATTATTTACTGTCTCTTCCCCTAAGATGTAAGTTTCCTGGGACAGAGAGGTTGTCATTCTTTGCTGCATTCCTAAGGCCTCAAACAGGCTGGGACATAAAAGGAATCCAATTACTTATTCATTTAATTTCAGATGATTGTTTCTCTCCAGGGTTCTGTCTGATAGTGCAACACTTTTCAAACTATCTGCTGTGAAGGACCAGGATTCTGTTTTTTAATAAACAATTTACTCTCTATACTTATGTCTGCATGGTTCGTGGGCTGGCATTAGTTAAGAAGGCACACTTTGAAAAGCAAAGTGATAGAATATATTAAAAATAATGAGTCAAATGAAACCTAAATTATGGACCAGGAAGTCCACAATACCTTTGAGAAGGCAGCATTACCTCATGAATTTGATTAGCCTAGACAACTTCCACCTGAGGCTGAGGAGACACCACTACTCCCTCCTCAGAAATTGAGGACAGCCGGGCCTGCCATGCAGGAGACATGTGACTTACCCAACTAGTCACCAGTGGACAAAGTAAAAATGAGGAGAGTAGAAGCTTTCTCTCAAGCTCTCCTTTCAATGACTGTGTCTCCACTCTGCCTAAAAGGTTAGGCAACAGAAGCCTGGGCAAAGGTGGGACAAAGAAGAAGTGGAGAATGATGCCTTAGTGCTCCATCACCATAGCCTCTAGTGAAGCAGGGCCCAGTGAATATCAAGCAAGTGGATTCTTTGGGGTAGAGCTGGGGGATGGGGGAGAGCACTTAACCTGGCTTTGCATGAGCCTCTGAATTCAATCCCCTGCACTGGGCTGGGGGCAGTGAGGAGGAGAGCAATCAGTCACTCCTCTCAACCAGACATTTTCTTTCCCACTTTAGAAAGGTTTCTTTCTGCTCAAGCTAATCTCTCTTTGGGTACTCTAGGTTGAATCCCTTCCTCTTTCTTCAGATTCAGATCCATCAATTATCTTTTCTTTCAATTTTTATCCCTTTCCACTAGTCACCTGGATTGTTTAAGCGTCCTTCTCTACCTCAACAATATTCAAACCACTTCAGATCTTGTCAGTTCTATCCTTTGAATTTCCTTCCAATGTGTTCTCTCTCCTCCATTACCAATGTCTTAGTAAGGTCATCGTTTTTAAAATAAACCTTAGACCACAATAACTTCTTACCAAATTTTCACAGAACAAGTTTTATTGTCTTTCAGTCCATAGTCAGACTTAGTAGTTTTTAAGATCCTGTAAACAAAGTGGCAGGGGGAAATCCATGCCAAGAATGAAAAGGATATGTGGGTGGATTATTAACTGTAGAAGACTGAAAATTCCAGGATGAGAAATATTACAAGAGAGGACCAAGTGAGAGGAAGGGGAGGGCAGAAGGGGAAAAAAAGTAATGCTCCTTTTACAGCAAGAGAGAGTTGAGACTAAAAGAATCTAAATAATAAACAGTCTTCCTTGGTATCAGTGAAGCTAATGAGTCGCCCCCAAGACTGAACTTCTGCATACAGTGGGAAAGTGTTCTCAATATCCTGCAGGCTGGTCAAAGAGGAAGGTCATAGGACCAGTAGTTTCCTATTTTCACCTGACAAATGTTAAAATTCTCATTACTCCAGACAGGTTATCCCATGGCTCTCAACTTCCATTCCAGATGCCTCCCAGCTTGATATAACAATTTACTGAGAGGCAGGACACAGTAATGCAGAAGCTGATAAGTGGCGTAGTCACAGTGGATTACTTGGAACCATCTAAACCCAGCATGTTCTAGTCTAGCATAGTTCTTTTCACGTTGCTTCTACCCTGACTTGGATTTCTCACATCCATTTTGGAATTCCTTTATCTCAGGATAATCAGCAAGCCCCTTCTGAAGCAGGCAGATAAGCCAGGTGCTTCTTTCTTTAAGACCTCAGAGCATCTTTCACATCTCTGATATAGCTATTAAATCTGTCTCCCAAATTGGCTGTAAGATTGTGAAGGACAGAGGTCACACTCAACTAATCTTTAAATCCCTAGCAATTAACACAACCAACTTGGAATCTAAAAGATGGAAGTTTATAAATTCACATTCAATTATTTTCTTTTTTGGAACCGAGGAATGAACCCAGGATTGCTTTACCTCTGAGTTACATCCACAGCCCGTTTTATTTTTTGAGACAGGGTTTCACTAAGTTGCTTAGGGCCTTGCTAAGTTGCTAAAGCTGGCTTCAAATTTGCAATCCTCCTGCCTTGGCTTCCAAGTTGCTGGGATTACAGGTGTGCCCCACCATGCCTGGCCACCTTCAATTTAAATGACTAATGAAGTGCAACAAATAAAGAGACCCTAGAGATCATCAAGCCAGACACCCCAATTTTATAGATGAGAAACCAAGGTTCATAATGAAGTGACTTATCCAAGGTTGCAGAGGGAGAAAAGGGTTAAACTGGGGCTGCCTTTTGGCACACACAAAGACGATGTCTGGAATACAGAAAACAATAAGTATATGTGGTAGAATAAAGTGCTTTCTTTAAATTAAAAAAATTATTATTTAACATAAGTTAACATACTTAACATATTACTTAACATACCAGAATCTCAAAATTTACTATGCCTGCAGTCCCTAACTACATCAACATTGAATAATTATAGGGGAATAGGTAGAAGGGAGAAAAATATACTGAACACAGGGTCTTGTGCATGTTAATCTCTCTTGAAGTCCTTAAACATTTTCAATGCTCTCTGTACCTCCAGGAAGATTACTATCCTCCATATACACAGATTTTTATAAGGCTAATGGTCTCTTCCTGTAAACCAGGACACAAAAAGAGGCTTGTACTGCTGGTGGTGTTAAGAATCAATTCTTAAATTAAAAAAGAGAGAGAGAGAGAGAGAGAGAGAGAGAGAGAGAGAGAGAGAGAGAACGAATTCTCTCTCTCTCTTTTTTTTTTTTTTCCTTAAAATGCAATCTGAGCCCAACATAGAGGCATAGGCCTGTGGTATCAGGCAACAGGATCATTTGAACCCAGGAGTTTGAGGCCAACTTGGGCAACACAGAGGACCCCATCTCATTGGAAAAAAAAAAATGTAGCCTGATATTTTATTCAAATAACTTCAGGTGTGATGACCTATTTAGTTATGGAGAAAGAACAGCTTGGATCTGAAAAACATGGAGTTTATTTCTGGCTCTGCTGTTCTTTGCAACAAAGAACAAGGCTTTCTCTTCAGCTTTCTCTGAGTCACAGCTCTCTGCAGCCATAAAACACCAGCACCCTGACAGAGAGTGGGCTGACCATTTCCATCTCAAACACTCATGATTCTGTCAATCTTTAGGTAACTATCTACACATGGTTTTACAGAGACAATTTTTTTTTTTTTTTTTAAGAAGTGCTACTTGGTAAATCTACATTCACTGTTATCAATTTAGTAGACATGTTGGTGGAAGGGAACATAGCAACCAGAGCGTAAATTATCTGGTTAGGTAGTCATCTTACCTACCATACTTACTAACATCAAGTATGTGGAGTACTATTATTTCACAATAAATCTTCAGATAACAAGGAGGAATGAGAGTCTCCTTTCAGTAGGTCTGCAGGGAAGGGCTAAGAACCTTAATTCTTGGAAACCTAGATGATTCTGATGCAGCGCCTAGGTGAGGAGCATTTGTAGCAGTGATTTTGTTATCACTGTGCTGACATTTAACTAATGTTCTAATATTTTTCATTCTTTCACAATTATAAATGGTCATCATTAATATGCATATGTTTTGAGTACACATAATATGCTCATCAAGAAGTGCGTTCCTTGAAGAAAAAAGCACCATAGTTTATCATTCTATTTGTTTTCCTGAGACTATTTAGCACTGGATTGGACATACAGTAGCTCTGAATGACTTTCAACATGCTATAGTTTATAGTTTGGATCTTGTGTGTCTCCCAAAGGTTCATATGCTAAAAGACAGCCTGTGAGGTAGTGAACTTTGAGAAGGTGGGGCCTAGTGGAAGCAAAACTATGTTACTGGGGGCATGCCCTTGGAGGTAGTATTGGAATCTCAGCCCCTTCACCTCTTTGTGAATGAGATGAAGAGAATTTGCCATGAGATGAAGAGAATTCCTCTACCTTGCTCTCCCACCATGATGCACTGTGCTGTCACAGGCCCACAGGCAA
Source organism: Marmota flaviventris (assembly GCF_047511675.1). Classification (NCBI taxonomy): domain Eukaryota; kingdom Metazoa; phylum Chordata; class Mammalia; order Rodentia; family Sciuridae; genus Marmota; species Marmota flaviventris. The sequence continues at coordinate 78,277,840 of NC_092501.1, read as the reverse complement.
CTGTGGGATTGAAACCTCTGAAACTGTAAGCCAAAATAAATATTTCTTCCTTATAAATTGATTACATCAGGCATTTTCTCACAGCAACAGAAAGTTAACTAACAGGATGTGAGTGAAATGTCTGGCAGGAAAAGTTTAGCTTTGAAAGGACCAGGCAAAGATGCTCTGTGGTCTTTCGGTAGAAGTGCACATGCAGGTACTCTGAAGAGCAGACCAAATGTAAAGAAGAAGGGCAATATAAAATATAATCAGAAATATATGTTTCTCATACTGAACTTTTTGACAAAGGAAAAAAAAAAGGATGAGGGAGAGGAAAATAAATACAGTACAGTACAGACACAGGATCTAACACTAGCCAAGCTTTCATGCACATGTTCTCTTTGTCCCAAGGAAAAAAAAAAAAGGTTATGTTTAATTTCAGAAAGGAATTTTAGGAAAAACTCCAACTCACCTGGAACTTTGTCATATCTTCCTCTCAGGGAAATGCAGATTCCTGGAAAGGCAGAGAAAAATCCATAAAAACCAAGCCCACCTTGTAGGACACAGACTAACCGGTCCAACACTGGAAAAAGTTACTCAGCTCTTGTTATCAGTCAATCCTTCCTCTCGCACTCCCTGCAGTTCTCTTACCCCTCTCCTCAGGGCTTTGGAACAAACAGGCCAAGTCTCAAAGCACGTGAGAGTAAGCAAATTCGGTAGCTGTCTGCATCTAAAAGCCTTTTCCCTCAGACTTCCCAATTTCTGCCCTAAAGTTCTGGTTAGAGTAGGAGCTCTCAGGTTATATAGATCGCCTCTGAGATGGGGTTTTTGGATACACAAGACGCCATTCTTTTTCTCTGCAACCTGATTCATTTCTGGGGTACAGGGGTTCAGATGTAACATTTTTTCAGCGAGGATGGTGCTGTGGAGCAGAAACCTGGGTCCCATAGGGAGCCCTTCTCAACTGCCTAATGTCCACAGAACAACTCCTTGGATTAAGGCCATTCACTGGCATGGAAAAGGCCGATGTAGCCAACCACAAAGCTCCCATGGAGGCCCAGGCCAGGGCTCAGCCACACGAGAGGAGGGGCCTTCAGGGGCCAGGCCTCCTTTGCGGTAGAGGCCTTGCCTCTGTGTGGCCCAGCCCAGGGGGCGCCACTGCTCGGAATGCGGCGCCCAGACACATGTGCGGCCCTGAGTTGCCCTCCGCGGGTCGCACTCTCCTATGGCTTCTCGCCCGGCTTCCGATCTCGGCGGCCCAGCACCTCACCAGAGGCCCACGACCCTGATCCGTGACACCTCTGCCAGCCGCGAAGGCAGCCAGCCCCGTCTCACCTCCCACGTGAGATCCCACACCTGGCAACGCAGTAATCCGCAAACTGACCCGTGCCCTCTCCATGGGCCCCCAACTACAAGTACCAGCGAACCGCGCGCGGGACAGCCCACTTCCGGCACCTACTTCCGGCGGCGCCCGGGATGAGTGTGCTGAGCAGTGGTGTAGGCATTTGTCCACGGTGCTGTTCGCCGCTCCTTGCAAAGTGGTATTTAAAGTTATCCTCAAGGCTTTTTCTTACAAACGCCTAAGAATTATTTTAGTAATACCTATTATGATTTTTTTTATGTTAAAATTCCGCTGGGGGAGAAGGACGTAAATATCACCATTAAAAAAAATTATGAAATTAATACTTACCACTCGATATCTTCTGTCTCAGTTCCGAAGTTCACTCATAGCAGGAGCTCTTCAAGACGTTACTCCCAAATCATTGCCCTTTCAGTGATTCTTGTTAAATTCTAGTGGGGGAAACAAGCAATCTAAATAGAAATAAATGACATAGTATGTTATAAGGTGATATGGAAAGATGTTATGGAAAAAATAGATTGATGAGGGGTGCTTGTGTGGTTATGTGTGGTTGATTTTATGTAGGGTACAATTGAAAGACTGAGAAGGTGAGGGGATTGGTCATGTGGCATTCAGCAGTCAGAACTCTCCTTAACTACACAGATATGACTGTTTGTACGTATTTTTAAAAACATGCCATGTATGTGGGCCTGCAATTTGCTTTTTACAATTGAATAGTATCAAATATTTACTAGGGGAAGCAGAAATCTTGCCTCAGAGACCTTTTTATTTGATATCTTCATAGGGTGGCACCATAATTCTACCAGGCTGCACCTCTCCTTCACCTCTCACTGAGTGACACAGAGCTGCCCATTTGGCCTCTTTCAAATCTTTTTCAGACTTATTTGGGAGATCAGAAAGCTGCTTCCTGGGCCTCTCTTCTATACCCTTCTTCTTTTTCAGTCTATCAGTTTCCATTTGTTCCTGTAACAAATTATCACAAATTGGTGTACACCACAACAAATTTATTATTTTTTTAATTTTTGCCAATTTCCAGTGACTCAATGTATTCTTTGGCCTGTGGCCTCTTCCTGTCTTCCAAGTACTGTAATCCAATTTGTTCTTCCTTCATGCTATCACTTTCTCAGACACTGGTGACTCCTACATTTTTCTTACAATAAGTTGCAATTATATTGGACCCAACTGGATAATGCAGGAAAATCATTCTACATCAAGATGCTTAATTTTGGGGCTGGGGATGTGGCTCAAGCAATAACGCGCTCGCCTGGCATGAGTGGGGCGCTGGGTTCGATCCTCAGCACCACATACAATAAAATAAAGATGTTGTGTCCACCAAAAACTGAAAAATAAATATTGATAAACTCTTTCTCTTAAAAAAAAAAAGATGCTTAATTTAATCACATTTTGAAAATCCCTTTTGTCATATAAGTTAACATTCACAACTTCTAGGGATTAGGGCTTGGACACATTTGGGGAACCATTATGTCCAGCCTATTGTAGGAGCATGGACCCATTTCCTGTCTGGGCTCCTCTTCAGAACTACTCTTCTACCTTTTGTCTGGGAACACAAAGGTATCTCTTTTTGACTCACCACTATTAATCTCTGATGGAAAGTCACAGAGCTCTTCCCTAATCTTTTGATTCTATAACCCTTGCCTCACCCCTCACCCCTACCCCAAAGTCCTCATATCCCTCTTTGCTGATATATTTTAGAGACCACTGACCATCATATGATCAGTCCTTTGTATATACCATTAACTGTCTTGCTCCGTCTCATTTTATTTCATTCTGATAAAACATAAAACCTAGTTGATTCCAACTCCCTGTCTGCTCTCTGCCTGTACTTGCATAGCAGATGTGGCCTAAGAAAAACACACAGCCCCTGATAGTTGTTCTGGCTTTCAATTTGTGACCAATAAGTTCAAGTGGACCAATCATGCTGCCCAGCTATCCTACTTTTTCTTAGTCCATTTATTTTCCTAAATGACTAATTCACAACTTCTCCTCCTCCTCCAAGTCTCCAACAACTCCTTTCTCCCACCTCACTGATAACTGAGGAATTTGATTTCTCTGTTACTGAGAAAAGAGAATTTCTGTACCCAAGCACAAGCACATCTGCAGACCTCTCTGCATGGAACCTGTGTGCTCCACTTTGCATTCTGAATGAACTCTCCTTCTGGGTCCTGGATCTTATTCCTTTTCTCATGCATGATGACATTTACCTTTTTCTTCTGTCACCAGTTTTTCATTCTGTACGGAATTACCAACATACTAATGAATATGCTGTGCTATCTGCTTTAAAATAAAATGTTTTCCTCCCACCCTATTTCTCTTCAGCTACCACCCAATTTCGCTGCTTCCCCTTACAGCAGACCTCCTCAAAGAATTTTCTATAGATATTTCCAATTCCAATTCTCCTCTATTCCCTTAAACCTACTGCAGTTAGGTGTTTTTCCATTACCAGTCCAATGGAAAAGTCATCATTAACTTTCAACAGCATAGGTTCAAAATATATGAGTAAAATGTTTTAGCCTGGAGGTATAGATCAGTGGTAGAACACTTGCTTAGTAAGCATGAGGCTCTAGGTTCAATCCCTAGCACCAAAACAAAACCCAAACTCAAATCAAAGAAACCACCACTTTTATTAACAGGAAAAATCTTTCCTAATCCCTGAAAGTTGTGAATGTTAATTTATGTTAACTATCATAGTGGAGGATTTTTCTGGAACACACACTCTTACAGAAAAAAAAAAAAAAAGTATCCAGCTGGGTGTGGTGGTGCACGCCTGTAATCCCAGCAGTTTGGAAGTCTGAGACAGGAGGATTGTGAGTTCAAGACTAGCCTCAGCAAAAGTGAGGCACTAAGCAATTCAGTGAGACCCTGTCTCTAAATAAAATACAAAATAGGACTAAGGTGTGACTCAGTGGTTGAGTGCCCCAGTGTTCAATCCCCAGTACCAAAAAGAAAAAAAAAAGTATCAACAATAATATGCTTGGAATACAGAAAACCAGAAAAACAGTTAATATACTTGATTTAGAAGATATAGAATAGTGAAGTCCAAAATTTAAAAAAAAAATCAGTATTTTGAACATAAAACAGTCACAAAGATTATTTCCATTAAATCTGGAACAAAATTTCAACAAGTTTTTGGTTGATATTATACAGTAAAATTTCACTTACCAAAAGAAACTTCAGGCTGGGTGTGATGGTGCACACTTGTAATTCTAGCTACTAAGCAGCTCTTGGGGACTCTTAGTCCCATCATGTCCCAGAATATCTATGGCAGCTTGAGGAAAAGTTTGAGGAAAGTCTTGAAAATTTAGTGAGACCCCTATCTCAAAATTAAACAAATATGCAGGCAGATGAGTTGGGGATAAAGCTCAGAATCCTGGATTCAGGATTCAATCCCCAGTACAGTGGGAGGGGAGAAACTTCAGGAGGTTGTGGTAGCTCAGTGGTAAAGCACTTTTCTACCATTTGCAAGCCTACCCCACAAAGGTGCCCTCTAGATGCTATCCCATGAATATGCTGCCCACATGGTTTCTGACATCATTCACCAAAGTACTGAACTTTGTTCTGTTGAGCCCAGAGAATCAAATACTACTTACACAGCCCAAACTAGTCTCAGATCCTGGGAAGGACATGGTGGTTTTCTAGGAAAGAACTACAGTTGGAGCAGAATCTATTTGTAATATTTAAACTATATATTGTATTTTTATAGCAAAACAAATTAGAGCCTGTAAATTCTTTATATGTGGCTCTAATTCCCATTTTCCAGGAACCCAAGATTTTATGTCATCTGTATTATTTTGCTGTCTGTAATGTACAAATCCACCTAAGGATCTTGTCTTTCCAACTTTGGCTTGGTTTTATAGATGTGGGAAATTAAGGGAAAAATGCAATTCTCTTGAAGTTACTCAACTTATAAGGCCAAAACATTTCCTCTTTTGGGGACAGTCCTTTTTCTTCAAAATCTCTTCACCTAGAATAGAGATGGGGTAGATGGGACAGAGGTCCATCCTAAAGGGAAGGAGATAAGGTCAGATGGTAAACAAAAGGATAGGAAGAGAAACTGGTATTCACACCCTGATTAACAGGGTAATGGCACTTTTTGATTCTTCTGCCTGCTATGAAACAGCTGATTATTTGCAACAGGAAAAGGCCCATATGTTCTTCCCAAATTATAAGTGGAAAAACCAAGTCTTATGAGGAATAACCAGATAAAGCAAGAAAGTAGTAGAATCAGTTATGAAGAACATGTGCTTTGGGATTTAATACACACACACACACACACACACACATACACATGAGCGCGCACGCCAGGCATGATTGAACCTACCTATAATCCCAGTTATTCCAGATATTGAGTCAGGAGGATTGCAAGTTTAAGGCCAGCTTCAGCAATTTAGCAAAACCTTGTCTCAAAATAAAAAATAAAAAAGACTGGGGAAGAAGGAATACTATACTTTAGTACCATGTAATCATTCTAGACACCCCAACAAGGTAGGCAGTGTCATCCCAGTTCATAGCTTATAGTTTTAAAAAAATTTTTTGTGGGGAGGATGCTGGGGATTAAATCCAGATCTTTACACATACTCTACCACTGAACTACAACTCCATCCCCTATAATTTTTACTTTTTAAAAACCTCAAGATTTGATCCTGAGCTTCAGGGCACACATGTGTGCTTGTGCAAGCGCGCGCGCACACACACACACACACACACACACACAGCCTTGAGAAGCATAGCCAGGCCGGTGCAATGGCGCAGGCCTGTCATTCCAGCAACATGGGAGGCTGAGGCAGAAGGATTGCAAACTTCAGACCAGCCAAAGTGTAATAAGCAGCTGCCATAGATATTCTGGGACATGATGGGACCCACTAAGTTGCTGGCCATAAGGAACAGCAGCTGTTGAAGTGCTTAGTCATGTCTGCTTGCAACTGATAAGGTCTGGAAGGGTAACTAGCCATAGGCATGCTTAGCAATGATAAATTACAATTGATAGGGGACACAGCTCCATGGACATGAGCAAAGAACATGCCCAAAGAACATGCCCAATCACAATTACATCACTTCACTGGACATAAACAATAGACATTGGGTGTAACCAATCACCAACATACACCACCAACTTGGAACCGTATTTTTAAATTGCTTGTTTTGTCCTGCCACATTGAAGAGTTTTTCTCCAAGGACATTGGTGAGACTGGCTGCCTTACTGTCCATTCTTGAACCACCTCCACCATTCCCTGACATCCAGCCATTGGCTGCAGAGAACCACTAGACAAGGACAATGTCTGCTCTTTGGCTTAGAGAAGTTACATGGCATTGGAGGTATTTTGGGGCTCGTCGTTACCCTAGCATTGTTTGATTTGTTTATAGTATTGAATTAGTGTGCATGAAATGGTAGTTTGGTGCTCTGGCACACCCAACACTTTTTGCATTAATTGTTTGTATTTGATGATTGGAATGATTGAATATATGCTTCCATTTAAAGACAATATTAATAGCACCGTTCATGACACTAAGAAATTTAGCAAGGGGCTGGGAGTGTGGCTCAAGTGGTGGTAGCGCGCTCGCCTGGCATGCGCGGGGCGCTGGGTTCAATCCTCAGTACCACATAAAAATAAAAGAAAATTTAAAAAAAAAAGATGTTATGTCCACCAAAAACTAAAAAATAAATATTAAAAAAGAAATTTAGCAAGGCCCTAAGCTATTTAGTAAAGACCCTGAATCAAAATAAAAAACTAAAAAGTGCTGGGGTAAAGTGGTAAAGTGCCCTTGGTTTCAATCCACAGTACCAAAAACAAGAACAAAAAACAACAACAAAAGCAAACAAGCAAGAAAGAAAATAGTATATACAGTGTCTCATAATTAATAAATGCCAGAGTATAGAAGCAAACCCAGTTTATATGATTGTGTGTGTTATTATATGTTTATTTACATGTTTATTTATTTAGTACTGGGGATTGAACACAGGGATGCCCTACCACTGAGCTACACTCCCAGTCTTTTTTATTTTTTATTTTGAGAAAGATCTTGCTAAATTGCTGAAGCTGGCCTTAAACTTGCAATCCTCCTGATTCAATACCTGGAATAACTGGGATTATAGGTAGGTACCATCATACCTGGCATGTGTGTAGGTATTAAATTTAAAAGCACATGTTCTTCATAATTGGTTCTATTACTTTCTTGCTTTATCTAGTTATTCCTCGCAAGACTTTTTTTTTTTTTCTTTCATTTATAATGTTTCGGGAATCAGACCTGTCAAGAAGTGGGAGAACTCAAACTTTATTTTTCCATCAGCAGGCCCAGAGATGATCAAACTCCAGATTCTGAGCCCCCATCCGTTTGACACATCTTTTATAGGCTATATAGTGCCCTAAAATTTCTAATCTGCAAGATAGTAGGAGTTTCCAGCTCCAGTGGGAAGTGTGTTTACAGAAGTAGAGTGTGATAATTATGAGGGAAAACTGATTTTTCTCACAGGCCTCTGATAAATCTTTAGCCTTGAATCCAAGCCTCAACAAGGGCTTCATTTACACTTCAAACGGGAGTGGTTAAATTACAATCCAAAAGACTGGGGCCTAGGATTAATTAGGTTTTCCTGAAGAAGGGCTGACAGAAAGAGGAGGGGAACTCACTCTTCCCCAGGCACTAGTTTTTCACAATATTGTTCATATAATTTCATTTTACAACCAGGCCTGTTTTTGTCATCCATCACAGTAAAAGGGAACTGATAATCATAGACCCTTTCTTTGAAGCTTCCAGGAAGGCAAAGGATGTTAAATTGTTAGGAACTTTTTAGAGATCTATAGAGTTGGAGATTATTCTCATTCCTTCAAATGTGGGATGATAGTTCCAGGTATTTGTGAGGAAGTTGAGGGGTCTCAGCAGGGGACATAATAGAGACAAGACATTCACATTGTGTTATGTGCAATTTGGTATCACTGGAGAATGATAACATTTCTTGTTTATGTTGAGTGATAATGGGACACAGGATGCATGCTGAATGGCATTGTGCTGACAGTGACCAAGCTGCCACAAACATACAGCTCATATTCATCACACAAACTATATTCTTAAATACAATTTGTATCTTCTCACAACATGACCCCCCCCCCATACAACCATATTTGTTCACAGCATATATTCACATATATATTCACATTTCACCCATTATTATGTGTGGTAGATTGCATTATTATTCCTTAGTTTTCTAGTCCAGGTTTTTGTAAAACTTTTTATTTTATCCCCAGCACTTCCCCCAAAACTTTTTATTTTAAAGTAATTATAGATTTATAAGAAATCAGAAAAAAAAATTAAAAAAAAAAAAGAAATCAGAAAAATGTACAAAGGAATCCCTGTACTTTCAGTTTCTACTAATAGTACATCTTGCATAACTAAATTTTGTTTTTTTAAGATATGGATCCTATACATGTTTCATTAAACTTCCTAAGTACTTAATTTTCTTTGGAAAGATTGCAGATCATATTGTTTTGTTTTGTTTTTGGCACTGGGGATTGAACTCAAGCCGTTATACATGATAAGCTTGTGCTCTTCAACTGAGCTATACCTTCAGTCCTGGTACTGTGTTTTTATATATATAATAAACCTCTATTTTATTTATTTATTTGTATGCGGTGCTGAGAATCAAACCCAGTGCCTCACACATGCCAGGCAAGTGCTTTACTGCTGAGCCCCAGCCCCAAACCCTGGTACTGTGTTTTTAATCATAATTTCCACATTTATTTTTTACTGTGTAGAAAAGCTGTTGATTTTGAGTGTTGATCTTGGATCCTGTGATCTCTCTAATATTATTCCAGTGGGGAAATTGGAATCAAGCATCTGCTTCTGTTTAGCAGGGGATGCAAGTCTGCTCTTTGCTCAGCATTGTCTACATCTCCTGGTGAGAGATCAGTGCCCTGTTTGCTGGAAGAAGAGCTCCCTACTCAGCTCTGCCACCATTGTGTAGTGGGATGGGATAAGCTGGAACATTGCTGACTACTTTTCCAGGGCATGTGTGTGTGTGTGTGGTTCAGAATGGCAGGTGGAAAATCAGCCATTCACTTTTCTTGGCTAAAACTGGTGGGGGTGGGGAGGGATGGAGCAGAGAAATTTCCTATTGGAGCCTACTAGCCTACACTAGCCTGAGCATTGTCAAAAAATACTGTCAAGCTTCTTTTCCCAGGCTTTTGTCCTAAGGGACTAGGTTTTTCTTGAAGCTTTTATTTTTCAGTCTGTGTTATTGGTGGTCTTGGGCTATGGTTTTCCCCAGGGCACAGTCAAGGGTATTTGGAACGCACAAAAGAAAACCTGACAATTAAGCCAGGGGTGTAGCTCAGTGCTAGTACTCTTGCCTAGCATTCATGAGGCCCTGGGTTTTATCCTCAGCACTGAAAAAAAGAAAGTAAAACAATTTTTAGGGCTACAGGTGTAGCTTTGTTGTAGATCACTTGCCTAGCATTGTGTGAGACCCTGGGTTTGATCCAGGGTGGTGGAGTTGGAGGGTAAGAAAACCTGGAAACTCACTGTTGTTCTTCCAGTCCCAATGCACCTAGGCATCCTTCTTTTTCTATTTTTAAGTGATCTCTTGGGCCTGTGTTATGTTCAAGATGTTTTAGTTATAGGAGAGAAAATTTGGAGAAATGGAACAATTTCTTCTTGGCTTAAATGAGAAACTCCTATTTTAAATTGTTTTTAACCTGTTCACATTCTTTTCTATATGAATTTGCATGCCTTTTACTAGAGGGAGAAAATAATGACAGGCCCATTGGTGTTTGGCTCTGTAGTGTCACTTGCTTTGGCTAGTAGCATGTTGGTGAATGGGATTTGAATATATGCATTAAGAATAATTGTAAATCATGCATGGCGACGCTCACCTGTAATTCCATGGACTTTGATGTCCGATATAGGAGGATCACAAGTTCAAAGTCAGCCTCACAATTTAGCAAGGTCCTAAGCAACTTAGTGAGGCCCTGTCTCAAAATAAAAAATTAAAAAGGGCTGGGGATGTGTCTCTATGGTTAAATACCTGTGGGTTTGACCCCTAGTACTCCCCCCACCAAAAAAAAAGGAGTGGTGATATAGCTTGCCTGCACTTGCATAACATGTGAAAGGCCCTGGGTTTGATCCCCAGCACTAAAACAAAAACAAAAACAAAAACAAAAACAAAAAAAAAAAAACAGGCATAAGAAAGGTCAAGTTGCTAGATTTAGCAAATAAATATACATTATTCCCGTATTAATTTTGTTTTTTAGAAGGAATATTACAAGCAATGTTTGCCTACCTGAAATTCAAAGTAACTGAGCATCCTATATTTTATTGGCAACCCATGGAGGGTTTATACTTCCAAGAATTCCTGAAAAGACTTGCCTGTAAGTTTACCTAAAAAATTCTGCCTTCAACTCAAGTCATCTACCACAGAGAAGGAGGACACTGAGAATAGCACTTGTATCATACTGGATAGTGGCCAAAGCTTCTCAAAAGAAAAGTCCTAACCAGGCCCTCCTTCTACTCTCTTCTCTGTTTTTCCTGAATCTTTGGTGAAAACTTCCTCAGCTCCAGGAGGCACAACATAACAGCTAAAGGCAGGGTTTGTGGAGTCAGATGGATCATTTGGGGTTAAAAACAGGCTCTGCCACCAGGAAACTGTGAGTCTGAGTAGGTTTATCAATTTTGTATAAACCCCCTGTCAAATAAGGCTCTTGTCTCTATTCCTTCATTTTGTACACTCCCTACCTTCCCACAGAACAGTACATGAAATAATGGGAGGTGCTTATCACAGGAATTGGCAGAAGTTGGCTGCTATCTGACCTTCAGATGACTCTCTTGAGGTATAACCTTGGAGACAGGGGGCTGGGATATAGCTCAGTGGCAAAGCATCTGCCTTGCATTCGCGAAGTCCTGGGTTCGACCCCCAGTTCCAAAAAAAGACAAAAAAAGAACTCCACCAAAAAAAACACAAAACTTGGAGACAGGAAGGCATGATGGAATGTTTTACTCCTGCTCCTGATGTGTCTGTTCCCTGTAGTAACCCTCTTCTTGAGGCTCTTGAATTTTCCATTTCTTTTATCTCAAGTAGTTATCACAATGGTGCTAGGAAATAGATGAGCAGAAGATATTTTGAAGATGAGCAAATTGATACCATGTTATTTAGTCTCTATCTTCCTTATGTGTTTTAAAAAAATAAAATTCAGGGTGAGATCCTGATGGCAGTAGCATTTTAGAATCACCTGAAATAACTCGTAAGAATTGACAGAGTAACTTGGATAACAGAAAAAACATCCCTCTGGACAACATTTTGTTGCCAACAAATAGAAGTTACCAACAAGTAGCACAGTCCCAAAGAAGAAAGCCCCATTGTGAGTGCAATTATCAGCACACAGTTCTGTGAATACCATTGAAATCAGGCTAAGGTTCCACAGATTCCTCCATAAACTGTTGTTACAAGCCCCAGGTTGCAGGCAAGTCCAAGTAAGACTACAGAGAACTGAAGAATCAAGGGCTCTTTAGAAAAATAGTTGGTTCATGGCAGAGTACAGTGTGAAGCTGGGATGCCTTGTCCTGCCAGAGAGAAAGAAAGCACCAGTCATGAATAACATCAGATAGATTGTGGTCAATATTTGGTACCCCTGAGAGCTGTCAGGTCAGATTTGGGACTTGAGACCATCATGCAGCACCAGGGAGTTTCCGTGGTTTTCTGCCTTCAGTTGTCTCAAGCCTTTGTCTGTCCCACACACCAATTCTCTCCCAAGGAAAGGGAACTGAAATAAGTCAGGACCAACATTCCTAATAACTAGGCAAAGGGAGATCAGCCCTGCCTACCTAGCAAGCCTGTCACCTGAGTCTTAAGACTGGCAACCATTCTAGTCACTTTTAACTGTCTGACAGCTGTCTGAAGTTTAAGGAAGAGCACAGAATCCTTGATAAACATAGATGCAAAAATTCTCAATAAAATTCTGACATATTGCATACAAAAACATTTAAAAGATAGTGCAGGACTGGGGTTGTGGCTCAGTGGTAGAGTGCTCACCTAGCACTTGTGATAAAAGTGGGTTTGATCCTCTGCATCACATAAAAATAAAACAAAGGTTATTGTGTCTACCTACAACTAAAACAAACATAAAAAAAAAGATAGTGCATCATGATCAAGTGGGATTCATCCCATGGATTCAGGGTTGGTTCAACATACAGAAATTAACAAATGTAATTCATCATATTAATACACTTAAAAACAAGAATCATATGATCATCTCAATAGATGCAGAAAAAGCATTTGACAAAATAGAGCACACTTTCATGTAGTCAAAACACTAGAAAAACTAAGGAAAGTAGGAATATACCTCAACATCATAAAAGCTGTATATGATAAACCCAAGGCCAGCATCATTCTAAATGGAGAAAACTTGAAAGCGTTTCTTCTGAAAACTGGAACAAGACAATGATGTCCTCTTTCACCACTCTTATTCAACATCATTCTTGAAATTCTAGCCAGAGCATTAGAAAAAAGAAATTAATGTGATTCAAATAAGTAAAGAACTCAAATTACCACTATTTGCCAATGACATAATTCTATATCTAAAAGATCCAAAAAATTCCACCAGAAAACTTCTAGAACTAATAAATAAATTAAGCAAAGTAGCAGGATATAAAATCAACACCCATAAATCAAATGCATTCCTAAACATCAGCGATGAATCCACTGAAAGAGAAATTAGGAAAACTAACTCATTTACAATAGCTTTAAAACAAACAAACAAACAACAACAACAACAACAACAACAACAACAACAAAACACCCTGGGAATCAATCTAACAAAAAGAGATGAAAGAGCTCTATAATGAAAACTACAGAACACTAAAGAAATAAATTGAAGAAGACTTTAAAAGATGTGAGCATGCTCCTGGATAGGCAGAATTAATGTTGTCAAAATGATCATACTACCAAAAGCATTATACAGATTTAATGCAGTTCCTATTAAAATCCCAATGACATTCTTCATAGAAATAGAAAAAGAAAAAAAAAAAGAAATAGAAAAAGCAATCATGAAATTTATTTGGGAAAATATGAGACCCAGAATAGACAAAGCAATTCTTAGCAAGAAAAGTGAAGCAGGAGGCATCATAATAACACACCTATACTACAAAGCTACATTAACAAAAACAGCATGGTACTGGTACCAAAACAGACACATAAACCAATGGTACAGAATAGAAGACAGAGACAAACCCACATAAATACAATTGTCTCATACTAGACAAAGGTGCCAAAAATATTCACTGGAGAAAAGATAGCCTATTCAACAAATGGTTCTGGCAAAACTCGAAATTCATATGTAATTAAAATGTAATTAAATGTCTTTCACCCTGCACAAAAATCAACTCAAAGTGGATCAAAGACTTAGGCACTGGAACACAGTCTCTACACCTAATAGAAGAAAAAGTAGGCCCAAATCTTCACCATGTTGGCCTAGAATTCCTTAACAAGAGCCCTAAAGCACAAGAAGAAAAATAAAAAATCAATAAATGGGATGGATTAAAACTAAAAAGCTTCTTCTAGGCAAAGGAAACAATCGATAATGTGAGGAGAGAGCCTATAGACCTGGAGAAAATCTTTACAACATGCACCTCTAGGATATATAAAGAGCTCAAAAAATTTAACACCAAAAACAAACAAACAAACAAACAAACAAAAAACAACAAATAACCTAATCAATAAATGGGCTAAGGAAATGATTAGACACGTCACAGAAGAAGAAATACAATCAACCAACAAATATATGAAAAAATGTTCAACATCTCTTGCAATTAGAGAAATGCAAATCAAAACTACACTAAGATTTTATCTCAATCCAGTCATTCTAGAGTGAGTGGCAATCATCAAGAATACAGGCAACTGTAGCTGGGTATGGTGGCACAAAGCAGTAATCCCAGAGGCAGGGGAGGCTGAGGCAGGAGGATTGTAAGTTCAAAGCCAGCCTCAACAAAAGTGACGCGCTAAGCAACTAAGTGAGACCCTGTTTCTAAATAAAATACAAAATAGGGCTGGGGATGTGGATCAGTTGTCGAGTACCCCTGAGTTCAGTCCCTGGTATAAAAAAAGAATACAAGCAACGATAAATGTTGGTGAGGATGTGGGGGAAAAGGTACACTCATACATTGATGGTGGCATGGCAAATTGGTGCAATCTCTCTGGAAAGCTGTATGGAGATCCCCCCAGAAAACTTGGAATGGAACCACCATTTGACCCAGCTATTCCACTCCTCAGTTTATACTCAAAGTACTTAAAATCAACATACTACAGGGCTGGGGTTATAGCTTAGTTGGTAGAGTGCTTGCCTCACACACACAATGTCCTGGGCTCAATCCCCACACCAAAACAACAACAACAACAAAAACAACAAACCAATCAGCGTGCTATAGTGATGCAGGCATGTCAATGTTTATAGCAGCTCAAGTCACAATAGCTAAACTATGGAATCAACCTAGGTGTCCTTCAGTAGATGAATGGATAAAGAAAATATGGTATATATATTTAATGGAATATTACTCAGCTTTAAGGAAGAATGAAATTATAGAATTTGCCAGTAAATGAGTGGAGTTGTAGACTATCATGCTAAGTAAAATAAACCAATCCCAAAAAACCAAAGGCAGAATGTTTTCTCTAATATGTGGATTTTAATTCACAATGTGGGGGCACTAGGGAAGAATAGAGTTACTTTAGATAAAGGGGAGTGAAGAGAGGGGAGGGGAGGGGAAGGGAGGAGATATGAGGATAGGAAGGATAGTAGAATGAAACAGATTATTAATATATATATATAGGGCTGGGGATGTGGCTCAAGCGGTAGCACGCTTGCCTGGCATGTGTGCGGCCCGGGTTCGATCCTCAGCACCACAAACAAACGAAGATATTGTGTCCGCCAAAAACTAAAAAATAAATATTAAAAAATTCTCTCTCTCTCTCTCTCTCTCTCTCTCTCTCTCTCTCTCTCTCTCATCTCTCTTTAAAAAAAATTTATATATATAAACTCATGAGTAATGTGATTCTACAACATGTACAATCAGAAAAATAAGAAATTATATCCCATCTATGTGTAATAATCAAAGTGCATAAATGCATTCAAATTAAAAAAAAAAAGCACAGAGAAAAGGAATGTCCATTGTTCATATTACTCACCCTCTGGTAGGTTCTGGGCAAGCCCTTATAAATGTAACACAGAGGGTGGATGAGTGGAATCTTTGTTTCTTGATTTCAAAGGAATATAATCCACAGACACAGGAGTGAAAGAGGGAAAAGTAACAGGATTTATTAGTGTAATACAAAGCAGAGTTCCCAAGAGGGAGAAATTGAGGTGTTGAAAATGTGAAAAAAGTTGAGTAGTTTTGGCAGAGAGAAGGTCTGGAGTGAAGGCACAAAGCGTGGACATAGAGGACATTTGCCACTGCTTTGGAGAAGGTTTCAAGATCTTGGAGAATTTGGAATTTGAAGGTGCCCTTTTCAAGCAAACCTATATGGGGGTCAGGCAGTACTGCAGATCATCAGTCTTTTAGATTTGAGTGTCGTGAGAACTCAGGGTCTTAATGTGTTTGAGGAAACACCTTAAGGAGTGTCTGTGGGAGTTTTGAGGAGGCCTGGCCCATGCTGGACAAAAGAATTAAGAAGGGTCCCCAAGGACTCTAACAGAGAGAAAAGGCAAAATCAAGGGTCATTTTCACAAGAATTTTGTTTTCTCTAAGGATGTTCCAGGAATGATGGATGGAAGGAAGGATGATCAATGGGTATCTTTAAATAAAGTACAATGGTGGGGTTTTCTCTTTCCCAGTCCTGGGATTTGTCAGAGAATGGTATCCATGGAGACAGAAACCAAGGCAGGGATTCCAGGAATCCAAGGGAGTTGAAGTGGGTCACTTACCCAGTAGGTAATGGCTGTTGGTGGATGAAAAGTCCAGCAATGTGAGTGGTTCTCAACTGGAGCCCCAGGAAGGAGAGGAGAGACAAAGAGACAGGAAAAGAAAGAGACTGGATGGCGGCCAGGGAAGGCCTGGAAGGGCTGCCCATAGTGGGAACCTCAAACACCCGACTTGGGTTTCAGCACCAACATGTAAGGAAAGAACTGAATGAAGGAAATAAAGAGAGAAATAGGAAAGGTAACTCAACAGTATCACAATTTGGCGGGGGGGGGGGGGGGGGGTGGGGGGGTGGGGGGAACCTGAGATGGGCTCAGTAGAGACTGAAACCCCTTCCCTGCTTAGTGCCTAGGAAGTTATAGGAAAGTGAGGAAGTGGGGGGTTGTCAGGGAGGGGTTCTTATGGTCATCACCTTCATTTTTTGCAGTGGTTACCGTTCCATTGTTACTAAAAGCTTGGTCCTTGTCCACCACCCCCATGCCAATCCAATATGGTTTTGAGAAAAAGGAAAAAAAATTTTACTGCTTTGCTAGCAAAAGAGAAACACAGGAACAGAGGTTTTTTTTTTTTTTTTTTTTGTTTTTGTTTTTTAAAGAGGTAATTCAGAGACTAAATTCCAGGTATTCCCTGTCCTGGATTGTAATTCGCTTTCTAATTTGGAAGATAGTAATTCCTTAGATCTGGCCATCCTGCTATCTCTAAAGTCTGAGTTACTTTTTCCTGTGGCAGGTGTGTGCTCAAGGACAGAAATCTGCCTAGGATGAGGAGTAAAGGTAATTCTGTTCCCCCAACCCTGAGATTAGAGAGAAGAGATTAGGGAGAGGATGGAGAGAGGAAGAGAAAGAAACATGTCCATTTAAAAAATAAGTTGCAGTGGCAGAGCCTTAAGGGCTATATTCAAAATATGATCCCAGATAAAAATTCCCTTTCTTTGTGTAATGATGAGTACTGTTTGAGGTTTAGATTAGATTTATTCAGAGAAACCATGGGATGACTTGTTCAAAGAAGAAAGATGTGTTTCAAAATGGTGTTGTCTAGGTCAAGTTCTCCCTAGCAATAAGGCTCCAGGACAAACAGTGAAAGATATGAAAATAAACCCAAGGACATTTTCCCTAAGCTTTTGTCATCTAAAATCCCAGGTCTTAGCCAGAGCAAAGGAACTCAAAAGGAACTTGCACCTGACCCCCTCACTTTAATGGGTCAGTGGACCCCAAATACAATGAAGCCCTGGAATTGTCCTCCTGTTCCACTCTAAGCAAAGTCTATATAAACCAGACCCTTGCTTCAGCCCACCACCATTTTCTGCCCCCAAAATGAGCCATGCCAGTGTTCTACCAATTGACTCTGCCACTGAATCCTGAATAAAGAAAAGTTTGCTAGCTGAGGTTTGCGTCCCGTCTCCCACCTTCATCATGTGCATCATTTGTGCCAACAGACCAGGAACAAGAATAAGCTAAAATTAACCTGTACCCCACCCCCAACAGTTCTCCTTCCCCTGCAGTTAAATTAAATGGACAATAGGAACTGGGAAGTGACAGATGAGTGTCCAGCACCCCCAAGGATCTCTGAGGTTGGGGAACTCCCAGCCACTGCTCATGAAACTATGGCTGAATCCCTAAACTGCATTTCCCACTCCATAGATCATAGACCCTCCACACCCTCTGGTGTTCACTAAATGTGGAAAAAATTTAATGCGTGAAACAGGAGAGAACTCAAAGCAACTGAAGCCATCTAGCTGGAGCAACTCCCTAATGTTGCATGAAAGCTTTGAATCTAAAATCTGACTCCAGCAACAGATATCAACAACTTGCTAAATTTTTGCAGTTTAATGCCACATGAATTTGTACAAATCCTTTTGTTAACATTAAAGGAGGGCTATTTCTACTCCCCTGCCCCTCCAACCTTCCCTTCCCTTACACACTTAGCATGGATCAGAGACCTCCTTGTCATTTTGTTTCCACATCCACCACCAGTCTTCTCATCTCTTCGAAGAGATAAGTCCTCATTCATTAATTGGGACCCTGTCCCTCATTTGTTTCATCGATACCATGTAGAGACTTCGCCTAGGCTAATAGAGATCCTGTCCCTCACCCCTGGGACTAAGGGAAAGATATTTTCCCAATCCCTAATGGGAAAAGTGCAGTCTGGAACTGGCACATGGGAGGCATTACAGATTGGCCAAATTGTCTAAAAATTTACAGAATAGAAAGGTTGTCTGAGGTTTTCTGCCTCCAAGATTTCTTTTTCTTTCACTCAGTTACCAAATATACCACCCTAGACCCTCATACTCCTGCTGGTACTCTTTTTCTCCTTATCCAATGTATCAGCAGGTCTGCACCTGATGCCCATAAAAACTTAAACAATTAGGGAAGGGCACCAAGTCTTCTCAGAAGCATTTCTATATACTACTTTCAAGATCTTTAACAATAAGGAAGATGAAACCAAACAGGAGAAGGAAAAGCATTTTAAAATTAAACATCAAATCCAAGCCTCAGCCTTCCATAGACCTAAAAAAGCCACTGTTGCTGATGGCCCCAACAGATAATACATCTCCTGGATCCCGTTTATGATGTGGACAAGCTGGACAAGGAGCAAGAACTTGTCAGAATCCAAGGCCCCCTACCAAACCATATCCCAAATGTGGGCAGTGGGGACACTGGGAGGTGGACTGTGCCCAGGGAAAATCATCCCTCTCTTGGTGCAGTCCGTTTCCTAAGTTTCCTAATACATCCAAGGAACCCCAGGTTTCAGCCATGATGAACAACTGAGGAACAGGCAAATATTCCCCTTCTGAAGAGATTCCAAGGGTACAGCTATTTGGTAAATGTTCCATCTTAAAATAATTTTAAAAAGGTTAATTAGTGTCCTCCATTCTGAGTGAGGTCCCAGCCCAAAAACCATGTAAAAAGAAGCATTATTTCAATTCCCTACCTTCAACTTACCTATAGAGCAAAAATCTAACCAATTTATTACTGAGAGAAAAAAATAACCGTAACCAGCCCAACAGCCAATGGCATGTCTCAGTTCTCATCCTGAAAAGTAATGTGGGATAATGTTTCATGATTTTCTGCATCCACATCTGGCCTAATCAACTCCTGGGGGGAAAAGTCCTAGGTAGCATCTCTCCAGCCAGGCTGAAGCCTGCGTAGGAATATAAGCTGCAGAAGCCAGCTGGCCCCATCAAGGGACCATTCTGAAACTAAAGGAAAAAAAAAAAGAAGGAAAAATATCTATTTAATTTTTCTCTGGCTGCAATGCAGAAAAATGACTTCAGCTCGCTCTCCCTCTCTCTCTCTCTCTCTCCCCCACCCCCTACTCCTCCTCTCATTCTAATTCTCTCATGCTGCTTTACTGTAATCATTAATGGCCATATCATTTTTCCTAGAACTCTTCATTTTTTAAATTCTATATTTTTTGAGCTCATGATTTTTATTATGTGTGCCTAAGTTAAAATTTCTGATCAGACCTATTTTATTCAACTCTAAAGGTTTTTATACTTGGCTTTCCTCAGAGGCCAATTTATGAGGGTTAACTCTTATTCTAATAGTTTTTTTAAAAGCTATAAGACCTTTGCTTGTTTGTTCTCTATATTGTCTTGTCTACATATGTTTGTGTATCAAAACCAACATATAGAGTGCTCATAAGTTAAAATTCAAAAAACTGGATCCACGTACCTTTAATTCATGGGATTTAAACCATTCAATTTGAACTGGATAAACAAATGAGAATGAGGGATGTCTTTAAATTAACTAAAGAGGTAAATGCTGTTCAATATACTTGTCTAATACCTAGATTCTATAGTTAATAAGTTAATTATATTTGACATATATGGCATTAATCTTCATAAATGTGTTCGTTAGACATATCTGATTAAATTGCAAAGTTAAAATGCTAGGTGCTGGTGTTGTGGCTCAGCTGTAGATGCTCACCTAGCATGTGCAAGGCCCTGGGTTCAATCCTCAGCACCGCATAAAAATAAGTAGATAAAATAAAGGTATTGATAGCAGCACAATTCACAATAGCTAAACTGTGGAGCCAACCTAGATGCCCTTCAGTGGATGAATGGATAAAAAAAAAATGTGGCATATATACACAATGAAATTTTACTCAGCAATAAAAGAGAATAAAATCATGGCATTTGTAGGTAAATGGATGGCGTTGGAGAAGATAATGCTAAGTGAAGTTAGCTGATCACCCCCCCAAAAAAAACAAATGCTGAATGTTTTCTCTAAGGAGTCTGACTCATAGTGGGGTAGGGAGGGGGAGCATGGGAGGAATAGATGAATTCTAGATAGGGTGGAGGGGTGGGAGGAACAGGGAGGGGGCAGGGAATTAGCAAGGATGGTGGAATGTGATAGACATCATTAACCAAAGTACATGTATTAAGACATAAATTGGTGTGAACATACTTTATATACAAACAGAGGTATGAAAAATTGTTCTATATGTGTAATAAGAAATGTGATACATTCTGCTGTCATGTATTTAAAAAATAAAATCAATTGAAAAAAAGAAAATCTCATAAAGATAAAAAAGTGAAAAAGACAAAAAGGTATTGTGCTCAACTTTAACTAAAAAATAAACATTAAAAAAAGTTAAAATGCTGTTAAATATACATCAAATACTCTTAACTTCTTGAATTCAATGGGATGGTATACTTGAACATTGTTTGTGTTTTCATGATTCTATGTACAAAGTTTCCAAAAGTTGAAGCTATGTTCTTATGAAAATGAAGTAATTTGGGGGCTGGGGTTGTGGCTGAGTGCTTGCCTCACATGTGTGAGGCCCTGAGTTCGATTCTCAGCATCGCATAAAAATGAATAAATAAAATAAAGGCATTGTGTCCAACTACAACTGAAAAATAATTATTAAAAGTAAAAGGAAATGGAGTAATTTATCTAAATTCAGAAATTTCATAAGGGTTATTTTTTAATGTGAACAAAAATAAGGATCAACAGATAGGAAAGAGAAATCAGAAGGTATGGAAATATATTTAGTAGAAGGAAATATGTTTCTGGGTAAAAGTCTTTGTGTGATGAAATAAACAGCATGAAGATCTATGCAAGTAAAGGGCAAATTTGAACAAGTTTTTGTATAACTAAGTTGAATATATGTATGTGGAACATCAGTTAAATCTATTTAGGAAAAAAAAATCTATTTAAGGATTTTTCCCTGAGGTCAGATACTAATGTACTGATATAAAACCAAGTTTTAATATACATGTTAACTTGACAAGGATTTCTTAAAATATTAACTTACTCTTAACATTGTGTCTATTAAATTTTATTTATTTTTTATACTTGTTATTTTATTTCTTTGGACATTTGAGTTGTTTATAGTTTGGGATGACTATAAATACAGTTAATATGAAGACTTTTGTAAATATCCTTTTTTATATTTACATAAGCATATATAGGAGCAGAATTGCTGAGGCATAGAGTATACCTATATTTATCTTTTATAGGTACTACTAAAAACCACTATATCAATTTATACTCCCATGGCAGTGTACAAGAATTACTGTTGTTCCACATTCTTATTAAAACTTGGCAAGGTCAGGCAGGTTATTCAACTGTAGTTCTGCTAGGTGTATAGTGGAATCTTATTTTCCTTTTTTTTTTTTTTGGGGGGGGGCAGGTCACAAGCTAAGTTACTGAGATGGCTCTGAACTCCTGATCCTCCTGCCTAGCTTCCAGAGCCATAAATTTTATTCCTTAAAGCAACCAATCTTAAAGGAATTAAGGTCTATACAACACGTATTACATAGCATCAATCATTATATTTGAGTATTACACTACAATACAGATTCTAAATTTTATGTTAAAAGCTAAACTTGCTTAATATAAAATATCAGTATAGCATACTAATGTGTTCATATCTTCCAGGTATACAAATTTTTAAAGCAGGAGGATTTAAAAAACATTTTTACCAAGCTGATGTTTTCCAAATTAAAGTTGCCTATAATGGTAACTTAAAGCTTATAAGAATAGCAAATTTTATTGGGGACTTATTTATATCATTTAATGTTCTATAACCAAATCTTAAGTTACCTTTTACCTTGGGGTAAAAATGTGGAGGTATTTCTAAAAGATAACAATCTTCTTAATCTGTTTAAAAGTTAATATTGTGAGACATGAAAGTATTTTGCCACTTTTTCAAACAGAAGGAAAGTTAAAGGCTCTCTGAGCTTTTCTTTGATTCATGTCTCACATGTAATGTTATATTGTGTTAGTTATCCATATAGACTCAGGAAACCATATATGTAAACTTTATTAAAGAAAGTGGCAAAGATTAGCTTCAGTACTAGAACGCTTTACCTAAGATTTGTGAAGAACCCCACCCTACCTGAGATAAGGCTCTGCCTCCCACCTTATTGCATATTAGAATAGTTCCAAAAGAAGCCAGACTTCAGCTCATTTAAAATTGTGTTCAAAAGATTGATTTTTGTTGTAAAGATCGCTGTGATCTCAAACAGGGTACATATGTATAACTTAGCTAAAATTCAAGATAGATATCACACAAACTGAATATGCTTTTTACTCTTGTTAATTTCATTTTGTATTTTCCTTGTAAAACTATACATGTTGCCTGTTAATGTTTTGCAGAAGTACTGCTTCCAGAAGAAACAACCTGGGTTAATTTGAGATAATAAGCCATTACCTACAGGACAAATAGGATATAAGGCTAATTTCCAATATTAATATAGACCCCGATTAAATAAAAGGGGTGAATCATTGTAAGATTATAGACATTAAAGTTAAAGCCCAATTTTCTTACTTTAAGATTGGTGAGGCCGGCTTGCGGGATATTTAAGGCCAAGGCTTAAAAATTCAGGCTAAAAAATGGTACTAGAAAACCAATATTTGGCTTCTGCCCTCTGAATAAGCCTAAACCTAGGGAATGAAAGAACTTCTCTAAGGTGCTTTACAGCTCTGGGCCACATGACCTCCTGATCAGAGAGATTAATGAGAACATTGGAGAACTATAAGGCAATCGATGCACCTGCTGCAAAGAGGTGGGTCACTGGAGAATGGAGACATCCTTGATCTTTCCAAGGGAAGCCACCTTATCAAGGAGATCCTACCTAGCAGATGGCACTAAAAGAGCTAAGAATCTGCTCTCAAGTTCCCCAAGAGTGACCCCTGAGGGAACTCAGCTGACTCTTAATAGCAGATAGGAACAAGGTCAATTTGACCAGCTTGGTCTTGAACACCCAGCAAAAACAGTTATAACCAAGATACAGCTGCACCTAGGCATTTTATTTTTTTTTTAAAGAGAGAGAGAGAGAATTTTAATATTTATTTTTTAGTATTTGGCGGACACAACATCTTTGTTTGTATGTGATGCTGAGAATCGAACCCGGGCCGCACGCATGCCAGGCGAGCGCGCTACCGCTTGAGCCACATCCCCAGCCCACACCTAGGCATTTTAGAAGAAAAATAATCATTCTTTTAAATAATAAAACATAAGATATACACCGTGTCAGTCCCACGGCCCTGATGCATCCCAAATCTGAGGCTTTTTCCTTTGCAAGGCTCATAATTATCCCCACCTACCAAAATTAGATTGACCTCTGTACCTTAATCTTCCTTACTCCTCAAACTGACAATTCACCTCACAATCAAAGCCTCCTCATTCCAATAACAGCACACATCAAATGTAGGAAAGCCCCCAAATTATAACCTTACCCATATGGCTAAAATTATCCACTGGGATTGGCACAGGAACAGCAGGATTAGGAACTTCTACTCACTATACAAATTATCAGTACAGATTATTGCAGATATCCCAAAGATCACTGATTTGGTACTGACTTTACAACATCAGTTGGACTCCCTAGCATCTGTTGTCCTGCAAAATCAGTCAGGGAAGAGTACTGTTTCTATGTAAACCAACTGGAAGTAGTAAGAGACAAGCTTAAAAGGCTCCAGGACCACCTGGAATATGGAAAATAGATCTGACTCAGGAGCATTTTGGGATCTGAAATGGTAATTTTTCAATACAATGTTTTAAAATATTACCCATCTTAATATTTCCTTTCATAAGGAATTCTATCTCACAGCATATGTATTAAATCCCTATGTTTTATCATCTGAACTTATTCAAGTACAATATAATGCCTCACAAAAATATGTATTATGTTAAATGTGCGAACTATATGCTAAAACAATGTGTCAATCAAACTATATGGGGAAGTTCAGAACAAACTGTTATGGTTCTTAAAAGGCCCGTAGCCACCTGGCTCCTTGTAAAAGCGCTAAATGTTTTACTGATGACTAAAGGCTGGCATTGTTATCTTGGCTAGAATAATTGTTTCTGCATCAACATTTGCAATTTCAAAAGAATTTTACTGAGACCTGGCAAACTCAAGTACATTTTCGTCAGGAAATTTTAAGTAAAATTGAACAACTAAAATATTCTATTATATGGCTAGGAGAACAAATACAAGCTTTTTGATGGGTTCATAGATTCAATGTTGTTAATATTACCCAATTTTATGTTACTGAAGTTCCATACAATAATACTGAGATTCAATGGCAAAAGGTATACAATCACCTAGTGGGACTTGATGCTTTTCATAAAAATGTTTCTTTGGATGTGTTGAAATTACAATCTCAGATTCTGGCCATGGTTGATGCAAAGGCACCTGCTTTTAACGATGAAGAAATTTGGGGCAATTTGACTGAATAACCTCTTCCCTTAAACCTTTTAAATACTTTCCTTTACATGTAGCTGGGTTACTAGCTATAACTATACTGTTAAACTTATCTCTATTCTTGTTTTTCATAGTGTGTCAAGAAGGATGGAAATGATTAAAACATCAGGAAAATATAATTCCAAGAAATGGTTTCTTAGCACAAGTAATCTGCCCATCCCAAGCTGCACCCATTGCCTGACTTTTTGAAAAGGAGGACTTCATTCACGACAATCTTGAGGCTCCTCCCACATATATACCCCTCTTCAGCCTCAACCACTAGGGTCTTCATATTCTTTTCCAAAACTCTGAAAGGTGGAGGTCTGCCCACTTTGCTCTTCTCAGCAGGAAGCATCCAAATTTTATATTGATGATCAAATTCACCCCAATTTATTATTACCTTTCAGAGTCTGGAATGAAGAATATGGAAAATAAGTCCAAGGACATTTTTCCTAAGCTTCTGTCATTTAAAATCCCAGACCTCAGCCAGAGTGAAGGAACACAAAAATAACTCTCCCCTGACCCTCCAATCCTAATGGGTAAGTGGACCCCAACACTGTGAACTCCAGGAATTGCCCTCCTGTCTCACCCTAAATGAAGTGTATATAAACCAGGTTTTTTGTTTCAGCCCACTGCCATTTTCTGTACCAAAAATTACTCATGCCAGGGTTCTACCAATTGACTCTGCTATTAAATCCTGAATAAAGAAAAGCTTGCAGTGGGGTAGAGAGAAGATGGGAGGGGAGGGGAGGGGGGATAGTAGAGGATAGGAAAGGTAGCAGAATACAACAGTAACTAATAGGGCATTATGTAAAAATGTGGATGTGTAATCGATGTGATTCTGCAATCTGTATTTGGGGTAAAATTGGGAGTTCATAACCAACTTGAATCTAATGTATGAAATATGATATGTCAAGAGCTTTGTAATGTTTTGAACAACCAATAAAAAAAAAATAAAAAAAAAAAAAAAGAAAAGCTTGCAGATCTAAGGTGCCTCAGTCTGGTTGGGCACAAAATCACGAGCCACTCAAGCAGGAACAAAGTTTTTATTTTTTGAAACTGCCGCCAATGTCCGGTACCGCCCGGGAAGATTTTTTCCACCCACGCGGCCTCCTCCCCCGGAACTCCCTCCTACTGTACTTCCCCAACCAATGGGAACTCTCCAGGAGTCCCGTAGCCGGCCTAGGTGAACAGCAGGAGTCCAATATCCATATGAATGCAAATCTTAACATAATCATATCATCTCAATGGCTAGCTGGCGTCACCTTTCGACCCAAAATGCCATGCATCATATACTTGGCTCTTAGCACTAAGGTGTTCTTTCTGTCTCCTGTCTTCATCATGTGTGCATCATTTGTGCTAACAAACAGGAAGATCTCCCCTATTTTATTAAAACAAATACCTATAAAAGAAATATTTGAGGCACTTCAGGAGGTTTGAATATGGACTGGATGTTATATACTATAGAATTTGTGGAAATACAGGAAGCCAATCAAATGAGAACAAAACCTATTTATTCACAAGGAAAAAATCAAAGTTGGGTCAATTTCCTTATCTGGGAAAGATTATTATAGGAGTTAACATTCTCACCATTTAGGTGGGGCTTCCTTTATTTTTTCCCATTTTTTAAGTTGGTTCATTATAGTTGTATTGCCAAATGCTTGTCTTTGTCCCCAATGCCAATCCTATAATGAGGACACAATTTTGAGAAAAAGGAAAAAGAAGGTTTATTGCTTTGTTAGCAAAGGAGGAACACAGGGGACTCCTGTCCCAAAGGCTGTGATTTTAAAGATTTTAAGCTTTTAAAGAAATGACTCAAAAACTAAATTCCAGGGGCTGGGATTGTGGCTCAGCGGTAGAGTACTCCCCTATCATGGGCGGGACTCAGGTTAGATTCTCAGCATCACATAAAAAAATAAAGGCATTGTGTTGTTCCATCTACAAAAAAAGATTCATTCTCTCTCTCTCTCTCTCTCTTAAAAAAAAAACACTACATTCCATGTGTTTTCTATCTGGAGTTATAATTTACTTGTTAATTTGGGAGACAGTCATTTCTGAGACCTTCTGGTACCATCCCCAAAGTCTGGATTACTTTGTTCCTATGGTAGGCATATACTCAGGGACAGATAACTCTGTCTAGGATGGGAAAGAAAGATAATCCTGTTCTCTCTGAAATTAGGATGGGGGAGAGATTGGGAGGATCAGGGAGAGAGAGGAAGAGAAAGGAGCATATCCATTTTAAAAATAAGTTGCTGAGGCATAGCAGCAAATGTTATATTCAAAGCATAAAGTGGACCATTGTTATAATTGTGAGTCATCTGTTGCCTGGTGCCCAGATCCCCCTGCAGGGTAAAGAAATACTGGAGAGGATGTAGAGAAAAAGGAATACTTTTACACTGTTAGTGGGATTATAAATTAATACAATCACTCTCCAGGGTAATCTGATTGGACCAAAGACCACATGAAGACTTTGTGGACAGAGTGTCTTACCCAAGATTGGGTAAGGGGCTATCTCCCTTAACACTGGAGATCTATATAAATCTCTAGACAATAGTCACTCTCAATATTCCTCTCTTGGGGTCCCTCCCCACTGGGAGCCCTACCTTCGTACTTTCTTTTACTCTTAAACATTGTTACTTTGCTCTCTTCCTTATGTCTATGGATTTCATTCTCCGAATTCACAAGACAACCCAACTCCACACTCTGTTCTACATTAAACCACATTTTCTTTATATGTATTCATCCATTGATGGACACATAGGCTGGTTCCATAATTTGGCTATTGTAAATTATGCTACTATAAACATGAGTATGCATGTATTACTGTAGCAAGATGACTTTAATTCTTCAGCATAAATATCAATGAGTGGTATAGCTGGTTGATATGATGGTTCCATGCCTAGTCTTGAGGAACTTCCATACTGATTTCCAGAGTGGTTGTATTAATTTAAATCCTACCAACAGTGAAAAAGTATTCCTTTTTCTCTACATCCTCTCCAATATTTCTTATTATTTGTATGCTTGATGTTTCTTGTTTGCTAGCAAAGCAATAAACTTTCTTTTTCCTTTTTCTCAAGATGTTGTCTTCTTTATTGAATTGGCATCAAAGACAAGGACCTAGGTTTTGGTTACACCACCAGCAATGTATGAGTGTACCTTTGCCCACACATTCTCACCAACATTTATTGTTACTTGTATTCTTGATAATTGCCATTCTTTTTTTTTTTTTTTTAAGAGAGAGAGAGAAGAGAGAAAGAGAATTATTTATTTTTCAGTTTTCGGTGGACACAACATCTGAGGATCGAACCCAGCGCCCTGCACATGCCAGGCGGGCACGTTACCACTTGAGCCACACCCCCAGCCCTTGATAATTGCCATTCTGACTAGAGTGACATAAAACCTCAGTAGTTTTGTTTTGCATTTCCCTAATTGCTAATGATATTGAACTTTTTAAAATGTGTTTTTGTCATTTATATTTCTTCTCTTGAGAAGGGTCTGATTAATTCATTTGCCCACTTATTAATTGGGTTATATGATTTTTTTGGTATAATTTTTTTTGAGTTCTTTATATATTCTAGATATTAATTCTGTCAGAAGGGTAGCTAGCAAATATTTCTTCCATTCTGTAGGTTCTCTCTTCACATTCCTTAATTGTTTTCTTTGCTTTTCAGAAGAATTTAATTTGATGCTGTAGGTGGCTTCCTTTAGAATTTATTTATTTTTTTAAAGACTTGAAGGAATTGTTTTTATTTTTAAAGAGAGAGGGGGAGATAATTTTAATATTTATTTTTTTTTAGTTTTCGGCAGACACAACATCTTTATTTGTATGTGGTGCTGAGGATCGAACCCGGGCCATATCCCCAGCCCCACTTCCTAGATCTTCTGGTGACATCAGATTCATGGGACCCCAATAGATCTCCAGGAGCTGAATCCGATGCAATCACACATTGCAAGCTCCAGCCTGGACTCACAACCATTTCTGATGCAGTGGTCCCAAGGAGTGAGTCCTGACCCTTAGTTCATTGGAGATTTATAGGTTTTTTTGGGATACTCTATGCATCCACAACATCACACAGCAAATCATTTCACACTGCTGGAAAGTCAAACAACAGCTCTTAACATTGATTAGCACATTCATTGGCCATTGGCGGGAACAAGTCAGGTAAGGATGATTGGTTAGTTCAAGTGGTGGATACATTTGAACTGATTGGTTTAGGCGGCAGGGGGTTGCAAGAGTGTATATTGTAAACTTGCAAGGTTGCCTAATCATGTTATCAATCACCAAAACTACTAGGAGGGTCACCTGGTATTTCAGGTATCTTCCCTGTCTCACTCTGGTGGTTGCCATGGTCCGAAATTAGGCCTCAGGCATTCTTTTGGTCTTTTCAGGAACTTGCATTTGATTCAAGGACATCTAGTACAGACAAATGACTCAGCCGGGTAGCTTATGTGCCTAGGACTGGGTTTTCCAAGGACAAGGGTCACCCCCTTTGGACAAGCCCTGCTCTGAGTTAGAGGCTGGTTTTTAAAAAATGGAGTCACATCAGTTTCTCACTTTCTGTGGAGAACAAAAAACTCCTGGTAATCTTGTTCACTGCTCCCCAGGTTAGGGAGTGGGAAAGGGGAGAAGAGGAAAAGAAAAACATATCTCTTTAAAATAAGCAGCAAGTGGGCTGGGGATGTGGCTCAAGCGGTAGCGCGGTAGTGCGGTCGCCTGGCATGTGTGCGGCCCGGGGTTCCATCCTCAGCACCACATACAAACAAAGATGCTGTGTCCGCCGATAACTAAAAAATAAATATTAAAATTCTCTCTCTCTCTCTCCGAAAAAAAAAAAAAAAGACACAACGCTTCATTTAAAAAAAAAAATAAGCAGCAAGTGATATATTCAAATGGTAAAGTGGACCACTGTTACATTTTCCAACTCTCAATTTCTACATTACTATTTTGTAAATAATTAATACAAAAGCAATTAGTATTTCAGCCAGTCTCTAAAAACCATGAAGACAGTGACTCATAATTATATCAGTGAAAAACATACCAAGTTTATCTATGTAGGAGATGAGGAAGATTTGTAGGTCTAAGAGATGAGGCTCAAATGGACTCAGGACAAACCTGTGAATATGGAGTCCTTTGTGATATTTGTTATGCACTCTTACATAATAACCCTTTCTTTACAGTGTCCAGTTTTACTTATTTTTGGTTGGACTAAGACAAATGTACATCTTATATTACATTAAAAAATTATTTTAAATGTCCATGTATGGCTATGGTTTTTTGACCAAGTTGGTCAAAACTGACCTTGTTCCTATCTACTGTTAGAATCAGCTGAGATTCCTTAGGGATCACTCTTGGGAACATATGAGAAGTCTCATAGCTTCTCTAGCTTCCTCTACCAGTAGTGTCATCTGCTAGGATGGGTCTGCAACTGTGGTGCATTTTATGCTTTGAATATAGCCATTGCTGCTCTGCCACTACCACTTATTTTTTTTTATTGGTTGTTCAAAACATTACAAAGCTCTTGACATATCATATTTCATACATTAGATTCAAGTTGGTTATGAACTCCCAATTTTACCCCAAATACAGATTGCAGAATCACATCTGTTACACATCCACATTTTTACATAATGCCCTATTAGTAACTGTTGTATTCTGCAACCTTTCCTATCCTCTACTATCCCCCCTCCCCTCCCCTCCCATCTCCTCTCTCTACCCCATCTACTGTAATTCATTTCTCTCCTTGTTTATTTTCCCATTCCCCTCACAACCTCTTATATGTAATTTTGTATAACAATGAGGGTCTCCCTCCATTACCATGCAATTTCTCTTTTCTCTCCCTTTCCCTCCCACCTCATGTCTCTGTTTAATGTTAATCTTTTCTTCCTGCTCTTCCTCCCTGCTCTGTTCTTAGTTTCTCTCATTATATCAAAGAAGACATTTGGTATTTGTTTTTTAGGGATTGGCTAGCTTCACTAAGCATAATCTGCTCTAGTGCCATCCATTTCCCTGCAAATTCCATGATTTTTGTCATCTTTTAGTGCTGCGTAATACTCCATGGTGTATTAATGCCACATTTTTTTTTATCCATTCATACCAGTACCATGTTGTTTTTGTTACTATTGCTCTGTAATATAGTTTTAAATCTGGTATCGCTATACCGCCTGATTCACACTTCCTGCTTAGAATTGCTTTTGCTATTCTGGGTCTTTTATTTTTCCATATGAATTTCATGATTGCTTTGTCTATTTCTACAAGAAATGCCGTTGGGATTTTGATTGGCATTGCATTAAACCTATAGAGAACTTTTGGTAATATCGCCATTTTGATGATGTTAGTTCTGCCTATCCATGAACAGGGTATATTTTTCCATCTTCTAAGATCTTCTTCTACTTCTCTTTTTAGGGTTTTGTAGTTTTCATTGTATAAATCTTTCACCTCTTTTGTTAGGTTGATTCCCAAGTATTTTATTTATTTTGAGGATATTGTGAATGGAGTGTTTTTCCTCATTTCCGTTTCAGAAGTTTTGTCGCTGATACACAGAAATGCCTTTGATTTATGCGTGTTGATTTTATATCCTGCCACTTTGCTGAATTCATTTATTAGTTCTAGTAGTTTTTTTGTAGACCCTTTTGGGTCTTCTAGGTATAGAATCATGTCATCCGCAAATAGTGATAATTTAAGTTCTTCCTTTCCTATTTTTATGCCTTTAATTTCTTTCGTCTGTCTAATTGCTCTGGCCAGTGTTTCGAGAACTATATTGAATAGAAGTGGTGGTAGAGGGCATCCCTGTCTTGTTCCAGATTTTAGAGGGAATGCCTTCAATTTTTCTCCATTCAGAATGATGCTAGCCTGAGGCTTAGCATAGATAGCTTTTACAATGTCGAGGTAAGTTCCTGTTATCCCTAGTTTTTCTAATGTTTTGAACATAAAGGGATGCTGTACTTTGTCGAATGCTTTTTCTGCGTCTATTGAGATGATCATATGGTTCTTATCTTTAAGTCTATTGATGTGGTGAATAACATTTATTGATTTCCGTATATTGAACCATCCTTGCATCCCAGGGATGAATCCTACTTGATCATGGTGCACAATTTTTTTGATGTGCCTTTGTATCCGATTTGCCAGAATTTTATTGAGGATTTTTGCATCTAGGTTCATCAGAGATATTGGTCTGTAGTTTTCTTTCTTTGAGGTGTCTTTGTCTGGTTTCGGAATCAGGGTGATGTTGGCCTCATAGAATGAATTTGGCAGAGCTCCCTCTTTTTCTATTTCCTGAAATAACTTGAAAAGTATTGGTATTAATTCTTCCTTAAAGGTTTTGTAAAACTCCGCTGTATACCCATCCGGTCCTGGGCTTTTCTTGGTTGGAAGTCTTTTGATTGCTTCTTCTATTTCATTTATTGATATTGGTCTGTTTAAGTTGTGAGTATCCTCCTGACTCAGTCTGGGCAAATCATATGACTTAAGGAATTTATTGATGTCTTCACTATGTTCTATTTTATTGGAATATAGATTTTCAAAATAATTTCTAATTGTCTTCTGTATTTCTGTAGCGTCTGTTGTGATATTGCCTTTTTAATCCCGTATGTTAGTAATTTGAGTTCTCTCTCTTCTTCTCTTCGTTAGCATGGCTAAGGGTCTGTGGATCTTATTTATTTTTTCAAAGAACCAACTTTTAGTTTTGTTAATTTTTTTCAATAGTTTCTTTTGTTTCAATTTCGTTGATTTCTGCTCTGATTTTAATTATTTCTTGCCTTCTGCTACATTTGCTGTTGTTTTGCTCTTCCTTTTCTAGGGCTTTGAGATGAAGTGTGAGCTCATTTATTTGTTGGTTTTTCCTTTTTTTGAGGAATGACCTCCAGGTGATGAATTTCCCTCTTAAAACTGCTTTCATTGTGTCCCATAGATTCTGATATGTTGTGTCTGTATTTTCATTTGTCTCTAAGAATTTTTTGATTTCCTCCTTTATGTCTTCTGTAACCCATTGATCATTCAGTAACATATTGTTCATTTTCCATGTGATTTAGGATTTTTCCTTCCTTCTTTTATCATTGATTTCCAGTTTCATTCCATTATGATCAGATAAAATGCATGGTATTATCTCCACCCCTGTATATTTACTGAGGGTTGCCCTATGGCATAATATATGGTCTATTTTTGAGAAGGATCCATGTGCTGCTGAGAAAAAAGTATATCCACTTGATGATGGTTGATATATTCTATATATGTCAGTTAAGTCAAGGTTGTTGATTTTTTTATTCGATATGAGGATGGCCACCCCTGCTTGCTTACGAGGACCGTGTGCGTGGTATATTTTTTCCCAACCTTTCACCTTCAGCCTGTGTATGTCTTTTCCAATCAGATGTGTCTCCTGGAGGCAGCATATTGTTGGATTTGTTTTTTTAATCCATGTTACCAGCCTATGTCGCTTTATTGGAAAGTTTAAGCCATTAACGTTTAGAGTTACTATTGATATATGGTTTGTACTTCCAGCTATGTTTGATTATTTATCTTCTTTTTTTTTTTTAATTTAGTTTGTTTCTCCATGGTTAGCTTTCCCCCCGCCCTCTGTCTTTATAGAGGCACTTCCCACTGATGGTTTTGGTTATTGTTTTTCATTTCTTCCTCGTGTAGTGTTTTGCTCAAGATGCTTTGCAATGCTGGTTTTCTGGCTGCAAATTCTTTTAGCTTTTGTTTATCATGAAAGATTTTTATTTCGTTGTCGTACCTGAAGCTTAATTTTGCTGGATACAGAATTCTTGGTTGGCATCCATTGTCTTTCAGTGTTTGAAATACGTTGTTCCAGGATCTTCTCGCTTTCAGCATCTGTGATGAAAAATCCGTTGTTAACCTTATTGGTTTACCCCTGAATGTAATCTGCCTTCTTTCTCTTGTAGCTTTTAATATTTTCTCTTTGTTCTGTATATTGGATATCTTCATAACAATGTGTCTTGGCGTTGGTCTACTGTGATTTTGTGTGCTCGGTGTCCTGTATGCATCTACAATTTGTATATCTGTTTCCTTTTTTATTTCTGGAAAGTTTTCTGTAATTATTTCATTCAGCAGGTTACTCATTCCGTTGGTTTGAATCTCTGTACCTTCCTCTATCCCAATGACTCGTAGGTTTGGTTTTTTTATGTTATCCCATATCTCTGGATGTTTTTCTCGTGATTTTTAACCAGCCTTACTGAGTTGGCTAGGCTCTTTTCAAGATGATATATTTTGTCTTTACTATCTGACGTTCTGGCTTCTACTTGCTCCACTCTGTTAGTGATACTCTCAATTGAGTTTTTAATTTGGTTTATCGTTTCCTTCATTTCTAGAATTACTGTTTGATTTTTTTTTATAATCTCTATCTCCTGATAAAGATGCTTAACTTCTTCTTTTATCTGTTTATGTAATTCATTTTCAAAGTGTTCTTTCACTGTTTGGATTTGCTGTCTCGTATCCTCTTTAAGGTTCCATTCCATCTGTCTAAGGTGTTCCTTGCGTTCTTTATATGACCATTTTTCTGCTGACTCTAGGTCCTCCTGAATATTTAGGCTGTCCTTCATTGTTTGTACTCCTTTTCTTCCTTGCTTTTTTATGCTGCTCATGTTACTTCTTGTTCTGTTTGCTGAGTTACTGTTTACTCTTATAAATTTATTTGATGCTTGGGAGGAAAGATATTAGAAGGGAAGGGAAGAAGTCACTAAAGAGAATGAGAGTAGGCAGGTAGAATTCAAGGAAGGGGGAATAAGAAAATTGAAAAGAAATGAAAAGACAAAAGAAACAAAAACAAAAACAAAAAAAATTAGAAAAGAAAGAAAGAAAAGAAAAAAATTTTTTTACAAAAATAATAATGATAATAAAAATGAAAATGAAAATTAAAAATAATAATAATAATAATAAATTTTAAAAAATTAAAAACATTTAAAAAAGTTAAAGAACAACAACAAAAAAATTGAAAATGAAAGAAAAAGAAAAAAATGATAATAATAATAATAATAAATGCAGTCCTAGAGTTCGATTGACTTCTCTTCCAGTAGGTGGAGTTGTGCCCACTGGGTCAAGCTTCTCCTCTCAATAGGTGGGAACCAATCACTGTGCAGCAGCTCTTCCTCCCAGACTGGGCGGGTCTCCAATCCTGAGTGCCTAGGGCCTTCTCTTGTGTTTCCTCAAGCCAGGCCGCGCTCACCTGTGATGCTCACCACAATACTGGCTACACACCTGGTCTGCTACTCCTGGGAGCCTTGTATTCATGAACGCCTGGGCTCACTCTCCCTGTTTGCCTCCCTCAGACCCTAAGTTTGTAGAGCTTGGGGCTGAGGACCCCCAGCGAATTTGCTTGCCCTCCGGTAGCCACGCCCCCGGTAGCTGGTGCAAGAGACCTCAGTTGTCAGCACTGGTTGAAGCGGTAGCCGGGAGTTCCGCGCCGCGAGTCCCGCGCCACTCCTGATTCCCTCGGTCTGGCTATTGCTCTCACAGGAGAGCTGGGAGGGGCCCTTAAGGTTTCCCCGCTGTGAGGAGAGAGATGGCTAGGGGATTACACACCTGTCGCGCTGGTTTCAATGCAGTTATCACCTCCGCCCGTGACGTCAGTTCTCTGCCAAGGTGGTATCCCATGCAAATGGTGATCATTCGTTCCCTTTGCCTGGTGACCAATGAAACAGGTGGGTCCTGACTGTCTCTCCCAATCCCCGTTTCAATCCTGTGGCCACTGCCTATGAAGGCTCGGTTGGCTTTTACCTCTGTAAGTTCATAAGGGCCGACCAGTTATTTCAGCGGGATCGTTAGTGCTGAGTCACGAGAAGCAGGCGAACCGGAGCTTGAATGCAGCCGATCTGGGCTTGGTGTGTGTGTTCTGAGGGGCCCAGACTGTACGCCCCAGATGCACGTCAGCTTAGCATTGCCTAGTGATCCTGAGCAAACAGCATTTATACAATTTACAGCTCCCTATGCCCGCGCAGTTGAAGAGGTCAGAGACTTGATCTCTCCGTGCCCCGCTGCCATGTTAGATCTCCTCAATGATATTCATGTTACCCTTACAGCTTCCTGGCATAAGCAAGTTCTTGGGATTATACAAACTGCTGCTTCTGTTTCCAGTCCAGATTTCTAGAAATGAAACCCTGCCGCTGTCGCCTCTGCCTCTGGGCTGCGCTCACAGGCGCCGCACTCGTCTGCGACCGTAGCGGCGCCGCTGCGGCCTCCGCCGCTCCTCCGCCTGGTGCCCGGCCCCCAGGGCTCAGGTGGCTGCCGCCGCGGCTCCCCGGCCCCCTCCTCCGGAGCACAGGTCCCCTCGCAGGGGGATGCAGAATGACCCCAGAGCAGGCTCTGCCTGAAGGTGCAGCGGCGAACAGGCTACCGAGGCGCTCGAGGCCGCGGTCCAGCCTTTGGAGGACAGGGCTCGGCACGCAGCCCAGCTCCAGCCTCTAGATGCAGCTGCCGGACAATGTAGACAGAGCCATCAAGACAGCAATCAGAAAGCAAATGGCGGCTCCCGCGGAGTGGATTTTCAGCACAGAAACCACCTACCACTTATTTTTTTAAATGGACATTTTTTTTCCTCTTCCTCTCTTCTTGCTCCTCCCTAATTTCTCCCCGTCCCTAATCTCAGAGGAAACAGGATTACCTTTCTTCCTCATTTTAGGCAGATTTATCTGTCCTTGATCACACACCCATCATAAGAATCAAGCAATACAGACTTTGGGTATGGCACCAGAAAATCTCAGAAATGACTGTCTCCCAAATTAACAAGTGAATTACAACTTCAACAGAGAATCATGGAATGTAGCCTTTGAATTAACTCTTTAAAAGCCCCCTGTTCCTGCTGATGGGCAGAATCAGCCTCTGGGACAGCAGTCCCCTGTGTTTCTCCTTTGCTAGCAAAGCAATAATCCTTCTTTTTCCTTTTTCTTAAAACCATGTGTTGGCAGCAGGTCCACCCTGGCCCCTGGAGCCCTACCTCCACTAGTTTGTTCTGCATGCCAGTGTGGCCAGCTCACAAGGCCATGGCGAACTTGCAGTTTTTCTGTTCCTGCTTGTCCGTCTGAGACATATTTATCCCACGGGAATGCCTTGACCTTTTCCGGTCTGATGGATTTCTTGTTAAGGGAGGTTTCGGTACCTGACAATAATAGATGTTGAAACTAAATTTCTCCCCCCTCCCTCCTGCTTTTGGGTAGTTTTCCACTTCTGCTGCTTGGGGTATAAAAAAAGTGTGTTAGCAATAAAGGGTATTGACTCCTGGATGAAGAACCTTGGTGTCCTGTGTGTCTTTTAACCTCGCCGTCCCTCGCCGGACTCGGCTCCCTTGGCTGGACGCGGCAATTGGAGGTCCCACCGAGATCCGGAAAGCAGGGGTAAGCGGATGGGGCTCACCTTCTAAGAAAGAAGGGGGAGGATTGGTTTAAAGATATTTTAAAGAGACAGGGTACGTACCATGGGTAACTCAACAGCGAAGGTTCGTCTGGCCAACGAACTAAAAGAGCTGTTAAATACACAAGGAACAGGAATAAAAACTAAGACTGCAACCGAATTCGTTGAAATTATTGCCCAGGCTTGTCCTTGGTTTCTGACAGGAGGATTTCTTAATAATAGTGACTGGGACCTGGTGAGGCATGACCTTCAGAAATTATTGAGGGACCGGGGCTTGGATAGTGTCCCAGTTGCCACCTTTTCCTTATGGAGGTTGGTAAAGGATGCTTTATTAACAGATAAAGTAAAGATCAAGGATCAGCTTGCTGAATGTGAACAGGCCCTTAATCAGGTGCAGGAAGAGCAAATGGCAGAATCCTTAAAGGATGAGGGTCCTCTTGAGGACTCAGGCTCAGGGGGTAGGAAACGCCTCCAGATTTCTAAGCCCAAAAAGGATCCTGAGGACCTCAGTTCTCTCTCTGAGGAAGAGGAGGGATTAGAAAGGGAGATAGAGGAATTAGAACATCGCCTTAAAAGGGCAAATGTGAGGGTGCCTAGGGCCCCCTCAATTGCCGCACCTCCTCCCTATAATCCTGATTGGAATGAGGACGCCCCTACTAGACGGGCGGGGGTCCACTGGGGTTCTAGAGTGGCTCAGGTTTTTCCAATGATTGAAAACGCCGATGCTGATGGACAGCCGGCCAGAGCCCATGTCCCCCTAGCCTTCAAGGACATAAAACAGCTTAAGGAGGCGGTCATTAATTACGGACCTCATGCCCCTTTCACATTGACCCTCTTCGAGTCTTTCTCAGCCAGTCAACTGATACCCAATTATTGGCAGCAACTTTGCAGGGCTGTGGTATCTGGAGGGGATTTCTTATTGTGGAAAAATGAATATCATGAAAGGTGCCGCGAGCTGGCTCAGATTAACCTGAATGTGGGCCATCAACGGCGAAATGCCGAAATGTTGACAGGAACTGGGCAATATGCCACCATAGGCCAACAAATTAATTACGACCCAGGTGTTTATGCTCAAATAGCCTCAGCTGCAGTCCATGCCTGGAAAGCCCTGCCCGTTTCTAAGACTGAAGCAAAAATTTCCAAGATCTCTCAAGGGCCCTCTGAACCTTATTCAGACTTTATAGCCCACCTAATGCAGGCGGCTGGAAAAATATTCCCTAATCTAGAACAGGCTATGCCACTTATTAGACAACTGGCATATGAAAATGCTAACATTTACTGCCAAAATGCTATTAAGTCCTCCCGGGCCAAAAGTATAGATGACATGATTCAAGCATGCAAAGATATAGATGGGCCTCATATTACTGGTCAGGTTTTGGCTGCTGCCCTTAAGACTGGAATGCAAAAATCTGATAACAGGGGAACCCGCTCTAAGGGGTGTTTTAAGTGTGGGAAAGAGGGACATATAAGGAGAAACTGCCCGGAAAGGAGCGAGGGTGCTGGCAGAGGGATGCCTGGAATTTGTCCTAGATGTCATAAAGGAAATCATTGGAGCAGTGAGTGCAGGTCAAAATTTGACATCCAGGGTAACCCAATACCGTCGGGAAACGGGAGCAGGGGCCCGCCCCGGGCCCCGGAAGCCAAAGTGTATGGGGCAGTGCAGGGACAGAACAGTGCCCCGGGGAGTGGGCGTCTCCGCCGCCTCCCACTGACCAACCCCTTTCTATCTGGGAACTCCCCAGGGGAACACCAGGAAGCGCAGGACTGGACCTCAGTTCCACCTCCCGAGCGGTATTAACTCCCCAAATGGGACCTCAGATGCTGCCTACTGGGGTTTTTGGACCCCTGCCAGAGGGGACGGTGGGACTAGTGTTGGGACGAGGTAGCGCAACTCAGTGGGGCTTAAAGATTCTTACGGGGGTTGTTGATGCTGATTATCAGGGAGAAATGAAAATAGTAGTAGAAGCTACCCAAGGAATTGTTATTCTTCCCCCTGGGGAGCGTATAGCTCAATTGCTGCTGCTACCCTTAGCTTCCATTCCTGGGCACACCCTCCGTGGGTCCCGGGGCGACAGCAGCTTTGGCTTCACTGGAACTCCCCAGGCCTTTTGGGTAGTTCATTTGGATTCACGTCCCAACCTGACTATTGAGATACAGGACAAGGCTTTCAAGGG
Source organism: Marmota flaviventris (assembly GCF_047511675.1). Lineage (NCBI taxonomy): Eukaryota > Metazoa > Chordata > Mammalia > Rodentia > Sciuridae > Marmota > Marmota flaviventris. The sequence continues at coordinate 78,238,364 of NC_092501.1, read as the reverse complement.
AATACTAGATACGGGGGCGGATGTCTCTGTCATTTCTGAAAAACAATGGCCACCTGCCTGGCCCCTCCAGAATCCCTCGGCCATATTACAGGGGTTAGGACAAACCTGACCAAAAAGAAGTGCCTCCTTTTTAAAATGGAGAGATGGCGAAGGACATAGTGGCCATTTCCAGCCTTATGTGGTGACTGGACTCCCCACGAACCTTTGGGGGAGGGACTTGCTTCATCAAATGGGGGCTATTCTTACTACCCAGACTTTAAAAGGAAATAATGACTTTGTTAATGATTCAATGCTAGACATGGGATGGATCCCTGGAAGGGGACTAGGAAAGAGACATGAGGGCAGAATATCACCTGTGGATCCAGTGGAACAGGTTACCCGGCGGGGAAGAGACCGGAGAGGACTGGGAAATTTATCCTAGGGGCCACTGAAGTGCGGCCGCCTCCACTGTCCATTACTTGGTTATCAGATGACCCTGTGTGGGTAGAACAGTGGCCCCTAACTAAGGACAAATTACAGGCCGCTTCCCTATTAGTTCAAGACCAGCTTGAGTTAGGACACGTGGTGCCCTCTACCTCCCCTTGGAATACCCCTATTTTTGTTATACAAAAGGGGTCTGGGAAGTGGAGACTTCTTCAGGACCTACGGGCTATTAATAAAACTATGCAACCCATGGGACCCTTGCAGCCTGGGCTACCCTTTCCTACTGCGATCCCAAAGGATTGGCATCTTATTGTCATAGATTTAAAAGATTGTTTCTTCTCTATCCCCTTAGACCCACGAGACCGAAAGCGTTTCGCTTTTTCCTTGCCTTCCACAAACTTTAGGGAACCTTACCAACAGTATGAATGGACCGTCCTACCTCAAGGGATGACTAATAGTCCTACAATGTGCCAATATTTTGTAGCTGAGGTTTTACGACCCTTTCGACAGCAGTTCCCACAGCTCTACCTCATTCATTATATGGATGACATCTTACTGGCAGGGCCCAAGAAAGAAAGGCTTCTTCAATCTTATGAAGTCCTCCAATCCCTTCTAAAAGGGGCAGGGCTGGTCATAGCGCCCGAAAAGGTCCAGTTTCAACACGCTTATAATTACTTGGGATACATCATTAATAACATAGGAATCTTTCCCCAGAGACCCCAGTTCCAGATAAATCAGCTCAAAACTTTACATCAGTGGCAGACATTCCTCGGAGAAATACAGTGGCTGCGCCCGTCCTTTCATATTCCAACTGGAGAGCTCAAACCCCTGTATGACCTCTTGCGAGGAGATCCTTCTCACTCTACGTCGTGTAGAGTACCTACACCAGAAGCCTTACGAGCACTGAGGCTAATAGAAGAGGCTCTGCAGGACATGCAGATTACACAGATAGATTATTCTCTGCCCTTGTCATTTATAGTTCTACCTTCTAAAATTACTCCCACAGGAGTGTTCTGGCAAACGGGTCCCATTTATTGGGTCCACTTGCCGGCTTCTAACCCCCGGGTACTGACTCCCTTTTATGAGCTAGTTATTAACTTAATTTGGAAGGCTAAATATTTGGGTGATGCATTGTTTGGAAAAACCTTTGACATACTTATTCAACCTTACACTCAAGATATGATACACAAGTTACAACAAGAACATGACCTTTGGTGTCTTTTCCTGTGCAGCTTCAAGGGTCAGATTGATAATCACTTCCCTAAACATAGACTTTTGGAGGGCTTTAAAAGGTGTCCCATTATCTTCCCAAAGATTATGAAAAGGGAACCTATTCCTGCTGAGAGCCACGGCTGAGTCTGTATGGCCCCTGGCATTTTGCCAACAGTATTGATTGACAGGCGAGGCATTACTATCCGCCTCTGCCGCAACTTTTGAGTTCTCGCACTATTTTGGAACTCTCGGGGAATCCCTGGAAATCCCCACGAGAACTCCAAAATAGTGCGAGAACTCAAAAGTTGCGTCAGAGGCGGATAGTAATGCCTCGCCTGTCAATCAATACTGTTGGCAAAATGCCAGGGGCCATACAGACTCAGCCGTGGCTCTCAGCATATTCCAAAGGCCCAAACTGTATATACAGATGGGGCCAATAATGGATTTGCCGTCGTTTTTGATGGATCTCAAATTCTCCAACAACCTGTGTCAGGTCAGTCGGCCCAAAAGGTGGAAGTTGAAGCTTTAATCATAGCTCTCAAAGTCTATAGTTCTATTCCTCTTAATGTATATACTGACAGCTTGTATGTAGCCAATCTGGCTCTAGTCATAGAAACAGCATCATATATTGGAAAGCAATCCACCATCACAGAACAACTACAGGTAGTACAGCTTCTCATTTGGGCTAGACAAGATCCTCTATACATCGGCCACATCCGAAGCCATTCAGGGCTCCCTGGACCTTTGTCAGAGGGCAATGCAAAAGCAAACGCTGCTACTCATGCTGTCGGCCTTTCCTGTGTGACGACCAAATATGATAAGGCCTTACAATTCCATAACAAATTTCATTTAAATGCACAGTCTTTACGCTTCCACACAGGATGTTCACGAGACAGGCTTTACAGATTGTCTCATTATGTCCAACCTGTGCACCATTTATTCATTCTCCTTCCCTTGGGGTTAATCCAAGAGGACTACAACCTAATGATGTCTGGCAAACTGATGTTACACACTTCCCTAGCTTTGGTAAGCTCTCCTTTATACATGTTTCCACTGACACATATTCTGGCTTCATTTTTGCCACCTTACATACTGGAGAGAAAGCTAAGGATGTAATCAGTCATCTTCTAAAAGCCTTTTCCTCCATGGGCACCCCACGATGCCTCAAAACCGATAATGGTCCCGCATATGTAAGCCAGGCTGTTCAACGGTTTTGCACCCAATGGGAAATTAATCATAAGACTGGAATCCCTTATAATCCACAGGGACAGGCTATCGTGGAACGAGCCCATCAACATTTAAAAACTTATTTACAAAAAACAAAAGAGGGGGAGATATACTGGAATTGTCAGGGACCACAAGCACTTCTAAGCATAACCTTATTTACTTTAAATTTTTTACTCACTGACACTGGAGGGCGCATGGCTGCACAACACCACTTTTCCCCTCCCACTGTACAAGATGCTCAAATAAGGTGGAAAGATTTATCCAATGGAAAGTGGCAACCCCCGGCTCCACTATTAGCTAGAGTGAGGGGAGCTGTATGTGTTTTTCCCCCAGGAACTGAGAAGCCCACTTGGATCCCGGAGCGCTGCACCAGACCGGTGAATGAAAATTCAAGACAAAATGAAGTTCCCAAGATGGCTGATCCTGCCGCTGTTGTTCTCACCCCTTCAAGTGAGTGCTGAGACACACCTCATGAGCTGGACCCCGCTTGTGGCATTCCTTCTGGACAGGTTTGCTGAAGGAGGGCTTGACCCCCCACCTGGGAATATTCATGAATATCTTTTTGGAGCCCCTTGTGAGTGTAAGGGAGGGCCCTGGCACTCGGCCCCCTCTGGTTATATCCAGAGCATTGATTGTGGGACTAAAGTAGCCTATATGGCGGCTGAACTCAATGAAAACATCGGAGGATTTAAGCAACCAAAATGGGTATGTGTTAATAAGCCTGGACTTGTTGTCCCTAATCCGACTGAGACTCTTGGAAGCTGTCCCGCCACTTGTCATTACACCCCGGCAATGCACATCTCCTGTTATACATCGGCCTCAATTTGTGTTAATAATCAAGGAAAACAGTATTTTGAGGCCATCCTAACTAACACCCGTGGAGAATGGGGGACCACTTATAATTATATTCCTTTTCTTGGTGACCGGGGAGGGGAAGGCATCACGACTCGGTTAACAGAGGCGGGATGTGAGGGCGTCGTGGGTAAACCTTCCTGCTGGCCCATGCAGGCCCCCATCGGAGTCTCTGATGGAGGGGGACCCACTGATGCTATCAAACACCTTCAGGTGATTAAGCTTTTAAAGCCGGAGATTCTTAAGCCTACATACCACCCCTTGATATTGCCCAAATCCCAGCTTCCTGGTTTAGATGCCAATACATTAGATATCCTAGAAACTACCTTTTCTTTACTTAACAGTTCTAATCCTACCCTTGCTGGTGATTGCTGGCTCTGCATGACGGCAGGTGCAGTCATGCCATTGGCGGTTCCCATCAATTATACCATTGATGATGACAACACATGTCAATCTGGGCTGCCCTTTAAGGTGCAGCCTCTAGGTGGTTTTATGTCATGCCTTCTGGGCATGATGCAAAATAATACCTATGATGTTGATGTTGGAGTCTCTTCTTTTGGAAACTGCTCATTAGTAAAGAATTACTCCTCACCTACTCTGCCCATTTGTCCCCCTAATGGTACAGTTTTTATGTGTGGTGGAAATTTAGCTTTTCCCAGGCTCCCAGCAAATTGGACTGGCGGTTGCATTCTGGCATTACTGCTTCCTGATATCACGATTATCTCAGGAGATGAACCCCTACCCATTCCTAGCCTAGACATCTTAGTTAGAAGACACAAGAGAGCTGTGCAGGCCTTACCACTCCTTGTTGGCCTTGGAATAACCGCTGCTGTGGGCACAGGCACAGCAGGATTGGGTACAGCTATACATTCTTACCGCCGCCTATCTCAACAGCTTATAGATGATGTGCAAACCCTGTCGGGAACCATTAAAGACTTACAAGACCAGATAGACTCCCTAGCAGAAGTAGTTCTTCAGAACAGGCGGGGTTTAGACTTGCTTACTGCCAATCAAGGGGGAATTTGTTTAGCCCTTGGGGAGAGGTGCTGTTTTTATGCTAACAAGTCTGGCATAGTTCGCACAAAAATTAAACAACTCCAAGAAGACCTAGAAAAAAGGAGGAGGGAATTATTTGAGAACCCTCTCTGGACTGGACTTAATGGATTTTTGCCTTATCTTCTTCCCTTATTGGGGCCATTGTTAGGCCTCCTTCTAGTAGTGGCAGTAGGACCCTGCATTGTAAATAAGATAGTACAATTCATTAAGGATCAAATTAATATCTTAGCCTCTAAGCCGATACAGGTTCACTATCAACGCTTGAAGATGGATGATCGCCCCTCTGAGATATACTTCAGACCGATCCGAAGATGAGTGTCCTCCTTAAAAGAAGAACTCCTGCCATATCTTTTCTCTATGCATACCTCTCCCTCTTGCCTTCCTGTACTAGGATCTTTGCTGTCTAATCTCTCGGTCCAATCACATCTGCCATTCGACGGTGACAGTCGTGGGTCCCGTAGGTGGAGACGGTTAAGCGTTCACCGCAATAATGTCTTGATGGTCATAACACCTTGAGCTGATCTTGTAGTACCCAGTGACGGGCAACTTTCACGCTTGCTGTGCGACCTAAGACAGGGAATCGGGGCCTTCCCAGAGACGGGTAAGCATCGCAAGGGCTGTAAACGACCTAAGACAGGGGCTACTTGATTCCCACTGGCATGCAAAAAACAAAAGAGGGGGACTTGTTGGCAGCAGGTCCACCCTGGCCCCTGGAGCCCTACCTCCACTAGTTTGTTCTGCATGCCAGTGTGGCCAGCTCACAAGGCCATGGCGAACTTGCGGTTTTTCTGTTCCTGCTTGTCCGTCTGAGACATATGTATCCCACGGGAATGCCTTGACCTTTTCCGGTCTGATGGACTTCTTGTTAAGGGAGGTTTCGGTACCTGACAATAATAGATGTTGAAACTAAATATCTCCCCCCTCCCTCCTGCTTTTGGGTAGTTTTCCACTTCTGCTGCTTGGGGTATAAAAAAAGTGTGTTAGCAATAAAGGGTATTGACTCCTGGATGAAGAACCTTGGTGTCCTGTGTGTCTTTTAACCTCGCCGTCCCTCGCCGGACTCGGCTCCCTTGGCCGGACGTGGCAACCATGTGCTCAGTCTGGCACCGTTGCACATGCCTGTAATTCCAGCAGCTTAGGAGGCTGAGGCAGAAGTATCATTAGTTCAAAGCCAGCCTCAGCAAAAGTGAGGCACTAAGAAACTTAGTGAGACACTCTCTCTAAATAAAATACAAACTAGGGCTGGGGATGTGGCTCAGTGGTTGAGTGCCCCTAAATTTAATCCCTGGTACCCCACAAAACAAAGCAAAACCATGTTCTGCTTCTTGGATTGGCATCATGGACAAGGGCCAAGCTTTCAGTAACAGATCCAGGGTCTTGCAGATCACATGTGGCTTCTCTTGGAAGCAATAGGAACATTTCCCTTTTCAACAAGCCTCCTCTGTAGAATGTGCACTGGTTGGCTTCCTATTCTCTAGGGTCCTCACTATCCCACTAATTGGCAAATCAGGTGACTCACCAGAGTTGCAGGACCAAGAAGGTTTCTGTCATTCCATGGATCCTGACCCTACAGGGCAATGGCCATGTTTTTGGTTTTAAACATCCAGCAGACCAGTTTCACCAGTATTTAAGTGGGAGTGTTAGGTTTTATTTTTACAGTTACCCCTTCCACTTAATTGGGGCCAGTATTAGCACTGGAAGTTAGCATCTTGTCTGTCCTGTAGATGATGGCTTATTATCACAAATTAAATCAGATTGTTCTATTAGAAAGAGTACCACTGCAAAACACTAACAGGCAACAGCTATAAAGTTTATAAGGAAAATATAGAATGAAAATTACAATAGCAAAAATATTAATTATATATAATAGCTATAATAAAAAATCATGATTTTCATAATCCCAAACCTCACTTAGTTATATATTGTGTCTCCTGTTTGAGATCACAGTAATATTTACAATAAAAATTTACCCTTCAACATAATTTTAAATGAGCTTAAGTCTAGCCTACATTGAAATCATCCTAAAATGGAGTAAGTTGAGAGGCAATGTCTTAACTTAGGTGAGGTAGGGCTCTTAATAAATCTTAGGTAAAGTGTTTCACTTCTGAAGCTGATCTTTTTCCATTCTTAAGTATCATTTTACAAACTTCTCAAATACTGTTTCCTTAGTCTATATGAATTTTAGTTAACACAATACAAAATTATATCTGAAACATGGATCAAACAATGCTTAACCTTTTAATCCCTTTTTGTGCAAAAGTGACAAAATGTTTTCATGTTTCACAATGTTAATCTTTAAACAGATCAGGCTGTCATTATCATCCAAAAATACATTTAAATTTCCAGGCCAGTGTAAAAAGTAACATAAAATTTTATATTCATCTTATTGATAACAGGTTATCTTTATCCAGTTACAGAACATTAAATGACATAAATACATCCCCAATTAAATATGCTATTTCTATAAGTCTAAAATTACCCATTACAGACAACTTTTAGTTTGGAGAACACCAGCTTGGTAAAGTGCTTTCCTAAGCTTTATATATTAAAACTTGTATACTAGAAGAATCACAGTTTTAGGGACAGGAGTCTTCTATGTTTCTCCTTTGCTAGCAAAGCAATAAAACTTCTTTTCCTTTTTCTTAAAACTGTGTTCTCATTATTGGATTGGCATCAGAAACAGGACTGAGTTTCAGTAACAAATTTGGTACCCCAGTTGGAATCCAAGATCAGCCTATACTCCAGCTTTTTTTGGGCTGGTTCTGCTTTTCAAGGAACCCCACTTCCATGCTGAAGATGCAAGGTGCTGTCAAATTTGTTGAGAGCCAACTGCAGGAGAGTGAGAAAGCAGGTAAGTTTGTCATGGGTCAAACAAGAAGAGTTATTTTTATGAGTAAAGGGAGGGATTTAGGGACAATCGCAGCAACTGTGGAAGCTCTTTTTGCTTCATGGAACCTAAATGGTACAGGTTGCTACATCATGGTCCACTGTGAGAAAAAGGAAATTGCAAAGCTGTGACATCCTTGGTCATCTGGTAAGTCCCCCCAGTGTGTACACTGAAAGCCTTGATTCCACAGATCTGGTTCCTCTTCATGGAAATACCTAGTTTCTCTTTCTGCAGACAACTATGGTGATACTGGTGTAGGAGTCATGGTTAAGTGGGACTTGAGAACCTAGGGATATTTACTCCTTTGTTGTCTGTTCTAGGTTCTCATCTGTTTGTTGGCATTGGTTTTGGGAATTCCCTCTGGTTGTCTATTTTGTTTATGTCTGTTACTGCCCCTTTTAAGACATGGCCAGTACTGCATTGATTCTATAGATAGTCTCTTGGGAAAAATCTTTTTTTATTATTTAATTTTTTTTAGTAGATGGACACAATGCCTTTATTTTATTTTTATGTGGTGCTGAAGATCGAACCCAGTGCCTTACATGTGCCAGGCAAGTGCTCTGCCAATTGAGCCACAACCCCAGCCCCTCTCTCTGTTTCTTTTTTGTACAATCTTGCAATTGGAGTTGGTCTGTCAGAGGTAAAGTAAGCTGAAGAAAGGGCAACCTATAGGTATAAGCCTTTCTAAGAGAAAGCAGGTTATGGTAGCACAATCTGGCCTTCGAATGGTTTTTCAAGATTATTTACAATCTTGAAGTTGAAGCTGGTCTGTCACAGGTAATGTATGAAAGTGATTATCTATGTATAGTTATTTATGCAGTTGCATGATAAGGGGTCTGAATGAATTTGAAGGTGCCAAAAAGGCACTGCTTCTGGTGTACGGGATAGCACCAGAAGAAAGGGTTAAAAAAAATTAAATCTTTTAAACTCTGTGCTGGCACTTGGCTCCAGGCATCAATAGATCCTCTCACTGTGGGTCAAGGACGTTAGCCCTAAGCTAGAAAAAATATTCCAGAAAACCTCCCTGAGCTGTAGAAAAGTGGCCAAGGAGAACCTGGTATCTGCCCTGCCTTCCAGCCCCTTTTGCCCATGGTGGGTGAAGGGTGGTGAAGACTGTTGGCAACAAAAGATGTGGCAGTAGGTTCCAGCACTGTTAGTTTATGACTTGGGGATAAGAATAGTTTCCCCTTTTAAGATTGCACAGGACACCCTATTTGGCCAGGGGATATTTATCACTCGGGCAAAGCAATTGTTGCTATGACAATATCCCATCAAACTGAATGCTTGGGAATACTGGCAGGATAAACAACTGCACCCAGAAAAGAAAAAGACAGAAACTAAGGCCAACCTGTGTTTGGTAGGCAGCCTCTGTAAAGGCTCTTCAGGGAAGCCTAAAGAAAAGGATGAAAAGGGCTTCTTCCATTGCATATCAATCTGTCTAGTATAAGAAAAAGGCCCCAAAAGAAACTCTGGGTACAACTGACAGAGGGAAACTCACTTAAAGTTTGTGGAATTGTGATGATAATGGAGACAGGTCAGGCTCCTTTTAGGTAGTAGCTAGCAATAAACAGGGAAATGCAGGTAAGGTCACTAGTGTTCTTTAAATTACTTTAAAGTCTTTTTAAAACAACTTCCAAGGTAGACAAGAAAGCAAAGAGTGGTAACTAATTTGTAAAAAAGAAACAGAAGCAAGAGAGCTAGTTGGAAATCATGTCAGGAGAAAAGAATTAATGGGACTAACCCTTGATAGGGTCCATTGATATTGATGTAAAGCTAGAAATTATTGCTATAAGTGTTTCCAATTGTCTGGGAAGATTCCTTTAGTATCATAGGTGCACTAAGGTAACTTCTGACCAGATATCAACCCCAATGCCCACAATAACATGGGATTGACTTGTAGATGAAGTCCTCTTAAATAGGATGGACACCATAACAGTTCTGGAGAGGGCCAACTAAGTTAAAAAACTCCATGGCCCATTGTGAAGAAGGAGTTAAACACTTGCTTGGTAAAGAGTACAGAAGGTGGTTCCCAGCTCTCCTGGTAAACATCAAACAATAATAAATTTAGAGAGAGCCTTGTCTCCTTTGTTGTTCTCTGATCATAGATGGCCCACTTTGTCTTGAGAGTGCTTTCTGCTTGAGACTCATTTTGATGTTACTTTATTTTTACCTTACTTCACTTTTAATAAAGTTCTCTTGCATGACTTTTGGTGTTTGACTTTAAATTTTCTTTCATTGGAACACAAGAACCAAAGTTTGGAGTTTCAGCTCCCTGTTTTCCTGTGGCATTCCAACTCCACGTAATGTAATCTGGGAGAAAAAAACATTAAGGCACAGTTTTTGTATGTGCTGGATTGTCCAGTCTTCTCCTGGAATGAAATTTACTGTGTAAATTAAATTCACAGATAACATTTATAAGGATGGTTTCAGAATATGAATTTAAGAAAGGGTCTGAAACTAGAGAAGATTAAAAAAAGTTATAGGTATGGAAATATATTTTAGTATGGAAAATTATAAGGCAAAAAAAATGTTTCTGGATAAGAAAGTGTTTTGTCCAGTAAAGTAACATTCTTGTGCTAAAGTCCAAGAAGAAAGAGGAGAAAGCTAAGGGTATAAACAAGTTGTGAATGTTTAAGTCAAAGAAGGTTTGCAGAAGGTAAAACCCCAAAATTTTGTGTAACATTGATTTGCTCTTATCTATTAAGATAATTTTCTTGTATCTGTTAGGTTTTATTACTTAGGGAACTAAGTCTTAAAGAAATTAGAATTTGTACCTGCATTTGTTTTTGTAAACCTTTAGCAGAGCAGGCTCTGTTTTCTTTTCCTAGGAGGCACTTGCACATGAAGTTGTTGCTTTAGGGTGAAAATGTTATCAGTACATTTAATTTACACAACAAAATTTATCTCAGGAGAGGGATCCTGACAGTCTAGCTTCTACAAAAAAACAAAAACAAACAAACAAACAAAAAACAACAACAACAAAACAAAACAAAACAAAAAACCTTTGACTTAATCCTTTTTTTAAAGGTTATTTATGAAAATAATCCTGGTCAAAATTTTAAGTCATCAGTTTCTCTAACAATGATAAATCCTAATGAACATTAAACTTTAAATATTTTATAGCTCTTACAACTTGCATAAATTGGTACTCATCAATTTGAGGGTTTTTGTTTTGTTGTTTTGTTTTTAAACAGGCAGAATAAGCATATTGTAGGATATTGGGCAAAACTGACTCAATTAATGTTTTAAACATTTGTCCAGAAAAGAATGAATCTCCATTAATGCCTCTCTTTTGGTTAGCAGGAAACAGTTTTTATTTGGCTGCAGACAGGTTCAGAGGGCACAGCTTTTGCTATAATCAATCCCCTGAATCCCGAGTTCAGGTAGTTTCAGAGTTTTATATCCAGCATGTAAGGGGAGGGGATCAGAAGTTCACAGTCTGCAAAAGTTCACGCAAAAGCAGCTTTTTCTTTCACTGTTTTGGGCAAGTTAACACTTCAAGGTCAACACCTGAGAAAGAGAGCTTCTTCTCCCCTTTCTTTCCTTCCCTGCCAGCTGTTACCATGGAGCCCAATTGGTATCTTCTCTTATCTTAAAAATGCAGACATCTCTGTGAAGCCCAGCTCAAGGCCAGAGGCCTTGCTTGCACATTTCTACAAACTACTATACTGGATACATTTGTGAAAAACTAGTAAGGGGGTGTCCAGCACCTGGAGTGCTGGTATCTTCCTGGCCAGTGGTCAAGTAAAACAGGGCAACAGGAAAATAGGAAGTTTATCTACACTGAACTCTTTTGCAGAGACATTTTTGCTGACAGTCCCTAAATCAGCCATAGTGAAGATTTCTGGAGAAGCCCAGTTAAGACTTTTCTGAGGAGAAAGGGGATACCACTACATCCTTATAAAACAGAATTTTGGTTAAGATAACCAAAATTACCTTTCTCAGGGTTCCTTCGGCCTAAAAGGTTGTAAAAAGTTTAAAACACATTATCATTGGGAAGAGCTCAGAACATACTGTTCACTGTTTATCTTCCTGCCTCTCACACCCATTGTTTCCCAGAGCTTCATTGTTTGCTCTTCTCCTTCCTGGACTCCTTGACAATGGGAAAACGTAAACATTTTACGTTTCAGTATTAGCCTTTTCCCATTGTGGTTGGGAAGGGATGAGTGTTTGTTTTGGTAGTATTGTTAGGTATTGGGAGCCTCCCCTTGAAGTTAAGTTTCTGTCTCCCTAGAACATATTTTGTCCCCAGGTTATAATTTAACAGTACTGGTGCCCATTACCACATTCTTTGTGACTAGCAGTTTTCACTATCCCATAAGATAGGCAAGTTAATTGTCAGATAATGAGGGTAATGGACACCAATTAAATTTTTTTTCACCCAAATTTAAAGACAACCCTGTGAGGTTAAGCATTCTAGTTCACTCCTTCATCCTAGAGTAGTGGGAAAATGAAAATAGAAGTTGACCCAAGTGGAGTTTATGAAGGGTTAAGGAAAATAATGTTCCTACAAGAGAGCCCCAAGGGAAAAAGCAAACTTTCATCTCTTCCTGGGTTCATTCCCCTGCATTTCTACCTGAAAGGACACTTGTAGAGTCCACACAAAGTCCAAAGACCATGCTGCACACTGGAGTCTCACACAAGAGATAATTATTGTCAGTAGCCTGAGGCAAACCAACAAGGCTTACCTTGGAGGAGAGCAGCAGTGTGTGGCACTCATAGTGCAGCTTTATAGTCTGCAAGAGGAATTTCATAAGCTGTCAAGAAGTTGTGTCCTAAACTGGGGTGGGGTTGACTGTTTAGCAGGCATACATTCTTACGGGAAGTTAAACAGCATTGCCTCAGAATAGAAACTTTGGAGCCTCTAGATAAACTGGCTCCCAACCTAAAATGGTGAACCTGATGCCAATATTGATCTGATGCCAATACTGAAAGGCGAGTGACTCACCCGAGACAGAGATTCAACAAGAGATTTTGGTGGGGGGCTGCCCGAAGGGGAAGGAAAGGAGAGGCAGAGAGCAGAGACAGGAGAGGAGGAGAACAGAAATAAAGAGAGCAGAGAGAGGAGAGAAAGAAGAGTAAGAAAGCAGAGAGGAAGAGAGGAGGTGGCAGAGAGCGTGAGCTTGCAAGCTTGGGCTGAAGAAGGGTTGCCTAGGCGATGTGGCGGGTGCTGATTGGCAGGGTGACTCAGGAAAGGCTAGTGGACACTGTGTCCTGTGGAGATTGGTGGAGAAAAACCTTTGAATTTGGCACTCTTCAGCTTGGCGCCCTTGGGAGAGGAGGGGGAGGGGTAAGGGATTATGTGATGTTCTAGGGAGATAGAAACTTAACTTCAGGGGGAGTCTCCCAATACCCAACAATACTACCAAAACAAACACTCATCCCTTCCCAACCACAATGGGAAAAGGCTAATACTGAAACACTGGGCTCTAGAATTTTACGTTTTCCCATTTTCAAGGAGCCCAGGAAGGAGAAGAGCAAACAATGAAGCTCTGGGTAACAATGGGTGTGAGAGGCAGGAAGATAAACAGTGAACAGTATGTTCTGAGCTCTTCCCAATGATAATGAGTTTTAAACTTTTTACAACTGCCTTCCTGAATTAAAATTTTAATCTATACACCTAGGTCCCTGACTGTCTGAACAGCACATCTGCAGTCTCCAAAGATCAAGTCACCCTCGTTGTAAACTGTAAAACTCAGACTCCTATAATCTGGGGGCAATTTCTGTACCCAGAAAAAGAGCCTTCACGTGCCTGATTGATTGGCTTCATTGCAGAATAAAAGAAATGCTTTCTGATCCATTTGAGTTCTTCTGTCCTAGTTATTTGAATTTTCATTATGGTGCAAATACTGTGTTGGTTATTTTTGCATACAGGTTACAAAAAAATTCAGATTTAAGAACTAAAAATACACAGCCAAATAGAAGGTCATGGGCCAAGCCAAGAGCCTTAGTACCTTCCCAACATCTATCTATACAGCATGATGCTTTGACTATGTCCCTGCGGCTTTGAAATTTACATATTTTTTCTTTTTCCTAACCTTCTTCTCCCTGATCTTCTCCTTCCTGATCTTCCTTTCCCTAACCTCCCTGCTCCATCTTCTCCTTTCTGATCTACTCCCTAATCCATTTTCTCTGAATCACCTCTTTAAAAGCCCCCTATTCCTACTGATGGGCAAAATCATAGCCTTTGGGACAGGAGTACCCTGTGTTTCTCCTTTACTAGCAAAACAATAAATATTTTTTCTTTTTTTTTTTCTCAAAACTGTGTCCTCATTATTAGATTGGCATCAGGGACAAGGACTGAGCTTTTGACAACATAGATTCCAGCAATTAGCCTCAATGCTTTTTAATGTCTGTTTAGCAGGGACTCTGACCAATGCCTTTTTCTAGAATCTTAAGTCCCCAGATAGTATACTCAAGTGGAAAACTTTCTACCAGTTTTCTCCTAGAAGCACAGGGAGTTTCATCTTTTCTTCTCTCATTCAAAACAAACTTTATTTCTTTCATTTTTGTCTTCTGCCACCATCTGTGGATTTATTTGAATCCATAAGAACCCAGAAAGAAATCACTGAGGCCTCCGATAAGCAAAAATAACCACATGGTTTCAGCACCATTATGAAAATACAAATAACCAGGACAGAAGCAGACCTCAAACGGATCAGCAAGCTTTCCTTTATTCCAGAGTGGAGTCAATCAATTAGACTCATTTTCTGGGCACAAAAATGGCTGCTGGTTACAGATGGAGTCTTGAGTTTTATAGTTTACAATGAGGGTAGTTTAATTATTGGAGACTGAAGTAGGACATGTTGGTTTGGACAGTCGGGAAAGAAGTTGTAAAAAGCCTGAAACTCAATGTCACTGGGAAAAGCTCTGAACTTGGCCAGAATTCACTGTTTATCTTCTTCCTCTGTTACCCAGAGCTTCACTATTTGCTCTTCTTCCAGACTCATGGGAAAGAATAAAAGTCCAGAGCCCAGAGTTTCAGTATCAGCCTCCTCCCTTCAGGACCAATTGTGGTTGGGAAGGGATGAATATTTGCTTTTGGTGGAGATGCTGGGGATTATAAGGTCCTTGCTTAGCATCTGGATGGCCATCTTAAGTGACAGCCACCATCTTAAGAAAAAGTTTCTCTTTCCTGTCCAAGGGCCTTTCTGAGAAAGGCTCACTACTCCCTCATACCAACTCACACTTAACCACCCACATTAGAACCCGCCCTGCTCTAATCCCTGCCCGTATTGCCTCTCTCCATCTATGGAGAGATGTGACTTTATTTGTCAGCTCTTACAAACTCTCTTGTGTATCTCTGCCTGGTCTCCTTCTTTCATGGTTCCTAGCTTTCCTTTCAGGGATGAACCCAGGAAGGGATGAAAGTTTACTTTCTTTCCCCAGGGGGCCCACTGTTACTGGGAAAGAGTTTACAAGGAGTGGATTAATGACTGCTTGCTCATCCCCTTCCTCCTGGTCATACAGTTTTTGGGGATTGTCATTTCTTTGTCCTGGGGGTGTCATTTTCCATCTCCTTCACCCACAGCCCATGTAGATTTCATTTGTCAGCAGAAGCAGTGAACTGTGTTCCTTTTTCAAACTCAAATTTTATTCCCATGGGCAAAGAGTGGCTGGAAGGCAGGGTGAAGGCCAGGTCCTTTTTACCCATTTCTCTAAAGACCAGGCAGCTTTCCTGGGATTTTTTTTCTTTTAATTTTTCCAGGACTATGTCCCTGACACACAGCAGGATGATTTGCAGCTTCCTGAGGCCTGGCTGAGAAGCAGTACTCCAGAAGGTCAACACTTGATTGAAAGGATTAAAGAAATTAAAAAACAAAAACACAAACCTTTCTTTTGGTGTCCTGCTATTCTAGCACATGAGAGCTGGCACCTTTTTGTACCCTCAATTTAGTTGTAGACTGTTCAGACTCCTTATTGTGCAATTGGATTCATGCCTGTACACATAGATTTCCTTTCAATTTTTGTATCCCTGACAGACCAACTCCAACTGCAAGATTGTACAATAGTAAGGACTAGACAGATACAGTAAAACATTATATTTTTCTTTTTTTTTTTGAGAGAGAGAGAGAGAGAGAGAATTTTTTAATATTTATTTCTTAGTTTTCGGCAGACACAACATCTTTGTTTGTATGTGGTGCTGAGGATCGAACCCGGGCAGCATGCATGCTAGGCAAGGGCGCTATAGCTTGAGCCACATCCCCAGCCCAAAACATTATATTTTTCTTAGCTAGGTTTATATCGATAGGTGGTGTTGTGGGACAGACAGATGTGACTGGTGGAGCCACAGGGTTAAGAGAATAATTCTATAAAATGGGCCCACTGTGCTGACCCCCACATGCTTTCCTTTCCAAGAAGATATTTACCCACAGCTCTCTGCCTGGCCTAAATGGACAGGATATATCGCATTCCTCAGCAAACTACCTGTTAACTGCAGGAGAAATTGTGGCCCAGGATAATGTCCATGGGAGGAACTCAGGGGACTTTTACGAACAGTTCCTGAAACTCTGGGAGATAAGAATAGTTTCTCCTAACCATAAAATCTGTAGAAATGTGTGCTTAAGAATCCATTTAGGGGCTGGGGATAGACTTGGGCCAGCGTGTGTGGGCTGGGCCTTAACACAGGAGTTGTGCAGCCTAAGGCTTGCACCAGCCTGGACATTGAGCTTCTGACCAGTTGGTAGAGTGCTTACCTAGAATGCTCAAAGCTTTGGGTTCAATCCCCAGCACCACCACCATCACACACACACACACACACACACCCAATTAGAATCAGTCAGCATGGGCCAAAGTAACCTAGAGTTAGCATGGCAGTGGGGACTTGAAAATCTGATGTGATTTTGCTGTCAGTCAAAAGTCAAGAGGTGAACATGGATAAAGCTCTCTGGAAACTTCTCTGGAATCCTCAATAAACTGGATTGCAGGACAGGCACTTTGTCCCTCTCGTGTCTCAGAGGACCCACTCTCTCCCTAGAGAGTGTCCACTTTCACTTTCCTATACCTTCAGTAAACTCATACCTATTACTCTGAGTGACATGTCTGCACATTCTGGCTTGGTCACAAGAATGGAGTGATCCACGCAGGAAGCAATCAAGGATACACTAATTTACAACTTTTATAACTCCCTGTAGGAAGGGACAATTTCTGGGGCAGGTTACCTTAGCAACAGATTGGAGCAGGGGCAGGCTATCTTGATAAGAGTGGAGGCAGGGCTCCTGAAGGCATTAACATTTCAATTCCTCAGGGGCAGTCTCCAACTTCCTGGATCCAAACTGGCCTCTATTTTCTCCATCTGACAGGATTGCCTATCTACACTGACTGCCTGTTTTTAATTCTGGCTTCAGAAATATCACAGTGAGTCCTATTAATTCGCACAATTAATATATATTACTACTGATGATGATGATGATAATGATGATAATGCCAGTGCATCACCCAGATCAATTAGTTCAGAATCTCCAGCTGGGACCTTTATTTACTTATTTTTTAATAGTTTAACGTTCTTTGTGGCGCTAGGGACCAAACCTAGGGCCTCACCCATACTAGGTGAACGCTCCACCACTGAGCTACATTTCCTGTTCTCCATTTTTCAAAGCTCCAGGGGCTGATGCCAATCTGGTTTGGGATGAGGAAACTAAGACTTCTGACTTAGACTACATTTCCCAGAGGCCTCCGCGGCCATTTCCGATTCCCCCACCTCCCAGCCCCACAGGCCTAGGGAAGGCGCGCCAAGGCTTTCACCCAATCGCGCAGCTCGGGTGGTAGTCGTCTCTCATCGTTCAGTTCCAGAGTCTGGCCGCCTAGAGAAGCCGGGGTCCTGATCCCCGCCGGGGTTGGCGGGTGCGCCCTTCCTTTTCCTGGGGCAGGTAGGGGAGAGAGGCGGGTTGGGAAGGGCCGGCATGTGTGGGCCAGGCCCCATCGTAGGGGTTCTGCTGCGTGAGGCTTGCTCCCGCCAGGACTTAAGCTTCTGACCAGACTGCCCACCTGTGCTAGCAAAGGTGTTTAGCATGAAGCTCTGTCGTGTTCTTTTTTACTTACCTCACCCACCTGGTCCCCTGTTTTGGTAGGGAATAGGGCCGGTTGTGGGCTGGTCCTTTTCCTTTCTTCTGAAGGACTTAGAACGACTTTTTCATGCTGCTTTCTTCTTTCTCAGATTGGCTAACGCAGGATTCCCTGCCATTACTTGGAAGAGACAGATGGCGCTAAGACTACCAAGACCCCAGATCCAGGCAAGTTGCATTTTCCTTTTCCTAGGAGATCCCAGTGCATTTCACTGAGGTGAGGTTTATGCCCAGTTGACCTGAAGATGCAGTGCTCTGTGTATGGGCCAAGCTGCTTGAGCCAATACAATTTCTCTCTATTGTTATTCCTTTATTTTCTTCTCCTTTACATAGTCAATCACCAGATTATTGCTGCACTTGCCTTCTACAGTGCTGGAAATGGAAAAGTAGTTGCAGACTTAGAGAAAATGGAAAGTAGACATATTTAGCACTTAGGCTATTGGTGAATGATTGGTGAATCATTCATGAAAGAAAGGCAACTCTCTTGAATTTCCTGCATAAGGTTATGGGTTTCATTCTCAGTACCTCCAAATTGTTATGGGTTAGGCTGTATGGGCAATGACTAAACAGACTCCATTTTGCCATAAGACTCAATGTCATGTAAGGAATGCTTCTCCCATGGGAACACCCCACCTCTGTACCTATCAACAGTTGTTTAACATAGCATGTTTGGCAAGCAAAATGGCAATTCTTATACAATGTAAAATTGTTTTCGTTTTTGTTCCCATTTTTGTGGAACAATGTACCCTGTCAGAGAATGATTGTCTAGGCCTTAGTAACCGTTCTTTAACTTGTACTTAACTAGGGTCGTTTTGACTTCTCCTTCTACTTATGATTTTTAGATCTCATGACGTTTATTTATGGTTTTTGAACCATAGCGACAGCCACTTATGATTAATATGATTTTGAACTATAAAAGGTGTACTCAAACTCTGGAAGGATGTCAAAGGGTGTGTAGACTTGCAGTCTGCCCCTTAGCCCGCCAGCTGGTGGATCCAGACCGCCAACTGGTGAATAAAGATGGTTCCTTCTCCTGCTTTAAGATCTACTCAGTGATTTATTGCAATCTCTCCATAACAAAAGAAGAACAAAACCTCAAAACAAAATATATATAGTAGTACTCTATACAATTGGGAAAATTCAGAGTCATGATATATGTCTTAGAACTTGGCACTGTATCTTAGTGTATATTGAGTTACTGGTTTGGAAAACAGTTTTTTCTCTCTTTTAAAAAATTCTTCCCCAGAGTCAGACCATGCTTCCTGTAAATTTTGAAGAGAAATCCAGTATTATTTTCCATGTCTTTCAGTTTATTCATTTGTTGTTTGAACAAATCCTAAACACTTCTGTGTTGGGCAGTGTTTTAGGCTAGGGAGCCAGCAGTGATCCAGGAAATCCTCACCCCCATGGAACTCACATCTGAGAGGTTACTGACAGTAAATACAAGCCTCTCCTGTCAGGTAATGAGAAATTACAGGATGGAAAATGAAGCAAGGCTCTGGGTAAAGAATGTAATGGAGAAAAAAGAAGAGGCAACAGAAGCAATCATCAATGAAGGGAGAAATGAGTAAAGGCCAGGCCCCCCAAAGCATGATTGTCATGTTGGAAGATCCCATGGTGAGTGTTATAGCCACCCCTCCCAGTTTTCTAGCTTCCTGATTCCCAGGACACAGTCTGAATTACCAGAAGCTGGCCTTGAACCTCTTGCTTTCCTTTTCTAGTGAAGTCATCCTGGTTTAGGCCTCAGGGGTGAGATGTAAACAGTGGTTCCTAGATGAGCAGAATTGGGTTTTGTTTTGCAGGAGTCATTGACATTTGGGGATGTCACTGTGACCTTTACCCAGCTGGAGTGGAGACACCTGGATGCTGTCCAGCAGGCCCTGTACAGGGATGTGGTGATGGAGAACTATGGGAATCTGGTGTCTGTGGGTAAGGATATCTTTCTTCTGAACTCAGAATTGGTTTACTGGACAACTTTGTGTTTTCATGGTGTGGTACATGGTGTGGGATATTAAAAAATCTTAAATGACTTAACAAAACAAAACATGGGCTTAGATGCTGGAGTCCTTCCACTCCTCAGGGAGATCAGAGTCATAGAATTTAAGATGGATAACATTGTTGTTCAGACTAGCTCATTTCTCTGACTTTTCATGTTAAAACTTATCTGCCTCCAAATATAGGAGTTTCTCATCTATAAGAAGGACCCAGTTCTAATTGACTTTACCTCCTCTAGTTATGTTACTACATGACTTAGGCATGCTTAAAACTATCTTCTAGGCTTCCCTGACCCTTTAGACCTTCCAGTTTATATTGAGGTCTGGGATGATTCCTTGGGCTCATAACCATGGTCAGTTTGCTTTTCTTTCTCTATGAATAGGGCTTCTCTCTTCCAAACCCAAACTAATTACTCAGTTGGAGCAAGGAGAGGAGCCTTGGATGGAGGTGCAAGAGGTTCCCTCAGGTACTTTTGCTTATATTATTTTCAGGGGAACTTTATAACTGTACTTCATGCAAATACCAGTGACAAATAGCATTTATGGGAGGTGGAGGGGGGTGTTTTGAATGCTTTTGAAATAATTCCTTTTATTTTTGCTGTATAATTTCCTCTCTTTTCCAGATTATTGTGTAGGTTCTTTATATATTGATAGTTATAATTTGGAATTCCTTAGTCTGTCTTTCTGATTTAATTTTGGTTGTTATTTGAAATAGGATGTTTAAAATTTAGATGTAATATAAGCTAGCTGTTTTCTCTGGTATTTATTTATTATTTATGTGACATGCTAGCTGAGTGTTCTACCACTGAGCCACAATTCCAGCTCTGATATTTTAGTTTTTTATATTTTTTATAGCACATATTATCTTTATTGATTTGATACCTTTGATATTTGTTTTATCAATTTAGAGGACTAATAAATGTTTCTGTATATTCATTTTTTTAAGCACATGGTAGCACACTATGTTACATCTTACTTTTGTCACTGTTTGGTGCTTTGTCCTAATTTTTCTTTTTCTATGTTTCCCTCTCTTTGCTAGAATTTAGAAATGCTTATGGTATAAATTTTGTGCAGTATCCTTCACATACCTTTGTGGCACACAGTTTCACTCCCCAGAGGCATCCTGTGTAAGGTTCACGTGGAAATTTCTAGATATGTGTGCTCTGTGTGAAATATATGTTTTTTTTTTTTGCTACAAGAAATTGAACCCAGCAGCGCTTAACCACTTTTCTATATTTTATTTTGAGACAGGGTCTTGCTGACTTGCTTAGGGCCTTGTTAAGTTGCTGATGCTGGACTTGAACTTTGCAATTCTCCTCCTCAGCCTCTTGAGCTGTTGGGCCTTTTAAAAATATTTTATTTTGAGGCTAAGTTGCTGACACTGGCTTTGAATTTGAGATCCTCTTGCTTAGCTTTCTGAACCGCTGGGATTACAGGTTTACACCACTATGCCTCGCTGTATATTCAATTTTTAAGCACATGGTAGCACACTATGTTACATCTTACTTTTGTCACTCATATTTTGGAAATCATTTCATATAGTTATGTCATTTAGAGCTGTCATTTTCTTCCTTCCTTCTGTCCATTCTTCTGTCTGTCCTTCCGTCCTTCCTTCCTTTCTTGATTGAAAGGGTGCTTAACCACTGAGCCACATCCCCAGCCCTTTTTTTGTGTGTGTTTTATTTATTTTGTGTTTTATTAGAGACTGAGTTTAGCTGGGTTGCTTAGGGCCTAAGTTGCTGAGATTGGGTTTGAATTTGTGATCCTCTGCCTCTGCCTCCTGAGATGCTGGGATCACAGGCATGAGCCATCATGCCTGGCCATATTGTAAATTTTAAGAAAGGTTTACTTAGTATTGTCTTTTACTTTGTATTGTCAACTAGAATGGTAGTGATGGTTATGTTGGTCTTTTTGCATCTTTAGAGGATTGTGTCTAGGATTCTTCAGTTGAACTGGCTGTTAGGTTTGGTTACCTATATGTATGTAAAGGACATTTAACTCACAACTTTTATTTAAAGAAAAAGGTGTATTTATTTTTATTTTTAAATTTTTATTTATTTTAGTTTTTGGCACCTGGGATGGAACACAGGGGTGCTTACCCCATCCTTTTTATTTTTTATTTTAAGACAAGTTCTTGCCAAATAGTTTAGGGCCTTGTTAAGTTGCTAAGGTTGGCCTTCATCTTGACATCCTCCTGCTTTGAACTCCCAAATTGCTAGGACTACAGTCGTGTGCCACTGTGCCTGGCCTTCAAATAATTCTTTTGCTTATATTATTTTCAGGGGAACTTTTATAACTGAACTTCATGGAAAATACCAGTGACAAATAGCATTTATGGGAGGTGGAGGAGGGTGTTTTGAATGCTTTTGAAATAATTCCGTTTATTTTTGCTGTGTATAATTTCTTCTCTTCCCCAAATTATTGTGTAGATTCTTTGTACATTGACAGTAATAGCTCAGTATTCTTTATTCTGAGTTATATTCTGATCCCTCCAAGAAATTTTTATTTCTTCAAATCAAGCATAATTGCTGATTTTGTTAAGTGCTTTTTCAGCATTTATGGAAGTAATGTGTTTTCTCCCATTTGTGCTAGTATGGTAAATTTCATTTTCAGTTAGTGACCTTGCATTTTTTTTTTTAGAAGTTCATTTGGTCATGGTGTATTACATTATTCTAATATACCAGTGGATAATCATGTTTGCTAATCTTGTATTCAAATGTTTATACTGATATTTAAATATATTTACATTTTCTTTTTAATTTTTATTAAATATATATTTTTTAATTGTAGTTGGACACAATACTTTATTTTATTTATTTATTTTTATGTGGTGCTGAGGGTCGAACCCAGGACCTTGCACGTGCTAGGCGAGCACTGTACCACTGAGCCACAATCCCAGCCCCACATTTTCTTTTGTTTTTGGTGCTGGGGATTGAACCCAGGGCCTTTGTGTGTGCCATGTATGTACTCCACCATTGAGCTAAGCTATTCTCCGAGCCCTTCCTTTTTTGTTGTTGTTCTGGAGTGTAATTTAGTAATCCTGAGTGGCTGGGATTACTGGTATGCACTACCATGCCCAAGTTTTCATTAATTTCTTTGTTGGAGATCAGTGATTATTAAAATTCTTGCATGTATTAAATTACATGTTGGAGTAAAATTGTTGCCCCTACCTCTTTATTCAGTGTGTTCTCAGGTGTGCTGTTGTGGTTGATGTGAGGATCATGCTATGAAAACTGTTCCTATAGAGTATTTCATTGTTTGGCTATACTGCAGTTTATCACCTATATTTAGGCAGATGTTAGGGATTTTCTAGAATTTGTCTATTACAAATTCTATTCTCTATCCTTGTTAACACTTAATATTGTCAGTCTTTTGAAGTTAATCATTCTAGTTGGCTATGCAGTGGGTTTAACTTTCCATACCCATCCATTGTGGTTTTAATATCTATACCTTTGATATCTAATGAGATTAAAGACATTTTTAAATGTCTATTGGCTATTTTATTAAATAGTTATTCAAAATTCTCATTCTTTTTAAAATTTTTTTAATTCTTTTTAGTTATGCATGATAATGGAATGTATTTTGACATATTACACATATGTGGAGTATAATTTCCCATTTTTATTGTTATACATGATGTGGAGTTATGCTGTTTGGTTATTCATATATGAACATAGGAAAATAATGTCCAATTTCTACTGTCTTTCCTTTCCCTATTTCCCCTCCTTTCCTTTCATTCCCCTTTATCTAATCCATTGAACTTCTAGTGCCCCCGCCCAGCTTCTATATATCAGAGTGAACATCTGTATATCAGAGTTAGCATCTATATATCAGAGTGAACAGTCTTTAAATAGATTTGTATTTAACTATTGCACTGATTGTTATTTCACTTAACTGACTCTGAGTTTAAAAATACATTGTTGAGCTGTGTGTGGTGGCACATGCCTGTAATCCCAATGACTGGGGAGATTGAGACAGGAGGATTGAAAGTTCAAGGCCAGCCTTGGCAATTTAGCAAGACTTTATTTCAAAATTAAAAAAAAAAATTGTTTTGAAAGTTCTGCTTTAATCCCCATTACTTATTTTTAAAAAATTTGTCCTCATTATTTAAACATGATAGCAGAATGCATTTCAACTCATTGTACATAAATGAAGCACAATTTCTCATTTTTCTGGATGTACATGATGCAGAGTCACACCATTCATGCAATTATACATGTACATAGGGTAATAATGTCCGTCTCATTCTACCATCTTTTCCACCTCTACACCCCCTCCCTTCCCCTCACTTCCCTCTGCCCACTCCAAAGATCCTCCATTTTTCCCTAGCCTCCCCCCATTATGGATCAGCATCTGCATATCAGAGAAAACATTTAGACTTTGTTTTTTGGGGGGATTGGCTTAATTTGTTTAGCGTAATATTTTCCAACTCTATCCATTTACCTGCAAATGCCATAATTTCATTTTTCTTTAAGGGTGAATAATATTCCACTGTATATATGTACCATATTTTCTTTATCCATTCATCTGTTGAAGGGCACTTAGGTTGATTCTATAGCTTAGCTATTCTGAATTGAGTTGCTAGAAACATTGATATGGCCACATCACTGTAGTATGCTGTCAAAATGCCCATTTTTAATTTTTAAAAAAATATTTTTTAGCTGTAGATGGACATAATACCTTTATTTTTATCTTTATGTGGTACTGAGAATTGAATGCAGTGCCTCATATATGCTAGATAAGCGCTCTACCACTGAGTCACAACCCTAGTTCCCAAATACCCATTTTTGATTACGTGTGTGGTATCATCCCTCTCTCTGGTTTGTACTTTTACAGTTGATGGACTTGTGATGAATAGAAAATTTTCCCAGTTTATCATTCATTCCCTTTTTTGTCATTGATTTTTTTTTTTTTTGGTGTCTGCTTTTTTAAAACAATATTTATTATTTTTGTGTTCTTCCTGTTTTTATTTCCTTTCCCCATGTTCATGAAGGAATTATACTATGTGATTTTTAGAAACTTTATAGTTTGTCTTTTTTTTAATATGTATTTTTTTTAGCTGTAGATGGACAGAATACCTTTATTTTTATTTTATTGATTTATTTTTATGCAGTGCTGAGGCTTGAACCCAGTGCTTCATATGTGCTAGGCTACCACTGAGCCCAAACCCCAGCCCTATAGTTTGTATTTTACATTTAGATTTATCATTCTTTTAGAAAGGATTTTTGTGCATTGTATGGAATAGATTTCATGTTTACTATTTCTCCCCAAAAATGTGTTAATGAAGAGTTTCCTTTTCCTCATCAATTTGTGTGCTACCTTTGTCACAAAGTGTTCATGTGTGTATCTTTCTCTTCATATAACTAATTTAACTTCACCTATTCTGCAATTAGTACCTTGGAAATTTCTCTAGTTAAATCATTACACATTAAATGTATAGGGGGCTGGGGATGTGGCTCAAGCAGTAGCGCGCTTGCCTGGCATGCGTGCGGCCCGGGTTCGATCCTCAGCACCACATACAAACAAAGATGTTGTGTCCGCCAAAAAAAAAAAATAAAATAAATATTAAAAATTCTCTCTCTCTCTTTTAAAAAAAAAAAATGTATATATCATCACAGAGCTGGATTTTTTTCTTACCGAGGTTTACCTTCAACTTACATTTCCTTGAAAAATAAGTCTTAGTGTTAGTATATGATGTATATAATTTTTCTCTAGAGTAATAAACATATAAATACAAGTAAGGGTATATAGTGGACATAATATCTATAGGTATAATATATACAAATACAATATCTATTTATCTATATTATTTTGTAAGAAAAATTTGTTTTCATGCCAGGCACAGTGGCACACGCCTGTAATCCCGGTGATTTGTGAGGCTGAGACAGGAGGATGGCAAGTTTGAGGCTAGCCTCAGCAATTTAATGAGACCCTAAGAAATTTATTGAGATGCTATCTCAAAAAATAAATAAAAATAGCTGGGATATAGCTCAGTTATTCCCTCCGTTCAATCTCCAGTATTCCCCCTCACTCCCCAATGCATTCAGTAAAAGAATTGGTCAGTGATTGTTGATTTCACAAGTTTGGCTGCATTAGTTTTTTAAAAACATTCTTGTCAAAATCATTTTGCTTAGTTTCTGTTGGTCTGTTAACTGTAAGCAGCTAGAGGAAAATTACATAGTTCACCTCATGTTAGAAATTTAGATTGTTATAATAAATTCTTGGCCTGAGAACTGTTTTGTTTCCTTAATTTTTTTGTCCTCCAAGACAGTAAATTTGGCATATTGTTGAATTCTCAGAGAAATGTAATTTTCAAGTTCTCAAATATCCTACTGACAAGAGTTTAGTTATCATGGCTTGCTTTGTGCACTTGGTTTTCCTCCCAAATTTGCATTTATCCTCACATTTTTTTTTTTTTTTTTACATAATACCTTTTATTTAATTTATTTTTTATATGTGGTGCTGAGGATTGAACCCAGGGCCTCACATGTACTAGGTGAACGCTCTACTGCTGACCCACAATCCCAGCCACTTTTTAGTTCTAGTTGGACAAAATACCTTTATTTTATTTCTTTTTATGTGGTGCTGAGGATCAAACCCAGCACCTTGCATGTCCTAGGTGAGCGCTGTACCCCTGAGCCACAACCCCAGCCCCTCTCACATTCTTTTTCTTCCTTTCCCTCCCCTCCCCTCCCCTCCCCTCCCCTCCCCTCTGCTGTTTTCTGTGTTATTTTTTTATCAACCTCTTAGGTGCTCATTGCATTCTCTATATACATGTTTAAAGTTCTTCTATTTCTTCCTGAATCCTACTTCTCCTGTCATTACTCTTGCCATCTCAGCAAGAAACACAAATGAGACACATTGATAATTTACTTATCTCTTAGTCATGCAGAATAGAACATTACTCTCATTTTCAGTTTGCTAATAAAGAGGACATTTGAATTCTTAAAATTTTCTTTCAGTCCAAGAGTATTGGCCTAAAACAAAGATGTCAGCCCTGAGGCAAAATCCTTCTGAAGGATCTGTTCTTGGAGAGCAAGCAAAAACTCTCATGTTGGAAAGAGGCCTGGATTGGGAGAGCAGAAACTCCACAGAGAAGAAATCCTATAAATGCAAGGAATGTGGGAAAGTCTTCAAATATAACACCTCCTTTATTAGCCACCAGAGAAACCACACTCATGAGAAACCATATAAATGTAAAGAATGTGGGATAGCTTTTATGAGCAGTTCATCTTTTTTAAATCATCATCAAATTCATTTGGGCAGTCCACCTTATAGATGTAGTAAATGTGGGAAATTCTTCAAGAAGCCATCAACATTTATTAACCATCAGAAGAATGAATCTAGAGAAAAATCCCATAAATGCAATGAATGTGGAAAAGCTTTCAGAAAGAATTCTATCCTTTTAAGTCATCAGAGAGTTCACACTGGCCAGAAACCCTACAAATGTGAAATCTGTGGGAAAGTCTTCGCTCAGAATTCATCCCTTACTCAGCACAAAAGAATACATAGTGGAGAGAAACCTTTTAAATGTAATTCATGTGGAAAAGCTTTCAGGGATAGATCAACTATATTGCAACACCAAAGAATCCATACTGGTGAGAAACCATATATGTGTAATGAATGTGGAAAAGCTTTTTGGAAGAGCTCAGCTCTTAATAATCATCGAAGAATGCATATAGGAGAGAAACCCTATCACTGTAATCAATGAGGGAAATCTTTCAGGTACCGCTCATCTTTGATTTATCATCAAAAGACTCATAGTGGAAATAAACCCTATCAGTGTAAAGACTAGGAGAGCTTTCATGAAGACCTCACCCTTCCTGGACATCAGAAAATTCATACTGGAGAAAAATCCTATCAATATAAGAAGTGTAGGAAGTTGTTTTGGCACCACTCAGGTCTTATTGAGCATCAGAGGCTGCATACCAGAAAAAAACCTTACAAATGTAATGAATGAAGGAACGAGTTCAGCCCTTAAACAACATAAGAAAATTCATAATCAAGAAAGAGCAGTCTAATGTTAGTGTGGTAACTCATGCAGGAGTGGTTTATTCCTTCCTATCATTAGAGGAGACATTCAATAAATTACATATTTGAAAAAATATTCTGTGTTCCTCTGGGAGAAGTTACTTGTGAGGATGTTCATTGTAATGTGGTTTGCAGGAATGAAGTATTTGGAATCTAAGTATCTATCAACATGGGAATAGTTACAAAAGAATACTGTGTACCAGTTGAAAAAAATGGGGTAGAGCTCTGAATAGGACCTTGCAAAACTTGCAAGCTTCCTGCCTCAGCCTCCCAAGTTATTGGAATTATAGGCATGTGCCACCACATCTGGCTTAATATAGTTTTCTAAAACAGAAAATTTAGAAGCTATAAAAATCAAACAAAAGATATATTTCACATAAACACTAAAAGCTGTTCATGACCAGAGACTTCACAATATTAAAACACAAAGAGTCAGAAATGGGGAAAGTATTACCACTACATGTTTAACAGATATTAGAGAGAGCTTAAAAATATGTGAGACAGGGCTGAGGCTGTAGTTCAGCGGCAGAGCGCTTGCCTAGCATCTGCAAGGCACTGGGTTTGAGCCTCAGCACCACATAAAAATAAAATAAAGGTATTCTGTCCATCTACAACTACAAAAAAAATAAAAAAAAAATATGTGAGACAAATCCTAGCAGAGATGTGGTCTTGGAAACTATTGTGCAGTTATCAAGAAAGAAATATAAATGGTTAAAATAAAAAGAAATGGCCAAATATAGTGATCTGTGAATCAGATTTGGGAGCACCTGTTTGGCGAAAATCAGTGAAACTATCTTGTGCTTTTAAGGGTACAAGAACTTTGGTATATTTACATATTATTGAAGGAATTGTGAATAATGTGCTTGGTGGTGAGAAGCATAGCTTGACTTACCCACTTTGCCCTTTAACTTAACATTTCTTTCTACTTAGTAATATCTAATAAAAACTAAAGATGGTAGCTGGACGTGGTGGCGCACACATGTAATCCCAGCGGTTCAGAAGGCTGAGATAGGAGGATTGCAGGTTTAAAGCCAGCCTCAGCAAAAGCAAGGTGCTAAGCAACTCATTGAGATCCTGTGTCTAAATAAAATACAAAATAGGCTTGGGATGTGGCTCAATGGCCTAGTGACCCTGAGTTGAATCCCCGTTACCCACCCCTCCAAAGTATTTTTACTTTTCTTTTGAAAAGTTGGAGTTGTTGTAATGCTTGTTTTCAGGGCAGTGGTTTTATTAAGATACCTGCATTCTTTGTACTACCGTGCTATTATTTATCATTAAGTCAGGTTTTTATTTTGGGGGGTGAGTACCAGGGACTGAACCCAGGGACACTTAACACTGAGCCACAGAAAGATGGGGTCTTTCTGAGTAGCTTAGAGCCTTGCTAAGTGCCTGAGGCTGTCCTTGAATTTGTAATCCTCCTTCCTTAGCTTCCTGAGTGGTTGGGATTACAGGAATGGGCCACCATGCCCGGCCAAATCAGTTAATATTTTGATGGGTTTCATTTGTATGAACTGACAGGAAAAGATTTCTCAGACATTAAGAGGGAAAAAAAGCCAAATCACAGAATAATGGTGTAGTACCTGTTGCATACATTATTACTTGAGCCTTTATGACAAAAAAATATATCACTGATAGAGTTGAATTGGCCACTCAAAAAGTGATTGGTGAAAACTGGTTAAGCTGCTTTGGATAAGTTTGACAATGTAAATATATATCTGTTAAATACATGTTCTTATTGATCCAGAAATGCCACTCAAATTTAAGGAAATAGTCTAGTGTACAGAGATTGCATTGCTCATCAATGTACTAGTTATAGTAAATTCCTAGAAAGAGGCAGGAAAAACATCTTAGCAGGGAAATGTTTAGTATCAAACTTTTGTAGGCTTGGTATTCCTAGTGTCTCTTGAAGAATAATAATCACTCCAAACTTAGTTTTTTATTTTCTTATGTGCAGGAAGCCATCCGTGAATTACTTGAGGGTCTTCTCTCGCCATGGTAGCCAGGGAGATTTAGATTTGGCGTTTTGAACTATCCATAGCTCTTCCGCGACAATAGATCGCACAATATCTCTGCTCTATTAGGAAGATCCCTCATAGTAGCACCCGAGATGGACATAACCATAAGGGCAGCAGCTCCCAGAGCAGGCAGAATGCAAGCAGCTGGGGAAGCTCTGGGGGCGAACTGTGATTTCTAGGGCCCAGAGTGACTAGTGCAGGACCATGGCTGCTGCAGCTCTTGGCCTGGTGGGACTTGGGCTAATGTGGCTGTCCTCAGCCTGGCGGGTTCCAGACAGGACTGCCAATATTCTAACTTAAGATGGACAAACATGAAAAACACTCAAGACAGAACTGTGCCCAGGGTTGGGACCCCCAGGCTGCAGGCGGGATTTCGGGTCACTTGGAATGCACAGAAGGGCCATGCAGCAGCGACATGGCAAGCTCTGCTTGCCATACTTGGGATTTCTTTCAGTTCCTCCCATCATTGCTGGGGCGGACCTTCTAGCCACGCCCTCCAGCTTTGCCCTGTTTTCTTTTCTTTTTTTTAGAAATAAAACAATTTAATGATGGCTTCCTTGATGTACAGACAACTCTAAGACAACAGAGGGACAAAGTTTCTCTCCATGCACTGGGACAATGAAATTCAGGGACAACTGGCAATCCAAGGATAGGAGTTTTGGTATTAAAGTCCACTGTCCGGCTCAACAACTGCAGACACTGGGGAGGGCTGAGAGCCTGCCTGGACTCCTGGTGTGCAGTGGGGAGGCAGGCTGCAGAGCAGGCAGGATGCACGGGCACCGCCATGCATCCGGGACAAGGAGGCCAGGGAGAAGGAGCCAAGCTCCCAGAGTGCCCTGAAGACCTCCATAAGCTCAGTGGCACTGGCTAGACTCGGGCAGAGGTACAGGGGCTGGAAGGGAGGTGGGAGGAAGAGCCGCTGCAGACAGGAGCACTTGCCGAATGCTGGGCCCTGCTCCCACCCAAACACTTTGAGTTCTTGATGACACAGCTTCATCTTGCAAAGGGCAATGACATCCCCAAGATGTGGAGCCAGAAGGGACAGATGCCGCCCAACCCTGAGGCCACCTTGGATAATCTTCATTCCTTTCTGGACTTCCTTTCCCCTCCCCCTCTATCCCAAAGATCCGAGACACAAGAGATCAGAGACCCATCACAGTCCCTAATTAAAACGGTGGGGTACAACATTTCCAAACAGGGAGACAGGAAAATGCCATGAGCCTTTCTTTACAGGGAAGATCCAGGGAAGATTGGCTGAGGCAAAATAGAAAGTGGCCCCCGGCTCCTTGCAGCTCTGGAATTTGGCAGCCACAGCCTGGGTCCTTGACCTGACCGAGCTGCCCCTCTAGCTGAGCATTTTGTGCGGATGAAAAACTGTCTTTCGCTGCTCCTGCACCTGCAGCTTCCACCGCTGCTGAGCACCCTCCACAGCTCTAGGACGGTGTTTGGGGGTGCGAGGGATGCAGCAGCGGCTGCCAGGGACCTGCCAGGGACAGAGCATCCTCATTCTTCTCTTCATTGTGCAGTTGTTCAGTGTAAGCATCTGGTTTTCCAATCAGAGGGTCCACCAGCATCAGGAAGGCCATGTACAGCAAAAGGGCCCCCACCACGGACAGGTAGACTACTTGCACTCACATAGCAGGCACTAGGCCTCCATGGCCAGGCACGGGCATGGGCTCCACCACGTGCAGGCAGTTGCAGTCCTTCTGAGATACATTCTGGTTGTAAATGTGCCCACTGATGTTTCTATAAGGTGGACAGATGCATTTGCACCGGATATCTTCAGAACTCTTGTTGGCTTGAGCTGGGGGCACCAGCAAACCCCCGACCAAGACCACCAAAGACAGAAGCTTCATGCTTATCAAGCTTGCTGAACCAGCAAGACTGGACACCTCCTGAGGATACAGCCCTCTGGAGCCCCAGATGCTCCCTCAAGGCAGCTCAGGCCCGACTGGAACTCTAGGTGTAAAGTCTGGGAGCCCAGATCCGGCAGCGAAAGCCAGTGCCCTCGGCGCTCAGGAATTTGGGGCCGGATTGGGACCCCCCGCCCCCCCCCCCCCCCCCCCCCCCCCCCCCCCCGCAACAAGCCCAAAGTAAATACCCGCACCCCTCCCCCAACATTTAAGGAATGTCTCTGTTCCTTAAAGAGGAATGCCCAGCGGCAAAATTTTCTTTCATGTTGGCAAATAAATACTTGCTAACCGGGGTGGGGGTGAGGGGGTGGGGGTGGGAAGAAAAATTTAACAGGCAAAATCCAAAACAACAAATTCCTGCATCTTTAATAGCAGCCTTGTTCTGAATTCTTTCCCAATGCTGAGTTAAATAAACTAATCTATAGTTCTATAACAGGTTTCTCCAAGGAATTGCCCTTTTTCTTGACTGTCACACTACTAAAGAATTGCAAAAAATTATTGCGTTAACAAAAGATGTTCTACTTATGTTTTCTCACACACTGTTTTTCTTTTTTAGGGATACTAAATGTAAATTTGACCATTACAAAATAATGGCAATCTGAAATATTTAATCTCACAACGTTCTCATAATGGCCAAAATTTTTATTCTTCTGATTTCTAAATGTCACCACAAGTATTAAATATGTATATGCACAAAAATTCTACTTTAACTACATTACATAATGTCAAAATTTACATAGATAAAAGAGTATACTTATAATACTTAAAGTAAAATAAAAATGGATCCAAATACGTTTAAGTCATGTGATTTAATAAAATTCAATTTAAAATGGCTGATTAAATAAAAATAAATTATGTCTTCATTCTTAATACATTTTCCAGCTGATTAAATAATCTAAAAGATTTTTAATTTATAGGGTAATTAACATGTATTTATTTGCTCTTAACTGTTTTTCTTCAACAGGAAATACATAACTTATTATTATGTATATTTGATGCTCTGCCTTTTACTGTTTAAAATAAATTCAGGGTAAATGTAATTCATTATATAAATGCCTATTTCAAGAGATATATATTGACTTATAAAGTTAAGATGTTAACATCAAGTAATCTTAACGCCTAACTCTTGTTTATGTTTTCATAAAGTGGTAAACCAGATATATGTACAAAGGGTCCCAAAGCTTTGGATACATTTCCATTGAAATATTTCTTCTTATTAAAATATAATTATCTAGATTCAAAGATTTACAGGAATTGTTTCAAAATGTAACCAAAAAGAAAAATTCTAGAAAGAAAGAGCTTCTACAGAGAAGAAAGAAAAACTGGAGAGTCCTAGAAGGAAGAAAGAAAACATCTCTGGATAAAAAGGTCTTTATTGTATTGAAGGCTTTAATATGATTATACATAAAAGGTCTAAGTAAGTAATATAGAAGATTTGCGTAAATAGAGAACAAGTTTGTCTGTAACTAAATTGGTTATAAATATATGGAATAATTCATTAAATCATTGGCCAAGCAATACTACTGACTCATTTTTACCCATCAATTAAAAACATTTGAGGCTTTCCCCTTAGAGCAAACATTGTTGTGCTAATATAAACCAAAATTTTAA
This sequence comes from Marmota flaviventris, assembly GCF_047511675.1. Taxonomy (NCBI): domain Eukaryota; kingdom Metazoa; phylum Chordata; class Mammalia; order Rodentia; family Sciuridae; genus Marmota; species Marmota flaviventris. The sequence continues at coordinate 78,205,079 of NC_092501.1, read as the reverse complement.
CCTATACATTGAGATGATAAGAACTTATTAAAGCATTAATCTACTTTTGTTCCAATAGAACAATAATTTATGTGTGGTAAGTTTTATTACTTAAAAAAGGGCTAATTTTTAAGAAATTAAGATTCATACATTTCTACTTAAATAAAAAATATTTTCTAATGCCATCTAAATTCCAAATTTCAAACTTCTCTTTAAAAGCTAAATTTAATTGATTTAAAAACATCAATATAATTAAAATAATTGTTACTAATTCTTATATATCAATTGTCTCTCTATTTCCTAAATATATGATTTTGTATAATTATATAAATATATTATAGAGCTTATATGTTACTCTATACAGTGGGAAGTAGGTTTAGCTATATTTTTAAAAGACAATGGAGAGACACTAGCTTATTTAAAGGGTAACATTATAAGATATAAAAATGTTTTAACATCTTCTCTCAAGAAGGGTTTAAAGGTTCTCTTAATTTGTCCATTTCATATTCTAGATATAACATTAAAATGGGTCAACTAGTTTTTATTGACCCAAAGGATTACATACCAAAGTTTATAAACTGATACTCAAATGAGAAACTGAAATTAATTACAAGATTAAAACACTTTATCTAACTTTTGCCAAGGGACCCATTGTTAGAAATTAAGGGGTATATATAAAAATCTCATAACATTCTACTGTCCATAGATAACTACTGTAATATCTAACACAAAAAAAACCTAATACATAGCCTTCTAAACTGTTTTCTATACATATTTTATATAAAAATAGGATCATATTGATATTTTCAAAACTTATAAAATCATTTTAAATTGTACATTGTTAATGCTCTTTTACAATGTTACTTTTTTTTTTTTTATTAGACATTGGTTTTATTTGATTGAATAATTCTAGGTCAAGTCAGTATTTCCAACCACAAGTGCTAACGTTTATTCATTCATCAAACTTACAATGTTACTTTTAATACCAATTTTTTATCATATTGTTTCTTTATCAAAACCTATGTTAAACACTTAATCTTACTACTTTAAAATCAAAATTATAAAGATATTCACACAGCTGTATCTTTGTACATAAAAATTGTTTCGCCATAAGTCCCTTGAGATATCATTGCTGGGTCAATTCTAAATTTTTCTAAATAATTTATTAAATCACTATCCCAAGCAATAGTACTGATTCACTTTTACCAATCAATATTTAAAGTACTGATTCCCCAAACTTAGATCAACATTAGACTTAAAGATAATAAAAATTGGTAAGTAAAAGACTATTAATTCTTTTATTTCATTTCTCATTATTAGTAATAAATATTTTTTCCTATGCTCACTAAACATGTATATATATTTTATTCTAAAAAGGATGTCTATTTATGTCTTCTATACCTTTATAGATGCCACCTTTCATAAGGTAAAACTCTGCCTCTCACTTCATTAAAGTACCCATCCAAGATCATTTAAAGTTAGGTTCATAGGACTATACTAGGCCACTATTTACAATTTAAGACTAATGATACTCTAGCATATATCAACTTTTTCTTCAATTTTAAATAAAAAAGAGGGAAAACAGAACCCTACATGTCCTGCAAATCTCATAAAATTCTTAAAAATTTCTTTAAGTCATGACACCAAAAGTCTTACTGTTGCTGAGCAACACATGGAACAATAGGATAAATCAGATTTCAAAGGATAGACTCTAAAACTGTCATCTTGGAAACGGCTGAAAAACTTGACACAGGAAGGTAAATCTCCAACTACAGTGTTTTTAGCTATGCATGCCTTGACTTCTATGGACCCATTCCCCAAGTCCACCTTTAATGTACCTAGCAATGTGGACTGGAGAATCCATCCCAGTGTTTACTGATGATACTCATATGATGGGTGGTTTTGCAGATACTCATATTATACCCATCCATGTGACTGGATTTAAGTATACTGGCTAGAGTAGAAACCTAAGTATATGTTGGTCCCATAATAAATATACTGGCTATTGAAAGGCAACTTTTGAGGAAAGGACAACATAGGAAGAACCTAGACTATCCAATTATACTGGTCCTTAGGATTTAGGGTTATATTTGACAGTTATTAAAACGGAATGATTATTGAAATGGAATTTTCCCATAACAAGCCAGTTATTTCCATAGAATATCCACCAATATTACTGCCCTAATCATTCTGCAATAGATTTTGGCATCTTTCCTAAATGAATGAAGTGTACAATGCTTTGCCAGTACAGAGGTGATAAATATGTTTTGAATTGACTTCAAAAAATTGATAAAAGGGTTATATCATGATACCTCTTCCTACAGAAAGTCCAAAGTCAGGAGGACTTAATGTAGAAGAACTACCACTAAATGTGTTCCACTTTTACTTTTTAAAAGAAATTTGCGAACAACTGTGTTTTAATTTGGATCATTTAGTAAAAGATCTAAGAAACTAGAAATATAATCGAGTTATCTAAAACTATTTTCAGAATAAAAAAATGAGATTAGATACACTATAAAAATCCATATTATTTAGATTACTTCCTGTATTATTTACAGCCATATAATGAAGGCCAAATTAAATCCTGGCAAACTAATATTACACTAGAAAGATTAATAACTCACATTTGGATTTATAACAGTCATTTCTTATTTGATGATAATTTGGAGCATATATATATCATGTGTATATCATGCATATATCATAAATATATATATATATATATATATATATATATATATATATATATATATATATATGTAGTTGTAGATGGACAGAATGCCTTTATTTTTATGTGGTGCTCAGGATTGAACCCAGCACCTCACACATGCTAGGTGAGTGCTCTGCCACTGAGCTACAACCAACCCCAGCCACTATATTTATTTCAGGTTTATATCTGTCTCCATATTTACTATATTTATGGACAAAATCCATTCTCTTTTCTCTATGACCCCTGAAATTTTCTTTGGTAATTTTCTAACTTTCAAGAAAGATGATATTCAAAAAAGATCTCTGGCATTTAATTGTTGCCTCATTTTCTCCATCTTACAAATGGCCCCATATCTAACTTTGTATGCAGGAAAAACAAGGTGGTTTCCTGCTATAACCTTCAAGCCTATATTTAATTCTCTTATGTTTTAATAATTGGAGTTATAGAAATAAAATAATGGATAATAGATATCCTGTAAATTGTAAAAAACATAATCTAACTAAGCTAATTTTCTTAATAAGTTGGCTCAAAATATTTCTAAAGACCTATGCAATCAGGTAAATATTAATAAGAGCTTACAACTAGATTAAATATTCTAAAAGCTATTATTATAGGTATCAATAATAAGCTTTCTACTCTCAAATTCAAACAAAGGCTTAAATGCCATGCTAAATATAAGTAAGCCTGTATTACTGCAGTCAAATTTCATGCTTCCCAATGAAATTTGGAAAAAATTAGAAATCATCTGATGGATGTTTGGCATAGCAATAATAATGGCTTAAACCTCATGGGGATACATCAGGACACCTAGGATACTTAAAAAAGCAGGACCAATCTCATGGGCCCTACATCTCTAGCTGGTTGATTGGCTCCCATCCTAAAAACATGTTAAACCATTCTACATGGTATATTATTGGAATGATATGTTTGCTACTAATTCTCTTTTGTATTGTGATAATAGGTTGTCACACCCTCAGAACAAGAATCTGGGAACTTGAAATAACTGCTCATCATTTACATTTGCCAAGTAAAAAGGGAATATTCAGGAAGCCATCCATGAATTACTTGAGGGTCTTCTCTTGCTATTGTAGCCAGGGAGATTTAGGTTTGGCATTGCAAACTATCTCGGCTCACTCATGGAAGATCTCATGGTAGCTCCAGAGATGGATGTAACCCATTGGGAACTGTACAGCCTACCTTTAACCCTTTTGGTGAAGAACATTCTATGGAAGGCCTTTGATGTTTCTCGATATAAATAAAGCAGGTACAGGCTCCATTTTTCCTTAGAATAGAAGCTTGATCTGTATGATTGGCTTGCCTGTCCTGTCCCTGCTTTTGAGACTATTTTCTGTGTCCTGTGGTTTCTTTGTCGTTCTATTTTTTCTAGCTTTTATTTCTCAGCCAGTCCATTCCACTGAGGGGAACCCCATTCCCACCGCCCATGCTGGATGTGGGTGGGAGTTATGCTTACAGATTTTGCAAAAAGAGAATTCAGTAAGGGCCCAGCATTTCAGCTGGGAAAACTGGAGGCTGGAGTTGACAGCTGTGCAATGGAATTATCACAAGTTGCCATAATTCAGTAGTCATAAATGGTTGTTGAGCAACTGAAATAAGACTAGTCTGAATCAAGATGTGATGAGTCTAAAATGTATATCAAATTTTGAAGACTATGAAAAAAGAAACTAAAATCTCAACTTTTAAAATATTATATGCTGCAATGATATTTTGGATGTTTGATTAAGAAAAAATGTATAGGACTGGGGCTGTAGCTTAGTGGCACAGTGCTTGCCTAGCATGTGTGAGTCACTGGTTGATCCTCAGCACCACATAAAAATAAACAAAATAAGGGCATTCTGTCCATCTACAACTATAAAAAATTTAAAAAAATATATATATATGTATTTTTTTTGGTAGCAGGAATTGAACCTTGGGGCAGTAAACCCTGAGCCACATCCCCGCCCTTTTTTTAAAAAATTTTGAGACAGTTTGTTAAGTTGCTGAGGCTGGCTTTGAACTTGTAATCTTTCTGCCTCAGCTTCCTGAGCCTCTGGGATTACTTGTGTGTGACACCATGCCTGGCTAAATTAAATACATTAAAATTGATTTTTAAATGTGGTTAACTAGAATGTTTCAAGTTATGTATGTGACCCATATATGTATATTATTTACATTTTTTTAGTTTTGATTTTATTTTTTTAAATACACGACAGCAGAATGCATTACAGTTCTATTATACATAGAGCACAATTTTTCATATCTTTGTATATAGAGTATGTTCACACCAATTCATGCCTTTATACATGTACTTTGGTTTTTTTTGCATTATAATTCTTATTACACATAGTATATATGTGTAATATATTTTTTATATCTGTTTTATATCTGTTTATATCTGTTTATAAAGTATGTTGACACCCAATTCAAGTCTTCATACATGTACTTTGGATAATGTTGTCCATCACTTTCCACCACCCTTGCTAATCCCCTGCCCCTTCCCTTTCCCTCCCTCCCCTCTTCCCTATCTAGAATTCATCTAATCCTCCCATCTCCCCCTCCCTACCCCATTATGCCTCCTTATATCTGAGAAAACATCCAACATTTGTTTTTTGGAATTGGCTAACTTTGCTTAGCATTATCTTCTCCAACGCCATCCATTTACGTGCAAATGCCATGATTTTATTCTCTTTTAATGCTGAGTAAAATTCCATTGTGTATATATGCCACATTTTTTTTTATCCACCTATCCACTGAAGGGCGCATCTAGGTTGTCTCCACAGTTTAGATATTGTGAATTGTGCTGCTATAAACATTGATGTGGCTGTGTCCCTGTAGTGTGCTGTTTTTAAGTCCTTTGATCTGAAGACAAATTTAGTGGTTGATACTTGGCCAGTACCTCAGCTACTTCTGATGAACAGGAACACCACACACGTGGCTTTTTTTTTTTTTTTCCTGTTTTAGAGATCCTGGATCTCCCTATGTTGCTCAGTTTGTACTTGAACTCTTGGATCCAAGTGATTCTTCAGCTTCAGGCTCCTGAATTTTGCTGATATTATAGGCATGTTCTATCATGCCTAGCTTTACACATGGCTTTTCAGTATGGCTACTTGGGCTTCCTCATGTTATGGCAACTGGGTTCCAGAGAAACAGTGTTGCCTGTTTTTTTTTTTTTTTTTGGTGGGGGGCACTTAACCACTGAGCCACATCCCCAGCCCTTTCTATTTTTTATTTTGTCACAGAGTCTAAGTTGGTTAGGGTCTTGCTATATTGCTAAGGCTGGCCTTGAACTTGCCTGTTGTGACCTAGCTTTAAAAATTGATGTCACTTCCTTTGTAATCAAATCAACCCAACTTCATGTGGGAGGAAGCATAGACCATACTTCTTGGGAGGAGTATCAGAGGCACATTTCAAGAAGAGCATATTGAATGGGAGATATTATTACAACCCTTTTGAAAAATAGTGTGTACTATTTAAATATGATACAACTGATGAATGGAGTAGGCATGTTGAGTGAAAAAAGTAGGTTACTGAATAATGTCTAAAAGCTGTATGACAGCAATCAAGAACATAAGTTTTGAAGTTAGAGTGCAAGAGGTAACTTTGTTTAAATATATTGTAAAACTATTTGCGAATTATGTAGCCTGTGAAAGCATCTATAAAATTTTTTTGTTTGTTTAAAGGAGATACTGTTGTAAAGTGCATATCAGACTGCTAGATGCTTAGTATAAATATGAATTATATATATGAATAATATATATAATTATATATGTGTACATGTAATATATAGATTTATATTATATATGAATATATAATACATATTATATTTTATAAATATATATGTATAATATTTATGTATATGTATATACATACATACACGCACACACACACACACACAGTCATGCATTGCATAATGTTTTAGTCAATGATGGATCATATATACCAGGTAATTCCATAAGATTATAATGAAGCTGTAAAATAACTCTCCCATTGATATTTTAGCTATCACAGTGGCATAGCATAACAAATGCATTTGTGGTAATGCTTGCATAAGCAGATCTGTGGTGCTAGTCATAAAACCATAGCAAATGAAATTATGTTGTTTTCATTTTTGGCGGTCCTGGGGATTGAATTTGGGGCTTTGCACATGCTAGGCAAGTGCTCTATCAACTGAGTTACATCCCTAGCCCCTTAAAATTATTTATAGTACATCATACTTAATAAATTACCATGTTACTTGCTTATGTATTTACTATTTATTATTATTTTATTATTATTATCTGGTACCAGGATTAAACCCAGGGGTGCTCAACCATGTCCCCAGTCTTTTATTTTTTATTGTGAGATAGGGTCTTGCTGAGTTGCTTAGGGCCTTGCTAAGTTGCTGAGGCTAGCTTTGAACTTGGGTTCCTCTTCCCTCTGCCTCCCAAGTTGCTTGTGGCACTGTACATGTCTTGTCATTTTTTAAGAGTGTACTCCTACTTTAAAAAAAAAAAGTTTACTTTGAAAGTTTTTCACATTACTCTGGCAACAGCTATATCTCTTGACTTACCTTTGCCATCTAGGTTTGTGTAGGTGCACTTAGTCATGTTCAGACAAAGATGAAATTGCCTAACAATGCATTTTGTAGAATGTATTCTCCTTGTTAAGTGACATGTTACTTAAGTATGAATATATGAAGTCTCTAAGTTTATAAAGGTCTCAAAAGAACATTCTCCACTGTCATTCATACATATGATACATAGGCTCAGGAGGGGCTAGTGGTTTTATCCACAGTCAAGTATCACACAGCCTGGCTACTGACTTGTCTCATTAATGAAATCTACTAAAATATGAAAAATAAAATCCTTGATAATGGTAATCATAGAATTTTTGATTACACACATATGCATGGATGATTGAATCCAGAGGTGGTCTGCCACTGAGCTACATCTTCAGTCCTTTTTATTTCAGACCAGTCTGTTATTCATGCTGGTCTCAAACTTGCAATTATCCTGCCTCAGTCTCCTGAGTAGATGGAATTATAGGTGTGCACCACTGTGCCCAGCAGTGGTTACATGTTAAATTAAAAAACCCTCCAAAAACATCATGGTGAATGCCTATTGTTCCAGAAGCTTGGGAGGCTGTGGCAGGAGAATCAGGTTCAAAACCAGCCTCAGCAATTTAGTAAGGCCCTAATCAACTTAGTGAGACCCTGCCCCAAATAAGGATGGGGATGTGATTCAGTGGGTAAACATCCCTAGGTTCAGTCCCTGGTCCCAAAACAAAACCAACCAAAACAAACAAAAACAAAATAAAACCCAGAACAACAAAAACTATTTTCTATTTAAAAAAGAAGAGTTGTGGTATTCATCCAAAATGAAATATGAGAGAATAATAAAAGAAAATTGCCAATATGCCTCATAAACATAGAAGCAAAGATCCTCAGTAGAATATTGGAAATCTAATTTAGCAATATATCTGGGAGTAGGTTCCATGTACTGGTTTGGGGAATAATTTGGGAGAATCAAGTCTGATGGGCAAGATAAAGCATTCAGTTTTGGATGTGTTAATGTTAGGCATTCAAGTAGGGAGGTGTTTAGTAGTCAGGAGTTCAGTGACAATGCCCTGGTAGGAGACATTACAATGTAGTTGAAAGAAAATGAAGGAAAATACAAAGAATCGGAGACCGATCTCCACAAATTAGCAATGCTTTATTAAACGGAGGAGGTCTCAAAAGAACATTCATTTCAAGAGGAAAATGGTGGTTGGCTGTAACAACCAACGACGTGTTGGTTTAGCACGGCCACATTATGGGAGGAGTTTCTCAGGTGCCTTTAGTGTGCTTACTTTGGGCAGGTATGGGAATATTCTTGGTAAGGGAAATTACAAAAGTTCAGAGTCCTTAGTTTCCTTTTGCCAAGGATGTTATAAATTTTCACCTCCTTCTAGTCACAAGATTAGATTACTAAGGAACTTAAATGCAAACAGAAGATATTAGAACTTTCATTGACACTGTAATGTTAAGAGATTGTTAAAAAATGAGGAAGAAACAGTATTGAGAACAATTAGAAGGTAAGATGAAAACCAGGACACTTTGTTGTCCTTGAATCATAAAGAAGAAAGAAAGGATCAAATATAACTCGTGGACCAAGAAAGTTGATAGTTGAACACTAACAGCTGGCTTCTGCAACATCAAGAGCATAGTAACTTTGACTTTGCAATTTTGATAAAATAGTGGATATGAAATTTTAATTGAAGTGGAATTGCCTGGAAGGAATAAATGTCTTGAAGAGTTTTGGTGTAAAGGGTGGAGTAATAGTTGGAGGGACTATAGTGTTTGAGAGTGATTTTTTTTTTAAGGTGGCAGAATTTACAAAATGCACAGGATATGGTGGTGCATAACTGTAATTCCAGTGACTCAGGAGGCTGAGGCAGGAGGGTTACAACTTCAAAGCCAGCCTCAGCAACTTAGCAAGTCTGTCAGGGACTAGAAGGAAATTCTCCTTCAAAGATTAGCCTGACAGCCCCCTGGGAGACATCCTGCCTGGGAGGCATCCTGCAGCTACTTATCTCACCTGAGACATCCTGCGGCCACCTATCTTCCTGAAACCTATCTTCCTGAAACATCCTGCGGTTATCTCACCTTGTGCAGACATCCAGCAACTGCCGATAAGAGAGCTTCCCCATTCCCACCATATAAATACCCCTGTGTGAACAATAAAAGTTTGCAGCTTGATCAGAACTTTTGTCTTGCTGTCACCTTTCGTGTCTCTTGTCCCTTCATTCCTCCCCATCTAGGTTCGCTGCCCACGTTGATGTGTCCTGCCGGACGGGACATTTGGCGCCCAGTGTGGGGCTCGAGCCTTTGACTGAGAAGGAACGCCGTCCTCCGGGAAGACTTGGCCAAGCGGGAGCGCGAGATCGCCTTGGCAGACACGACCGAGAGATCCAGGAGGAGAGTGAGGACGACGCAAGGTGAGTGACCCACCATGGGACAAGCAGTTTCGTCACATGAGTTGTTTTTGTCAGGCCTCAAAGAGGCCCTCAAGACACGGGGGGCACGTGTTAAGAAAAAGGACTTAAAATTATTCTTTTCATACATAGGAGAATTGTGTCCGTGGTTTCCCCTTGAAGGGACCATTGATGGTAAAAGATGGCTTAGAGTAGGAGACTGTTTAAAAGATTATTATGAATCCTTTGGCCCAGAAAATGTGCCTGTTCCCACCTTTTCTTACTAGAACCTAATTAATTAAAAAAAAAAAAAAAAGAGAGAGAGAGAGATTTTTTGGCCTTTATGTTCTAGAAGTTTGTGCTAAGAGAGTGAAAAAAAGGGAGAGAAAATGTGATGTTTACCTGGAGAGAAATAAGTTTCAATTTTCTATTGTTTTTGTCAATACTCAGAAAGTATGTACGGACCTTTTTACTACAGGATTGTCCTATGAATCAAAATGGCTGTAACTCAGCCGCTGGGGACAAGAGACTTTAGCCGCTGCTGCTTGCTATGGGGTCCTAGCCCCTGCGGCCAGCAGTGCTTTTAACCCTTGAATTACTTGACCTAAATGCCAAACACAGACTAACTTAAGATCTGATGGTAATGCTAGCATTTGCTGCTAAAAAACCTTTGGAGCACCCACGTGCCACAGAAAAAAGTGCAGGATGTACACGAGCTGCAACCGCAGGTCGCAGAGACAGAACAAGCTGCTACCGCAGTAAGATCTTGGCCAGGTGGGGGAAAAGGCAGACAAAATCAATCAAAATGCAATCGGCTAGGAAAACTTTTGCCCCGAAAATGGGCAGCGGACTCCATGTTGTTTGCATCACCATGGTAACCATGGGGTGACCGGCCAGAAGAGCAGGCTTCCTGGTCCCACCTCCCACACTTCCGATTGGTTCTTCCACAGTCACTCAGATGGGACTTCTAGTTCCGCCTTCCAGCCACTAATCTGTACTACTGTGTTTCAGATTTCTACCAGAGCTGTTCAGAGCCTGTATTTTTAAGAATGCCTACCTGTAAATGCTAATGAAAGATATCTTTTTCAGGCAAAATTTAATTCCACAGGTTTCTATGTTGCAGCCCTAAATTTAAGTTAGTTCTGAGTTAAATAACCTGACTTTTCTCTATAGTTGTGTTACTAAATAATGTTCTATTGATGAGAGATCAAACATGCTTCTTTATATTTTACTTTTAATTTTGGAGGTTATGAGGATGCATTTGCTCGCCACAGGAACAAAGCCGGCAATGTTCCTGTGATGACCAAAAAATCCTTATTCTCATTCCTAACTATAAAAAATAAATATGTATACTCAACAAGGATTTTATTTCAGTTACATCAAGTGACGTCACATAGAAGAGTGCACTCCTAGTTAAAAATAAATTAAAATGGATCCAAATATTTTAAGACCACGTGGTTACATAAAATTAATACAATTATAAGTTATGTTCTTATTCTTAATATATATATTTTTAAGATATTTAGATAACCTATATTTGTTAATCTATAAAATAATTAGCACATGCCTAATTGATTAGTTAATATATATTTGCCTAATTGTTTTTCTTCAACAGAAAACCCATAATTTATGTTTTGTATTTACATTTATCAGATACTCTGCCTTTTCAGTTACAGATATTTGAGATAAATGTGTTTACTATAAATTTGCTTTTAAGTGAAAATACAATCTTCAAGTAGTTTCTAATTCTCAAAGTTACTGTTCAAACTCATAAGATGATAATTATAATTATGTCTACAAAATATCTAAGGATTTTAACTATATTTTCATTGATATTTCTTATCAAAGTACAATAATTTGTTTATAGATTCTAAGGTTTTCAGAAATTGTTCCAAGTATAACAAAAAAAATTTTCTAAAAGAAAAGGATGCTTCAACAAAGAAAAAGCACACATGGATCCTAAAAAGAAAGAAATCATCTTTGGGTAAAACAAGGTCTTTATATTCATATTTCAATGATAAAATTATTTTCCTAAGTAAAAAAGATTTTTATATTGTTATCTAAACAGATGATGTAAAAAGTTAGAAAGATTAAAAAAGAGATTTATATATACTAAACTGACTATAATTAATTTAAGGGTATTTCAGGTTATTTTTCCTAGTTTAAGTATACTAAAGTGAGCTAAGATTTTGTCCATATTTTGACATGATAAGCACCTATTAAAATGTAAGTTTATTTCTTTAAAGAAAGATCCTTATTGCCTAATAATTCTTACTGTTTAAGACAAAGATTAATTTTGGTAAATAAATTCACATTGTTGATTAAACATTAAGTATATTGAACTACTAACTTAAATCCGATTTTAACAATTGTCCTTAGAGACTAAAATCAATTGATTCTAAGACACTGAGATACTAATTTTTACATATTTTGTTTGTTAGATAATCATAAAATTAAAAAAAAAACACATTTTATTAAGATTAAGGTTCTCCAAATTAAAGTTATATATTAATTTTAAACAATAAAGGTTACAAACTTAAAAAAAAAATTCATTGATATTATATAAGTTCTCTGACTAGATCTATTGTCCATAAAAAATACAGTAAGATTTATATACTGCTCCCTACACAGGAAATAACCTTAATCATATTTTTTAAAGACAATTAAGAGATACCTATTTAAAGGATAATATTCTAAAATACAGAGATTTTGGGATCGCCTTAACCATGCATTATTTGCCCTTAATTTTCTTACCCTAGACAGTGAAGGCCATTCGGCCGCAAACAGACACTGGCATCCCTAGTCCAATTCTGTTTGCCCACCTGTTATGTGGCGCGATCCCCTTACAAATAAATGGAAAGGCCCAGATCCTGTCCTCATCTGGGGACGAGGCTCAGCTTGTGTTTTGGACCAAGAGCAAGCAGCCCCAAGATGGTTACCAGAACGCCTGGTTAAACAGGTTAATGACTTACCTCAACCCAGGGACGGAGGCCCTCCCCCTGAGGACAAATTTTCCTCTTTTGCAGATGCAGCCAACGATCTGTGTGAGGATCCTGCTTAAGGCACTTCTGCTGAACAGGTTTGTATACGGAGGCCTTAGCCCTCCACCTTCCAACATCAGGGAGTACCTTTTTGGCACCCCCTGCGAATGCAGGGGAGGATCTTGGACTCAGGCTCCCACTAGTTGGACCCAGACTGCTGACTGCTTGACTAAGGTGGCTTACCTCCGTGCTGAGGTTGACCATCAACTCGGAGGATTTCATCAGCCTGAATGGGTATGTGTTAACAAGCCAAAGATTATTCCCCCCAGTACAAGTAAAGCTCTCCAAAATTGTTCTGCAACTTGTATGCATACCCAGGCGATGCATGTCTCTTGTTATGCGTCAGCCTCAATTTGTGTTAACAAGCAGGGAGAACAATTTTTTGAAGCCACCCTAACTAAAACTCATGCAGCAGAGGGGACCACTATTCATTATACCCCCCTCCTCTTTGACCGGGGAGGAGAAGGCATATATACCAAGTTACAGTCAGCTGGGTGCCAAGGCACTGTTGGTAAACCCTCCTGCTGGCCCATTAAGGCCCCTACAGGGGTCTCTGATGGTGGAGGACCCACTGATGCTGTCAAGCATCTTCAGATAATCAAACTTTTGAAACCCCAAATCCCTGAGCTCACATATCATCCATTAATGCTGCCTAAATCCCAGCTCCCAGATTTAGATACCAATACATTAGATATTTTGGAAACTACCTTCTCCTTGCTTAATAATTCCAACCCCACCCTTGCTGGTGATTGCTGGCTCTGCATGACAACAGGGGCAATCATGCCTATGGCAGTTCCTATTAATTCTATCATAGACAATGATAATACATGCCAACCTGGATTTCCTTTTAAAGTACAGCCTATAGGCACTTTTACATCATGTCTTTTAGGCGCGATGCAGAATAATACCTATGATATTGATGTTGGAGTTACT